>NC_088250.1:41812500-42150900 GCF_036013445.1 Caloenas nicobarica | reverse complement strand
GTACTTGTAGCAGGATTACACAAAACTCCACTCCAGAGAGAATTCAATATTTCTAATACACTGTAAAGAGATGAAGATCTGTGAAACACCAAAATTTACAAGCGACATGATCAGAGATCAAAGACAACTGAGTAACTTGAGGAAAACCATAAAGCAAGGTGAATGAGCTAATGTTGATAAATACAAAATTATATTAACTATTCCTATCAAAGCGAACCATACGCCTTCCCATAGTAGGGGGTAGAAGATAGAAGCATAACTATAAATTAAACTCAGGATAAAACGTTTGGCTATGCATGAAGACTTTTGGCAGAAGTGCCATAAGGGAAAAAAGTCAGGTCAACGATACATTAAAGAATGTCAATAACTTTAACCCCACTCTGAAACAGAGGCCAAAGTACCAAATATGACAATTCAGTATACAGCAACAGGAAAACTCAGAGGGACAGAGAACTACAGACCAAAGCAATGAAGATTAAGTGTGGAAATAGTCCAGAAGGGAAACAAATACTGAAGGACGGCAAAGAGTTGGGTTTCTTTCCTGGTGCTCAGTTCAAACAAGAATGTCCCAGAGCGGTGTCCCCAGGCCGTGTGTGTGCAGGGCTGCAGCGGCACGGCTGGACTGGATCATCTTAAGGGTCTGTTCTACCAAAATTATTCTATGATCATTCAAAGCAATCTCAAATACTGGTCACATCATCATCATTCTTATTTCAACCTTTTAATTCCCTGCCTCATATTCCAGTCTAACTCTAACTTCTGATCGGGGAAAATGAAGCACACCAAACCAGTAACAGACTATCTCCTAGGCACTGGCACTGCAAGTGTGAAGAAAAAGCACGGGTTTGTCAAGAGCCGATTACATCAAATCTAACTCATTTTGTTCTTCAACAAGAGCACTAGAAACACATCTTGACTGTAAAGTTTTTAACGCTGCCACATGGCCTTCGGGCAAACAGCCTGGATAGCGCAGGTGAAAATCCTGTGTGGGGACAGGGGTAACCATGGAACTCGTTAGGAAGTTGCTATCAAAGCAGTAGTTGATAGCTCACTCGCATCGAAAGAAGGCTTGAAATGGGGCTCTGTCACAGGCGCCGCCCAACAGGGTCACCCGGGGTGACAAATCCCCGTCAGCACTCTGTGGGTGATGGCTGGGCAGGCAGCGCCCGGCACCGAGCGATGGGGCGGCGCTCAGAGACCGAGAACCAACCTGCATACAAACACCAAGCTCCAAAGCAGCTGATCCCAACCCAAACTGAGCGATACCCACGGACTCGGTGTCACCTCCGCAGGCTCAGTCCTGCCTTATCCGTACCCGCGGTCACCCGGGCTGCCGAGACGATCAGAGCCCTGCGCTGAGACAGGAACAAATGCAGGACAGGAGACACCCAGCAAGACAACAGCTCTGCGGAAAACAACACGAAGCTGGGATGCCTGTAATCAGAGCACACTTTCCTGTGACAAGGAAAAAGGAGGGGAAAAATAAAAAAAATTTTAAAAAGAAGATACCTCATTTATCACTCCTGCTATTTTCTGTTTCCCACTGCACTGAAATGCGTGATCTTCCCAGTCTGCTTAGCTAAAGAAGTACATCCAGTTTTGTGCACCCAATTTCAAGCTAGATAATTGAAAAGTCAGAGAGAGCAACCAAAGCTATGCAAATTTTATGTAGGAGTTGCCTGTGTTTGGATACAAAACAGAATCTATGGGGAACAGCGGTAACAGCTGAAATATTGAAGTCACTGCAGGAAAGACAAAGCAATAATCAAGGGTAATATTTAAAAGCCACTGCTCTCTTCTTGCCAGGTATCAGATAATATCTATGACATTAATTATTTAAGCGTTGCTGTCTCTTCTAAATGGGATACTGGGGTGCTCTTCCCCCTTCCAAATTCAAACAAACTTTATTTTTCAGACCTTTTCATAACTACAGGTAATAGAATAAATGAAATGGTCACATTTATGATTTAGATGTGCCTGACAATTAATACTGACATATTTAAATAAGCAACTCTACCATCAGAAAAGTTAAGAAATTAATCAGTTATTTTCACTGTGCTTTAACATAAAGCTTAAAATGAGGAGTTTAAGACATCTATCAAAAGCAAATCCTCTCAATAACATGAAGTAGTTGAAAAATTACATGATTTTAAGTCTTAAAAAGGCACAAGCATTAAGTACCGTTTTAGGGGATTTCCACTTTCAAACAGAGAGAGCCTGCTCTTGCTTGCACTGTGCAAGTCCAGGAAAACGTCCATGTATTAGCTCAGGAAATACACTCACGGATGACAACAGCAGAAAAGAATGCACTCACACAACTTGCAAGGTTGCTATTTCATGTAACGCTTAAATAGTCATTGTAGTTAGAGGCATATCTTTCCATTTTTAGAATGTCTTACTTAAGCTCCATTAAAATCTATACAATTTCAGCGAGCCGATAGTGCCTGAGCTTTGTGAGCGGAGCAGGGAGGACGCAGCCCAGCAGGGGCAGGGAGGGCAGCACTCGAGCCCCGCAGAGGATAACGAAGGAGACCGTCTGAAAGGGGGGAATCGCCAAGAAACACCCACATTGCTGTGAGCAGGACACGGCCCGGCAAAGGATAATGTAGGAGAGCGTCTGAAAGGGGGGAATCGCCAAGAAACACCCGTATTGCTGTGAGCAGGACACGGCCCGGCAGCGATCGGGGCAGCACGGGAGCCCAGCAGAGCCCGGCTCCTGCAGGCATAACGTACGAGACTGTCTGAAAGGGGCAATCACCAAGAAACACCGTATTGCTGTGCCACGGGAAAGGAGAATATTTGTTACGCACATCATTTGCGCTATCTCAAAATGAAACATTTCAGCAAGGTGCTGTAAGTCAGTTGCTAGTTATCTTTTCAACATCCCAGACGGCAGGATAAATCACAGATGCTAACAGGATACCTATGGACCTAATTGCACTTTTTGCCTTTCTATTTGTGAGACACCCCACTTCAAATTAAAACATTTTAAAATTGAGCTTTTCCGCAAAGGCACAGAAAAGGTTCCACAGAGGGTTTAACCTCTTTTTGGTTTTTCTTTTAAAGTTTGCCTAGTACATTCTCTGTTAGTTCAGTTCTCCTGTGACCAGACAGGTAAAGCTGCAAGTGCCAGAGCAATGTTAACATGCCAGCAAAGCAGGAGCAAAAATAGGCTCCAAAATCTACCTTACACTTCTCTCGTTTAAGGGAAGCATATGACGCTCCACTTCTTTTGACAAACAAAAGCACAATAAAAACTTAATTTAAAATGTCCACATGGTACAGTCCGCATAGAATTATTTCTTCAATAACATTTTTAAAGACGTCTTCTTTACAATGGCAAATACAGTTTGTAACTTGTTTCTCTACAGCAGTGCTGCTGGTTAACCCCAAACAACTCCCAACACACCTTCTAGTGAACACTTTTAAAACCTTTTTTTATATGTTTTAAAAATAGACTTCAGCGAGGCTATTAATGCAGATTCAGATCAACATGTCCAAATACGGGAAGGTAAACACACACACTCACATTCTACCTTGTCCCATTTTTATCGGGTTTCAATATCGATGCTGCTGCTTGTCAACATCCTCTCGTGAAGCCGCAGGAAGGATGTGCTCAACAATTTTGTCAGATACACAGAATAAGCCAGAAGTCCCCTCGCTTGTCATTTACAGTCACCTTAAAAGGCAGCGTTTACCGGCAACCGAACCGATGGAGCAATGTGACCGTGTGCTCTGGAGAGCTGCTGTCCTCAGCCGAGCGGGACACGGCAGCGTCTGGTGCGGTGACACACAGACACGGGAACCGCGCCAGGGCGATACCCAGCCCAGGACAACCCGGCTTCTGCCAGCAGGAACGGCCTGCCCACCCACTGCCACAGCTGCAGCGCTGCCAGCGCCAGGCACAGCGGGAGCACCTGGCACCGCCAGGGCGGGCAGCCACGGCACCGCCAGCGCAGCCACGGCACCGCCGGCACAGCCACGGCATGGTCAGGGCAGCCACGGCACGGTCAGGGCAGCCACAGCACCGCCGGCACAGCCACGGCACAGTCGGCACAGCCACGGCACGGTCAGGGCAGCCACGGCACCGCCGGCACAGCCACGGCACAGTCGGCACAGCCACGGCACGGTCAGGGCAGCCACGGCATGGTCAGGGCAGCCACGGCACCGCCGGCACAGCCACGGCACAGTCGGCACAGCCACGGCACGGTCAGGGCAGCCACGGCATGGTCAGGGCAGCCACGGCACCGCCGGCACAGCCACGGCACAGTCGGCACAGCCACGGCACGGTCAGGGCAGCCACGGCACAGTCAGGGCAGCCACGGCACCGCCGGCGCAGCCACAGCACAGTCAGGGCAGCCATGGCACCGCCGGCACAGCCACAGCACCGCTGGCACAGCCACGGCACGGTCAGGGCAGCCACGGCACGGTCAGGGCAGCCACGGCACCGCTGGCACAGCCACGGCACCGCACACCTGTGCTTCAGGGCTCAGAGCAATGCCAGCCAGTCCTCATCTTGGAGGAGCCAGTCTGGAGTTCTTTCAAAACTGAGGTCACCACTATCACTACTGTCCTCAATAGGAATTAGAAATATAAAGCACTTAAACGAAGGAAAATGTAGCAGAACTGGCATGGGACAAAGCTCGGACACAAGGTTGGCTACTTGTTCCATACTTTCACCAGCCAGCACCTCACAGAGGAGGGCTGAGCCTCTAGACCTCATGATCCCCAAATAAGTCTTCATGAACATTAAACAGTTTGTTTACTAGAATGGCAGGATGAACTTCAGGTTTCGCACTGAATTCTGAAGAACCAATGATCCACCCTCACTGACGACTTATTTGCAAAACATGGAAAGGCTTGTGTCCATGCCAAGTATAGCATGCTCAAAGCTACTTTCAACAAAAAAAGTCTTCCTTAACAAACTATTGATTCCGTGTCTTTACAACAGACTGTTTTCTGATATTTCCAATTTATTAGTTATCAATTCAATCCATTGATGAACTGTAAGACCCACAGACCCAAGCAAAATTCAAAAGATGGGAATAGTCAGGTTACCAGCTTTCAACTTCAGAGAGAAGTCATCTCTCTGGAGACTGTTCATTTCTGGAACTGGTGTTCCTTCATGTGAGAAGGGCAGAGTTTACGGCATAACCATTAACACCTTTTAGCGAATCTCCAAGAGCAGAGAAGAGATCGCTGCTGGCAGTGGCCACTCAAACTTTGGTGGGGAAACTCCATGAGAAACAAATGCCACTGGAAACTTGGTCCTATAAGACTGACTAATGCATGATTAATCATCATAATGATGGGGCACAGGTATTCATTTCATGGATATGGTGACGAAAGAGCAATTAAACCCACATAGAAGATTATGTACTCAACAAACGCAAGCCTAAAGTCAGAACAGAAAAAAAATCTGTTGCTGAAATAGCCATGGACCACATTGTTATGGATTGATTTAAATTTTAAATGAAAGGATCATTTAAGTAGGCAGACCCATGTCTGGAGTCATCAATTTGGGAAGAACAAATCTTATGAAATAGAAAACAAGGTGGTGGAATCAAGCAGCTGAGCTCAGCAGCGCTGTCTGATGCTGGTGCTCCCAGATAAATCTCTGTCCAGAGTGGTGGAAGGGATGACTCACGGGTTCACGCAGCGTACATCTAAGCCAACAAAGAGCTCCTTATCTGGGATGCATACCTACTTGAAAAGAGATCCGAGTGGAAAAGCAGAGCACCCTAAGGGGAGAGGACATAGCCACACATCCACGAATTTTGAACTTTGTTTTGTTTTCCAAGTCAAATAGTAATGGAATTACGTGAAAGTTACAGACAATCAAGCCAAACAAGACTTGCTAAAGCAGCAAAGAAATTCCAAGAGTAACAAAAACATTTGTCTGTAGAAAAAACATGGGCAGGTAATACTCTACCAGGTACCTAAGACAGAATAAACTCACGTGGTCTCTATTTTAAAATGATCATGATTTTGTACTCAGCCTGTCTGTGGGAAGGAACACAAAAAAGCAGCGTTAATGAGAAGCTCCATCTGGTAAGAAGTTTCTCCAGTAGGAATTCCCTTGTGATTGATCACGTTGAACATTGTCAGAACCACCGGCCTTCACGCGTCTTCCAAAGCCGTGGGGCTTGGTGGGCAAGCCAGGCTTGGGGCACGGAGAAGGCATGTTATTATGGAAGGCCTCAGGGAACCGACCTGCCTGCTGTTCTTAGCCAAACCACACATGGTGACCAACAAGTTTCTGTAACAGACACTGAGGTCGTCCCAAAGAAGTGACTGGTGAGCAGAGCATGGACTCGCTGGCTGTTCCTGTGAGATGGTCATGGCACATGCTAGGGCAGAATACACCAAACCCACACAGTTCTAAAGTATTGCTTCCATTCTAATGAAATACAGATTAACCCGGAGTCTGGCACAGGTCTTGTTTCTCACATCTGCAGCTGGTTGTGCTGGTCTGACTGAATTAAAAGGCTGTCATGATAATAAAGGGACCAAACCTTCCTTTTGACAGGCAGAAACCCCACAAGACAAAGACTAAGGAAGGACTGTTTTCTATGAATGCTTGGAGGTAAAAATGAGGATAAGGAGACATTTGAAAGAAGACCAAATAGGTCTTAAATGACAATAAAGAAATTGATCTCTAAAAATGTAAATGGAGGAACTTCTCAATCTAATGAACATCCTGGAAAAGTGAAAAAAATATACTGAATTTATTACCTGAGAATAGGATTATTTGTGGCTATTTTCCGCACAGTTGTAATTGCACTGTTAGGATCCTTAGATTGGATTCCTATCATATCAGTCTATCCAATTTATTTTTTCTTATGGCAAAAGTGCACACTGGTATACAAATAAAATCCTATCTACCATAAGGAAAGTCAAGCCTACTTTAGTCACACAGTTAAAAGAGCAGAGAGTAGCCAGCTCCTCTGGGCTGTGTTTGCAGCCAGCACTGGCTCGATTCACATCCTGCTGGCTTCTTTGCAACTGGAAAATGTTACGGTCAAATCAAGGTGAGTTGCTTACTTGCTTTCCTTCCGTGGTAGGGCCATTTTAATTAGGGCTCTTGAATAAAATATACATAAATATCTTCATACAGTAGCTGAACTCATTAATAATCAAAGCTATTACTACATTTAGCATCTACCCATGGCACTCTAACAATGCCAAGTACGTCTGGACATCCACTGGATTTTTAGAGTCACGCACTCAGGTTCCACCATGTCTAAAGGTACAAACTGGCATTTGAAAACAATCAGTTCAAGCCACTGCATCTCCTTCTGCTAGTTTTATGGTAAGACTTCACATTTTGGGTTAAATTCACTTGGGATTAAATGGGGATTTGATGCTGTCCGTTCAGTTTAGAGCTGGTCAAGGTGACAGCTGCTCTAACCAGCCCACAAGGAGCAGCACAGGAGAGAATCTACAGTCATACTCGTGCCACGGTGAACGATAACTTACACCTGGGGAGCAGCTGAACATCCCCTACCCAAGTAAATCTGCACACCTAAGTCACTAACAGAAGATCATGTACAAACCTACACATAAATCCTATCCTGTGGAAAGTTTCACAGCACATATTCTTTCATCTAGATGAAGAAATTCTCTTGATGAGGCCAGGGGAGAGGCAGAGTCACTGCATCTCCCAATACATGCTTTGAAATAGAAAAGGTAAAACAGAAATAAAACCAGACACTAGCACCACGTCATTCAGTGTCACTAGATCCACTGCCAGTGAACTGGACAAGATTAATTACCTTGAACACTAGCTCTACCTTTAAAGAAAAGCTGGGCGAAAAGCTACTGTGCACTTGCAACTGAAAAGGCAAAGTTTGTGTTTGTGCACCTAAGAAGTCACGTTTTACGAACTGAACATATCACATCGAGGCAACATCATGCCAACCTGTTTGACATTCATGTTACAAACTGGTAAGAAGTCTAAACTTTGGACCATCCAAGGCTGTCCATCAGTGAGGTCCTTTGAAAGGCAACCTGGGTCACCAATACTACTGTAAAGATAGCTGCTCACTCCATGCACTAGAGATTATTAAATGTATTAAAAATAAGAGAGCATTATATTTTAAAAAATAGCATATCCTCAGTTATAACCATTGTCGTTAGCTTGGATTGTCCTGCTTTAAACAGAGACTGAGAAAGTCCAAATACCAGCTGCATGTGGTAAATCCAGCTCCCGCAAGAACTTCAGCAAAGCCGCAGTGCCCCAAACCGGAGACCTGGCTGGCGTGCCTCGCTGGCCGGCCGTGCCGAGAACAGAGGCCGCAGAACGATGTGCTTCTGTCAGCCGGGTCTTTCCCAGCCAGCACAAGGAACCGAGCCGGCTGTACGACACGATAGCTTCCAGCCCGAATTCAGCTGGGTTATGGGAAATTAATGGGAAAGCAGATTAAAAACCCCAACTTACATGATCTTCTAAAAAGTTGTGTAAAATGAAGGAGAAATATTTTGAAGGAATGCAATATCAGCTATTTCCCAGGTGGTTTTTGCCCCATATTCTGTAAAGACTCTTCTTTTGAAACCTTGAAATACAAGTGTCAGATTCCTGCAACAAAAGATGCTGACGAACAGTAGTTATTCATCTGCTGTCTGGAACCAAAACTGGATCCTGAAATACAGGCCAAGCAAGCTTAAGAGTTCTGTATTTCAATAGACTATACAATTCCATAAGGATTTTCACCCAATGTCTTAGTTTAAGAAATTATAAAACACACTGACAAGTGTAAATACAGAAGACAGCGGTACAATGGGAGGGTTGATAAAGTTGTAAAAATTATGAAAGTTAAGAAGATTGTTTAATTATCACAACTACATCTTTGTTGTCCTTCTGTTCGAGGCTCTTACAGATTGCCAGAGCAGAGGCTTTGAAGTTAGTTGTTAATTAGTTAATGAACGTTAGTAGATGACGTTGCAGGGGTTTCACACTTGGCACGTATTCACACTGGGGGAAAAAGGACACACCACACTTGAATTTCTAGAACTAGAAGGCACCTTTGGCCCGGGGTGGGCGGCCCCGGGCAGGCGCAGCCGTGTGCCGCAGGCGGGCGGTCTGCGGGCAGCAGGGCTGGAGCCAGGCAGCCGCGTCCGGCTCCCCGTCCTCCCACGGCTCCATCCAAGGGCTGGGAAGGGAGACACACAGTCAAACATTGGAAAAGCACGGCCTGAGCAGGCAGGGGGTGTTTGCCACCCAGACAACAGGCTCAGGATTTACCGACCAACCGCTCGTTCCAGTGAACCCGAGGGAAAAATGTTTCCTCAGGATCACACAGAACCAAACATTAGTTCAGGAGAAGCACGAAATATTGAAGAAGTTGCATGCTTAGTGTTAGTAGCTCTTGATTTTTTAACAAAAGACTTCTGTACAAGAACGCGTTTGACTGTTGGACTGTAAGACGACGTGTTTCTGAGCTGTTCAATGACAAAACGCGACTGAAGGAGATGCTGCCACCAGTTTCCACACAATGACTTTCTGCGGAGGATCAGTCTCAGCTTCCATTCACAAGGAAAACAGAGTGTTTACGCCTCCAATTGCAGAAAGTGTCTGCATGGCAAGATGCTTTGTTTTCACAACACTTGAGTTTGAGAACAATCGAGAAGGACGTTATTCAGTGAACACCGGGAAACGAGCCCCAAACACTGAGAAGCTGAGGACTCACAGGTGTTCTCCAGAGATACCAAAACAGCAGCTTCAACCCACCTGCTACAGAACTGTTTCTATTGGTGACAATGCGATATTTGCATTATTTGTATCCATGCATCCCGACATTACAGGTGCATGTAAATTAACTCGTCTACCAACCTGTCATTTTTCCATCAATCATTTCAATCTGCAAAGACATGCACACAGGACTAAGTAACCAATAAACGAGCTTTTAATCAGTGGATCTTACGGAAACATAGAATTTGAACATGTGAAAATAACAAACAGCTTGCAATGCTATACACAAAGCATTATTTTCAGCTTTCTGGAATAAAAATTATCTGGAATATTACCAGAGTAAAATATTTTTGTTCTGTTGTAATATGATGCCTGCGATGCTTTGAGATGAAGGGAAAACAAGGGAAAAGCCTGGGAAAACTGCAATAACTTGAGTTTTACTTGCTATCTAAAACAAAAAAGATAATTTTCTCTTCCTTTTCTATTTCAAATTTCAGAGCTTCTGCAATATATTAAGAAGCATTTATATTATAGAATAAATCCACATACTGGTAATACAAGACAATTTAATAATACAACACAAAATAATACAATTAACTATATCACTAAAACAGCATTTGCTCAAGTTCAAGTCAGTCAAGGCTTTCTAAACCTAATGAACTACACGCTCCCTAAAACACGTAAGTTGTGATTTAAGGTGTCTTCTTTTACATCTATTAGAGTATAACAGATATGAAAAATCCAGCCATTATGAATACCAACGAAGACATTAAGTTTAATAAAAAGTGTTATTTTCCTACACTGTGCGAGTGAATTTCCAGCCCGCAGGAGCGCAGGAGCAGCCAACGGAGGACGATGCTCTGCCCGCCGCTGTGAAACTCGGCAGCGCGTCGGACACGCGCAGCGCCTGCGGCCAGTCCGCGCGGCCGTCCCACAGCTCGGAGCCGCGGGACACACAGCTCGGGGGGTGGCTGTTGGCCTTGTTTGGGTCGGAGTTTGGTTTCTGTTTGGTTTGGTTGGATTTTGTTTGTTTGGGGTTTTTTTAAATTTTATTTTATTTCAGTGTCAGGACATGGTGAATTTCTTCTGTTGTTTCAAAGTAAGCTCAGTGTTCCACAACAATATTAAAAAACTGTGTCAGTATTGGAAGACTGATTACAGCAGCCTGAAGAAACAAGCATCCCACAACAGGCAGTGCCCTCCACCAGAACCTCAGAACTTCCCTAAAATATTTCAAGTCTTTGAACCAGTTTGTGTGTCAATCTTTCTATTCTGTAAAGAATGATAAATGAGTATTTTTTAAAAGTATCTTCTGGAAAAGAATGTATGTAATTACAGTGAAATCTTACTCAACTTGGTGTATGCTGTTGCTGTGATTTATGCTAAGAAACAATGGCAAAACTGAGAAAACTTCGTCATTTTCTTATCGGATAGTCCAAATAGGACAGAGAAAACAGACATGTCTCACATATCTAAGCCAATCTGAAATTCTGGGGTTCAACGTTCTTTCATCTCTTTTGAAATATAAACACGCTCACAGAAACAAGTGATGTATTGTATCAATCATCTCGCATGCTGATATTTTCTGTTCCAGCTAAAATACGGCACTGGCTATTTTCATTACACTAGTTGTGAGGACTAAGCTTGATATAAAGGATACAGAGCAGCAACAGATGGCAAATGCTGCTGCGTATCTTCAATTAAGGCTATATCAAATAATATATACCAAGAACTCAGCATTACTCCTGGATCACAAGCACCCTGGATGAAGGTATATCCCACAAAAAGTCACGTTCTTGATCTCTTCTCCTCCACTTGTTTCATCTGTTTTATTTTTGCCTTTTTGTCTGTGAGCTCTATGGAGCGTGGATTTCCCTCGACTTCATAAAAGCGAACATCAGTTTGGAGTTTAGGCACTCTGACAGTACAAGTGACATCTCCTCTCACGACATGCTATAATTTTGATACTGTTGTCTTATTTCTTAATAACAAAATGTAGCAATTTGCTTCTAAACAAAAACAAGACAAAAATATTAACTCTTTTTAAGATCAGTCTCCCTGTTTATCTTTAGATACCACAAGACTTGCGTAGGAATCAGGACAAGACAGCGACCAGTGTCACACAAACACATCTGCGTACAGAATTTCTCCAGTTAACACTTTGTTTGTCCAGAAGCCCTTGAAATCAATTGCGTTACATACATCTTGGTTTTATTTTTGTGAAAGAAACACTTCCTTTTTAAGCATGTCACACTGACACAAAAGTCAAGGCGTTACAATTTACCTGAAATTATTTCAGAGATAAGTGAATTTTAATTTTTTGTTTAAACTGGAGTTACTACAAAACCTGCCACTATGAAGTGAGAGATATTGTACTGAATTTCGGCATATTAAGTAAGATATATTAGTGCCAGCGTTCAGAACCGAGAGTTCCCAAGGGCGCCTGGGAGCGAGGGGGGCTCTGCCGCCCCGTCCCTGGTCCCTGTCCCCGTGCCACAGGGACAGACAGCGGGAGACAGCACTACAGCCCCGGGTTTCACCGGCCGGGTGTACCTTCACGGTAACAAGCACAAACACTTGATCCACGTGTTGTACAGTCACAGAAGATTCTGCCAATCCAGGAGGATGAAGCGGGTTTGGGAACTGGGAGGATTTCCTTGGGGAGCTGCGGCTGCACCACCTGCGGCTCTCTGGGCAGGAACAGCACAGAACCGCACAACACGCACCGTCTCCTGCTGGCTTTATGTTCTAGCAGAGATGGCACAACTAAAATCATTCAGAGCAAATTAAGATGTGCAGTAGGTGCTTTCTATTTGAACACGTGTAATGCAAATGCTTTTGAGAACTTTTATTTAAAAATGCTCAAAGTACAGTACAGGTGATAGCCTAAGGCTTTCCACACCCCTTGTGTGCCATAATCACGTTTTGTTAAGAGCGTGAGGAGAGGAAGTTTTTTGCAGCCATGCAAACAAACAGAAATCCAGATTTTTGTTAACACTTCTTCCCTGCTTCCTTACAGCTGAACCTCATTTGAGAAAAGCAGCGTGTGGCGGCATCCAGCCCAGCTGCTCCATGTCCCCACGTGCTCCCCGGCCCTGGGTGACTCCTCACCCGCCTGGGCGTCCCCCTCATGCCTCCAGCCCGTCCCTCCTCCAGCTCGGGTGGCTCTGGAGCTGGCTGCAGCCCGTCCCTCCAGCTCGGGTGGCTCTGGAGCTGGCTGCAGCCCGTCCCTCCAGCTCGGGTGGCTCTGGAGCTGACTGCAGCCCGTCCCTCCTCCTGCTCGGGTGGCTCTGGAGCTGGCTGCAGCCCGTCCCTCCAGCTCGGGTGGCTCTGGAGCTGGCTGCAGCCCGTCCCTCCAGCTCGGGTGGCTCTGGAGCTGGCTGCAGCCCGTCCCTCCAGCTCGGGTGGCTCTGGAGCTGGCTGCAGCCCGTCCCTCCAGCTCGGGTGGCTCTGGAGCTGGCTGCAGCCCGTCCCTCCTGCTCGGGCGGCTCTGGAGCTGGCTGCAGCCCGTCCCTCCTCCTGCTCGGGTGGCTCTGGAGCTGGCTGCAGCCCGTCCCTCCTCCAGCTCGGGCGGCTCTGGAGCTGGCTGCAGCCCATCCCTCCTCCAGCTCGGGCGGCTCTGGAGCTGGCTGCAGCCCGTCCCTCCTGCTCGGGTGGCTCTGGAGCTGGCTGCAGCCCGTCCCTCCTCCAGCTCGGGTGGCTCTGGAGCTGGCTGCAGCCCATCCCTCCTCCAGCTCGGGTGGCTCTGGAGCTGGCTGCAGCCCATCCCTCCTCCTGCTCGGGTGGCTCTGGAGCTGGCTGCAGCCCGTCCCTCCTGCTCGGGTGGCTCTGGAGCTGGCTGCAGCCCGTCCCTCCAGCTCGGGTGGCTCTGGAGCTGGCTGCAGCCCGTCCCTCCTGCTCGGGTGGCTCTGGAGCTGGCTGCAGCCCGTCCCTCCAGCTCGGGTGGCTCTGGAGCTGGCTGCAGCCCGTCCCTCCAGCTCGGGTGGCTCTGGAGCTGGCTGCAGCCCGTCCCTCCTGCTTGGGCGGCTCTGGAGCTGACTGCAGCCCGTCCCTCCAGCTCGGGTGGCTCTGGAGCTGGCTGCAGCCCATCCCTCCTCCAGCTCGGGTGGCTCTGGAGCTGACTGCAGCCCGTCCCTCCAGCTCGGGTGGCTCTGGAGCTGGCTGCAGCCCATCCCTCCTCCAGCTCGGGCGGCTCTGGAGCTGACTGCAGCCCGTCCCTCCAGCTCGGGTGGCTCTGGAGCTGGCTGCAGCCCGTCCCTCCTCCTGCTCGGGTGGCTCTGGAGCTGACTGCAGCCCGTCCCTCCAGCTCGGGTGGCTCTGGAGCTGGCTGCAGCCCGTCCCTCCTGCTTGGGCTGCTCTGGAGCTGACTGCAGCCCGTCCCTCCAGCTCGGGCGGCTCTGGAGCTGGCTGCAGCCCGTCCCTCCAGCTCGGGTGGCTCTGGAGCTGGCTGCAGCCCGTCCCTCCAGCTCGGGTGGCTCTGGAGCTGGCTGCAGCCCGTCCCTCCTGCTCGGGTGGCTCTGGAGCTGGCTGCAGCCCGTCCCTCCTCCTGCTCGGGTGGCTCTGGAGCTGGCTGCAGCCCGTCCCTCCTCCTGCTCGGGTGGCTCTGGAGCTGGCTGCAGCCCGTCCCTCCTCCTGCTCGGGTGGCTCTGGAGCTGGCTGCAGCCCATCCCTCCTCCAGCTCGGGCGGCTCTGGAGCTGACTGCAGCCCGTCCCTCCAGCTCGGGTGGCTCTGGAGCTGGCTGCAGCCCATCCCTCCTCCAGCTCGGGTGGCTCTGGAGCTGGCTGCAGCCCGTCCCTCCTCCAGCTCGGGTGGCTCTGGAGCTGGCTGCAGCCCGTCCCTCCAGCTCGGGCGGCTCTGGAGCTGGCTGCAGCCCGTCCCTCCTCCTGCTCGGGTGGCTCTGGAGCTGACTGCAGCCCGTCCCTCCAGCTCGGGTGGCTCTGGAGCTGGCTGCAGCCCGTCCCTCCTGCTTGGGCTGCTCTGGAGCTGGCTGCAGCCCGTCCCTCCAGCTCGGGTGGCTCTGGAGCTGACTGCAGCCCGTCCCTCCTGCTTGGGCTGCTCTGGAGCTGACTGCAGCCCGTCCCTCCTGCTCGGGTGGCTCTGGAGCTGGCTGCAGCCCGAAACAGCACCGCACCTCTGCTGCCCCGCTCCTGCTGCAGCAGCACGCGTCCTCCAGAGCCACATCCCACCAGAGCGTACCCCAAACACCCCCAGACCTACCGCACCCATCACAGAATGGGGACGAAGTCACTGAACAATCAAGGCTGGCTAATTACACACCCCACACAGCATCTACAAACCATCTGCCTTGCAGATCCAATAGCTGAAGGGTAATTTCATTCACTGCCCACAACTACCACCCCACGGTTGCATAAACAGTAAATACTTGAACTATCTCCCCATTGAGCTGTGATGCAGAGAGCGAGTTTCAGCTTGTACACCTTCAAAGCATTTACAATAGATTCCTTTTTTCCTCTTTAATAAGGAATTAATCACAATACCAATCAGAACATTAGATTAGCTATAGTGTTGATTTAAGGTTCACAAAACCCCCTACATTTCACTTAGAACACTGAGATCACAAGTATTTTATAAGTAAAAGGCCTCACTACATAGGGGAGGCGAGGGGTGGGAAAGTCTGAATTTTAATTATTCCTTGAAGAACGGATCAACTGCTCTCAAATAAAGTAATAGCTCAGAGTTTTATTTTCTCTGCTAAAATAAAGGCATACTTAAAGTAAATTTGAAAGGCATTAAACAAGAAGCTGACTGGTCTTCAATTTCTAGTGCTAGGTAAGAACTGTGTAAAATGCTATGCAATTAAAAAAGGACATGGAAGACATGTAAGAGATGACCACGGAGACATTTTGGAGAAAAACAGTAATTTCTTTTTCTTTTGTTACCACAACATCTTAAAATTGCGATAATAGGAGGAAAACACATGTATATTAAAATTATGCCTAACTTTTTTTTTAACATTTCTGTTAAAAATGCGTCTAGCTTAAAAATACTGAAACACTAAGAACAGTTTTTCCCTGACTTTTCCCAAAATGATGCTGCCTCCATTTGCCTGAACGAGAGGGATGCAGCGAGCAGGACCAGGCGGTTCCGCCATGCACAGAGCTCCCGGCGCCCCGTGCCCAGGTGTGCGCGGGCAGCTCCAGCAGAGCTGCACGGAGCCAGGCGGCCAGGCCCGGCTCAGCCAGGCCCAGCTCAGCCAGGCCCGGCTCAGCACCCAGGACAAGCTGTGCCACCGTCACCGGCCTGGTCACCGCAGAGCACGGCCAGACTGGACAGACGCGTCCTCCCACCTCTGAGCACTGGGAGAGCAGCAAAACCTCTGCCAGATACCATCCCGAGATCTGCCTCCTTAGCTGTTCCTTCTGATGATAGTGTTGGGAGTTTCATTATTAAAAAAGCAATAAATTAATTCACTGTGAGACTGGAGAGTCCTTCCCTCTTCCCAGAACACACGTGTCTCCCCCTCTGCCTCGGCAGACGAGCCAGCGGGACGCCAAGGGCAGCGAGTGGGAAAGAGCAAAGGTCCCAGCGCTGGTGCCAGACACAGAGATCTGAACCGACAGATTGTTCTGTGCAAGCAGCAACTTTGGGAAGGTCACCAGAGGTGGATTTTGGCTGTCCTCACCCACCTCTTCCCTCCTTGGGGAAACCTTCCCCAAACAGAATAAATGAGTATTCTGTTTAGATAAACAGGACATGAAAAGTTCTCCAACGTATCCAGACATACCTTAGGCCTTAGGGAAATGCAGCTGAGCCCCAGAGAAGCTGCTGAGCAGCCCAGCAGGGCTGGGGCTGGCGGTGCCTCCGCTGCCCTCGCTCCTTCCTTGGGCACCACCTGCACAGGGACCAGGCGCAGCTCCCACTGCGCAGCTCCCACCAGCGCCGGAGCCGCGCTCGCTCCCACCAGCGCCGGAGCCGCGCTCGCTCCCACCAGCGCCGGAGCCCTGCTCGCTCCCACCAGCGCCGGGGCCGCGCTCGCTCCCACCAGCGCCGGGGCCGCGCTCGCTCCCACCAGCGCCGGTGCTCTGCCCAGCTCTTGCTCCGTGTTTACTCTGTCTTCACTAGCATTGGAACTGCCTCATTGCGAGCAATATTTGCAATCAGGATAAGAACAGCAGCAATATTGACAAGCCATGCCCAGAACCCCAGCTCAGCTCTGGCTTTCCGTGCACTTGCACACAAAGCTACGCTAGCTCAGTATTTTTCCCTCCCTAATTAGTGAAGTTGAAACCAGTTCAGATTACTTTTGGAGTGACAGTACATGTCATATCCATAACAATTTGCTGTCTCCTTTTCGTTACAGAAAAAACCCACACAAACCTAACCAAAAACTCTGAACTGCACCAACACATGTTACTTACGTGGCTTTTGTTCAAGACGACAAAACCTGCTCTTTCTGCAGCAACTCCCCTGAGTTGTTTCCCCCAAAGGGAGTCTGGCTAATGAAGTTACTGTTCAAAGCTCATCAGTCCATAGCACACAGACACTGGGGCGAGCCCAGCGGGGCCCAGGCCGGGACTGGGGCTTCCCCGCTACCACCAGCCCAAGCCTCCCGTATTGCCCATAAAACCCTCTGCTCACGGGGACCGCTCTCGTTAACTGGGCTGTAAATGGCTTTAAAGGAGTGCAGAACCCAGTTTTAACCTAGACTCACTGATCTGATTGAAAATAATAAGGAAGTCAATGAGAGCAATACAAAATATGTCTGACGACAGCCTCACAGGTAATTTTTCCAGAGAAGTATCACAAGCTCTACTTGCTTTTTAGGCATCTTTTCTATATCATATTACAATAACTACATTCTAGCAATAAACCAAATTATTCTTGATTATACTTACAACAACTTCATTAAGCTTGCAGAGATCCCTGAACTAGTCAGTGTATTCTTGTGCCAAATAAATAATCAGATAAACATTTGCAGAACTTGCTCATTTTCAGCATCACGATTAAGGAAAAAAAAAATTAAGACAGTGCTCAGAGTCCCACATTTGGGAACTGCTTCAGCCTTTCATTTGTTATAAATATATTTAAATAATCTACATAAAGTGGAAGTGCATAAAGTTATTTGTTTCCTGTTTTAATATGCAGTGTTTCTTCCACTGAGGCTTCTCTTGCAGTGCATGCAGATTTCCTATACTAAACACCTGACACAGCTTACTAATTAAGATTACTAATATTTTTACATAGCACATGCTATCATTCAATACAAAAATAGCCCAAAATGCACTACAGATGTTATTTTGCTAGTATATAAAGGTGTTATTAAAAAAAGTACATCGCTTTCCTTGCTTACATTGTGTGACTGAATTAATCTGTCCATTATAAAAGGACCTTGCGTTACTATTAAAAAAACGAACACTAAAAGATGTGTTATATTGTAGACTCTAAAAAAAATTAGAACAAAGTCTCCTCCTTTATAGATGACTACTCTCTCACAAAACTTGCTCCAACTGTGTTTTATAGGAGAACCTCTATTACTATTAGTGCTATTTATCCTTAACATCTAACAAGATGAAAGGAAAAAAAAATCATAATTTTTACTGGAAAAGGCCCATCAGCTCTTCTACCTTAATTAAAAATATTAATAGCAACTCATTTCAGTAGCAATATAGCACTTTACAAGCAATTTAAACAAAATAATGTTATTGCAATCTGTGTTTTCACGGATAGGTTACATTCATTTGCATGTAATATTGTAACATTTAACCAAGACTACAGCAGGTCAGTGCCAACAATGAGCTCTTGCCCCCAAAATACACTCCTCCCATTTTAATTGTGACAGACGAGTCTGTATGAATGTACCTCCATACACTAAACAAGTATATTTAGTAGGTTCCCATGTTTTTATATAGTGTACATATTACTTGGCATTTACCTCAAAAATACAGTTATTAGTTAAAGGGGAAAATACTATCATCCTTGTCTTCTCCTAATCTCTAAACTCCAAATTATCAGGAATAAGAATGCTGAAAAAACTGAAAAGCTGGTTAATGAAACATTACTCCTGCTAATCCAACCACACCTTTTCCTTCAAACAGACAAATCTTGAAGCAATGACTAATGAAAAATTAACATGGAGCAGAAGGTTATTAAAAAAAAAAAAAAAGTACAAAGGTCTACAGGACAAACACGAGCCCTTCAGAAACACCCGGTTCTTCAGTGAGGTATTGATGCATTCTCAAGAGCCAGCTAGGAGGGGAACAGGACCAGAGACAGGTCAATTCCTAAACTATGTTTTTCTGTGGCATTTGGTATTTCTACCTTCTGCAGAAATTACAATCACCTAAGTATATTCTTTTGCTGAAACAGCCTAGGTTCAGCATCAGTATAATTTTATTCTTCCAAGACTTCGTTTCCCAGCTGTCCTAGCCCTAGAGATGGAACTTGCATTCAGTAATTTGTATCTGCGGATCCCATGGTCAGAGCACTGCGGAGAGCCCTGGGCAGAGCCTGCTCCAGCCCAAAACCCACCAGCCAGCGAACGGCCACATGCCACAACACCCGCCAGCCGTGCTCAAGCCGTGCCTGTGCTGCTTCTCTCCTGCTTGTTTCCTTTTTTTTTTTTTTTTCCCTTTTGATCGGTGCGGGGGAATAGGAGGAACTGCAAAAAGTTGCCGGCCGCACCAGCCGCGCTCCCCCTGCGCGGGCAGCGGAGCCCCCGGCGCACCCCGCGGCCACACAAAGGTGAACGACCACGCTCGCAGTAAACCCCGCGCAGGGAACGCAGCGCCGGCAGCCCGCCTCGCACCGGGGACACCGGCAGCCGCTGCGGAAACACCGTGTTCGAGGGGAGCGCGGCCCGCGCCTCCCGACACGGGAGGGACGGAGCGCCCGGCGGCAGCCGGCACCGGGCCCGGTGCTGCCCGGCTCGGCGGCCACCGCGCTGACCCTGCCCGGGCGGGAGCGCAGGCCCGGCCCGCCCGCGGGCCCCCGAACTTTCCGCCCCGCGCCCCCCGGCCGCGGGCGCTGCGGGCGCGGCCCGGCGGGTGCGCCCCGGCGGGGCGGCCCTGCCCGCTGCGGCCGCCGCTCCCGCCCGCGGCGCCGCGCACCGCCCCGCGCACACGGCGCCCTACGGCGCGGCCGCGGGCTGCGCATCCGCCGCGGGGCTCGCCCCGCCGCCGCGGAAAGCCAGAGCGCGGGGAGGGGGCGGCCGAGCCGGGCTGCAGACCGCGGGCCCGGGCTCCGCGCCCCCGACCCCGCTGCGGCTGCCGGCCCGCGCGTACCTGCCCCGCAGCGCCCGCCCGCCCCCGGGCTCCTGCCGTCCGCCGCCCCGGTGCCCGCCCGCAGCCCGGGGCAGGAGCCGGGCGGCGGCAGCTCCGCCCGCAGGGCCCGCGCGGCGCGGCTGGCACCGGCGGCAGCGCGGAGGGCACGCCGCGCTTGGCCCGCGCGGGAGGGCGCGGCGCTGGCGAGCCGGGCGCGGGTCCGCCCGAGGCGGCGGCTCCTCGGCCCCGCTGCCCCGGGCCCCTGGCGGGCTCCGCCGCGCCGCCTCGCCTCCCGCCTCACCCGCGCGGGGCCCCGGGCAGCCCGCGGCCTCCCCAGCCCTCGGGCACTCACCGACGGAGGGAGGCGGCGGCGGGCGGCGGGCCGGCCCCGCTCAGCGCCGGCGGGCCGCGGCGGCCCTAGCCCGGGGTCTCCATGGTGGCGGCGGAGGCGCCGGCGCCGCCGAGCACCGTCGCCCGCTCCGCCTGGCCTCGCCCCGCCCCGCTCGTGACGTCAGCGCAGCGCCCTGCCCTGCGCCGCACCCATTGGCCAGGCGCGGCGCAAGGCGGCACTCCATTGGCGACTGCCTCGCGTTGAACCCGCCAATGGCGGCGGGACTTGAGGTTGCTATGGTTACTGATGCTGTGAGGCGGCGGAGCGGGAGGCGCTGCCGTTCCCTCAGCGCGGGGGCTCGCGGCGGAGCGGCGCGCAGGGCCCGGCTGGCCCCGCACCGCCCGGGGTGCCCGCTGGGCGCGGCCGCCTGCCCGAGCCAGCCGCTGGGCCGGGCGGCTCCTCCGGCGCCGCCGCGGAGCCCGCCAGCCTCCTCGCGGTGAGTGTCCGTTCGCGGCGCGGGAGCGGGCGGGGCGCAGGTGTCTGGAGCAACCGGTTGCAAAATGGCCGCTGCGGGGCGGCGCGGCCCCTGCCGCCCGCCGGGCGCCCTGGCGAGGCGGGCTGCCCCGGGCGGGCCCCGCGGGCTGCCGGGCGCTGCCGCTGCCCCGGAGGAGCCGGCAGAGCGGTGAGCGGAGCTGGCGCGGCCCGGGCCGCCGGCAGCCGGCCCCGCAGAGCCGGGCCCCGCAGAGCCGGGCCCCGCAGAGCCGGGCCCCGCAGAGCCGGGCCCCGCAGAGCCGGGCCCCGCAGAGCCGGGGCGCGCGTCCCGCAGCCCTTCCCTCTGCGCGCACCCTGACGGGTCGAGTCGAGGTGTTTGTGAGAGGACAGAAAACTCTTTCTGCAGTGTTTTAAAATCTCACCGTTTTGAAGCTTCTACTGCTGGCCTAATGCTATTTATGGTGTAAAGAGTTATAGATGCAGAAAAAATCCAGTATGTCTAAAGATACCGTAAAACACTTTAAAAATGGGGTTTGGGCGAGAGGGTCCGTGTTAAATGCTTGGCGTTCTTTTTGAGTTACGTGACTGTTACGTGACTGTCCCAAACTCGAGCCCTCCCTGTTTCCCAGGGGTTTCTGACGGTACCGTTTCCCCCAGCCCACTGCTCTTACAGCTGCATTGACTAATATGAGGACGACACTGTAAACAGCTGAAAGGAGCAAGATCAACTTGCTGCTTGAATCTTCCCAGAAAGGCATGTGTTCTCGTTTTGCTGTGTTATGCTTTTGCCTTTTATCTTTTCCTGATACTTGGCTGGTGCACTAAGAAGTCTCCAGACGTTCTCCTGTTGGCAGACTTGGATTTGGGGTGTAACTCAGTGAGCAGCTCTTGCTGTCTTAAGAGGTTTTCTCATTAAACCCCTTCCCCTGTTGCATTGATGCAGACTGTGCAGGAATCCTGCTGAAAACTAACATGAAAATGGTACCTGCGTTTTTACTGGTGCCTTTTTTTCCATTCGGGTTAGCTCTCCAGGTCAGTGTGCAGTGGGAGGTACCGTATTTCTGTGTGGACGTAAGGACATGTGATAACACTGATGTGGTTTGGTAAGTGCTGACACTACAGGTAGAACTGTGTCCTTACCTTCTGTTCAGACAAGAACTGCAGATAACAAGTAGGGGGAAGCTGAACAGGGAGCGTCACCTATAAACTCAGAATTCAGATAGTCCTTTCTCTTAATTTCCCACTTGGAATGTAGCTG
Source organism: Caloenas nicobarica (assembly GCF_036013445.1). Lineage (NCBI taxonomy): Eukaryota > Metazoa > Chordata > Aves > Columbiformes > Columbidae > Caloenas > Caloenas nicobarica. The sequence continues at coordinate 42,128,907 of NC_088250.1, read as the reverse complement.
CTGTGCTGGAAACTATGTAGGTTATTGATATAATTTTAAACTTCTCTAATATTTTTTGTAATTTGTATGGATTAATACAGTAGGAACTCTTACAATATGATCATATGCCAAACTGAAAACACCTGGCAGATGTAAACAGGGGTCTTGATTTCTCACTGCCCTGAAAATCTCTGATTCATGCTGTGTTAAGTGGATAGAAAATGTTACCAAACCAGAATGGTGGCCTCCTTCTAGGAAACCAGAGTCCAGAGAAATAATAGCAGAAACTTAGTAAAACAAAGAGTAACAAGGGTAAAATAAGATAAGCAGGGGAAGGGCCAAGAAAGACTGGAAAGCAAGACAAGGAAAAATAAAATGTGAAATCAGGATAAGTAGGTCTAGAATACAGGGAGGAGAAGGCACAGAACCTGTGGGTGCAATGACTTTCATTGGTTGCAAGGTTGCTTCTACCAAAGGTGTACTGGGTTAATTAAATCAACTTCCAATCAGTCTTAATTGGTTTTAACCTGTGCTTTGGATATGGCTACACAGCTGAGAGAAAAGGCAGGTGCTTCCTGGCTCCCTGCTGCTGGGAGTGGAAGGCACAGGCCCTGGCAGGACGTGGAGGGTGGCACAGTGCCACCTCCAGGCCCTCCAGCCTGGGGGGCCTGCAGGTGGGTGGCTGTGACCTTCGCCAGGTTTGGAACAGGCTGTTCCCAGTGCCCTGAGTCCCCGCGGAGCCCCGCGCTGCAGGGCTCTGTGTTTGAGTTTGCTGCTGGAGCAGGATGGGGAAGGGTAAGAAATAACGGTGGGGAGGGGAAAGTGATCTTGAGCCAGTTTGTTTTGGCACAATAGAAGTATAAAGAATTAAAAATATTTTGCGGTCCTGTCAGATTTGCAAATATATTGAATATCAGAACAGCTATTTCATTCTAGTTGGTATTAGTCATACAGTCATAGCTTTTAGAATTTGTTTTGGCACCGAGAGCAGCCACTACATTATCTAATTTGACTGCAGCCTATCACAGGCCATCAATTCTCACCCATTTGTCACTGTACTGAACCCGATAAGGACAAAATATGTTATGGAAATGCACCCCATTGAACTTTCCAATAGAAAGCTGCATGCTGTAGTGATTCTTTCGAGTTCTTATTCCGCTATTTTATAATAGCCTTTGCCAAATACATGTTTAAACTCCTATATCAATTTTAGGATCAGCAACAAACAAGTACTGTTTCTTTTTATTTACCTTTTTCAGGATGTGACTTGAAAGTAAGATGATCTTTCTTTTTCATTCTCAACATCATTCAGAAAGCACTGATTCCATTGTGTTTGCAAATCTTATAAAAATCTAATTACATGGTTTCCTTCTGAACCTTCCTGGTTCCTTATGAACCTTAAATGTGATGTCTTAAAATGATAGTGCTTCTTTTCCAGCTTTTTAGATGAGCAATGTAGTTACCAGGTATTTGCTGGTTGTTTTGTTGCTACTGTGCTCCTTCAGTATTTTAAGTCTTTAATAGGTTGGTTTGCTTCATTCAATCTATTCTGAAATTAAAGAAAAAAATCCAATTTGGATTAATATTCCACGGATGTTCACAGTCCTTGCAGGACTCGCGTGCCTATCTTGAATTTTAGTGATTATTTCTCTGGTTGCAAGATTACCTGTCTTTTCTCATTGGGTGTAAACATGTGGCGAGAAAGTGGTAACTGTTGCACAGAATGCTCCCTCCTTGGAAATGCAGGATTATAAAGATCAATATCATTCCCAAAACCAGTGTTGCCTTTGTTTCTCTTTTTCTGGGAACTACTTAGTGCTACCTGTTCTATCTGTAATTTCTTACAGGTACTGAAATTACAAAGGTTTGGAAAAAAAATAACTGGAGCAGAGTGTGATGCTCATGGCAGGCCAATTGAACCACTGAGCAGCTGCTTAGCATTCACGAGGGAAATTACTTAGATGTATTGGGGGGGGTTGCCCTCCTTAAAACCTACAATTTGATTTCAAAAGTTACTGCAAGCCATTGTATTGATGTCATGGCGACTCAGTCGATCATGATACAATTGACTTTGGGTAATTTGGAAACAGTTACTGCTTTTTAAACCAAATGAAATTAATGTTCTGCTTTTTTATTGTTGAACTGGGGAGGTGTGGCACCTAATAGAAGGTGGTAGTGAACCTGAAGTGGTAGTGGACTAACATTTTTCTCTTTCAGTGAGGGTTTTCACAGAAACTTAAAGTTTCAGACATTAGCCTTCAAATTTAATAAGAAGGCAACAAAGAAAATATATATGCAAAACCAAGTTTGGTTCTTATTGATAGACTGTACATTTCCAAGGGTTGTAAATAAGATACTTCAGAGAAGCACGCTTTGTTTTTTTGTAGCAAGATGTCAGACAACATTATGCATTAATTTAAAGGGAAGGTATGCCAAACGCTTCCCCGCACATAACCCCGCAGATTTGGCCAAACCAAACTGGCAAAAGCTATACAAAATGATACTGATGCTCCTGATAAAATAACCCGCAGTGGCTTCTAAATCACACGAATTATCTGTCCCTCTTGCCTGTGTCTCCTAGGCTGCAGACAAATGTTCTGTGTCTTCAGCTGTGCTGCTGTCAGACAAAACCAGAGGGCTCGCGGGAGGGGATCCAGAGTTGGTGTCACAGGGTCCTGCTTCCTCAGGCTCCTCTGACCCCAACGGCCCTGAGACCTGGCTGTGTCTTCTCCTTAAGCTCGGTTTGTGAAACCATCTGTTAAACTCTGAGAGGCCTGATGCAGAATTGCTCTGAAGTATAACCAGAAATGTGCAAATCACTGCAACTGAAAAGGCTGTAGCTTCTCGTAGAGTATAATAGGAAAAAGTAGTTTGGCTTAAGGAGAAATTGGACTTACTCAGAGTAATATGTTCTTGAAGCACTGATAAATAAAAACTGTTCCCCATCCAGTATAAAGTAAGCCAGCTGACTTCTGGCTGAAGTTCGTTAAGAAATCGCAGAAATGCTTACACCAGAGGATCTGTCAGCAGAATTGTGGGGAGGAGCCTCCAACAGTGGGGCAGCGAACGTTTCCATGCAGGTTTGCTTTTTTAAAGAAAAAATCATCAGTAACAAAGCTGGCATGAAAATGGGGTAGGTGGAAATGCTTCCAGCTTTTAGGTTATCATCAGAAAGTTAGATGTTAGTGGATGGTATTAGTCCTATGAAACGTTCTCTCCTGGTTGCTTACTTAGTTTTGGTGTTGTTGGTGTGTGTTTGTCTTTTAATGTATGTTAGTTCTCTTAGAAATACAAACATTTGCTTCCTGTTGTGTATTTGTATAATATGAAGAATGTTTAGTGTTGACCCAAACTTTACAAAATACTCTGGTGTGTTTCACTTGCACATGCAGCTCTGTGTAACTTGAGGGGCTGGTATCCTGCAGAACAGGGTCCTCAGGAGAAAGTCTAACTGCATGGCCAGAAGAATGGCACTGAAACTTATGCGGAAATAACAGGCAGATTTTCTTCTTACACAATTTGAAATGATCTATATGGATAATATGACTTTGTTCTGAAATGTATTTTAAATGTTGAAAATATTGCAGTTTTTAATTTCTATACAGATTGAGTTTGAAGTGCTATGCCTTGCACAGCTCTGAGTACCACCTGGTAGAGCAAGAATGCATTTTCTTAAGCTACTAAAGTGATAGGTTGTTTTTTTCTTTTACTGTGAAGTCAAATGTTATAGTTATATATAAGCAAGCAGTATTCATTTGATCCATTTTAGCACTTAAAAGGCAGGTCAAATTTTGGACATGAGCATCATTTCATTGGTGCTATTAAGAAAAGAAATCCTAATCAAGGAAGTTATTTCTCAGTATTTTTCTGCACTGTTAGGTCTAGTCTCCTTGTTCATGTGAATTGGATCTTTTTTGGTTTAAAACAGAAAGAACACTGTATCGTTTTTATATGGGTGGCTGAAATGCTTCGTTCCAAAACTGGTAAGCCTTAAGAGATAATTGCAATATTTTGTTCCACTAATATTATTAAATCTCTTTATAGGATCTCAAGCTGCTGCTTTGGCTTTGTTTTTCACTAATAGAAAAAAGGCAAAGTAAAAAAAGAGTCAAGGCAAAGCCCAGATACTTTGTTGTAATGCAGAGAATGTTGATTCTATGGCAATTTTCTGTTACAGTATCTTCTGTTGTGCTAAATGAGTAATGTAGATTTAAGCATTTTATCTGATGGATGCTAGAGCAGCAGAGTGAGAAGTTGCTCACTGCACCATTACAAATATCCTGCTTTCCACGTGGACTAGCGAATAAGCAGATTCGCTTTACAAGTCAGACAGTTAAAGGTTGATTTAACTATACATTTGTTATTTCTTAAGTAATGGAGAAAATTGTAGGGCACTATAATGGATAATTCAGACTCGTGTCTTCCAACAAATCTTTAAATTAGTATGTTGAAGTATATTGTTTAATTTGTAACTTATATCTAGGAAGCTAGATGGAACATTAATAATATAAAAAAGTATATGATAAAACTCTGTAAATTTCTCGTGTTCAAATCTAAAAGTCTGTGAATGCTGCCTGTGAATTTTTGCCTTTAGCTGGGCGAGGCGGGTTTGCCCAGAGCAGCGGTGATGCCCCGTCCTGGCAGTGTCGGTAACTCCTGAAAGCATCGGCGCGTTGTCTCGTTCCACCCCCTCAGTACCTTTGGAATCGCAGGTGTGCTGTCTGCAGCTGCTAACCTGGGAGCGGGTGCATTTTGCTGTGGAAATGGACCGTGTGTGTTTTGTTCAGAACAAACCAACACAACGAGATGCCAGCTGACTCACTTGGATCAAGGTCGCAGGGTGGACGTGGGTGACTTCATTTCCTGCCCTTTTATGGCCCTTGCCAGCTTTAAAAAAAAATTACTTCCTTTCTTTTATTTTCTTGTTGCAAATTTTTTTTCCCTACATGAAGTGTTTTTAAAGTGTATTTAATCTTGGATTTGCTACTTACAATGTGCAAAGAACGGAGGGGGAGCAGTAGTTCTCCTGTAGTGGATGGATACTCCAAAAGCAGATGAGCTGTTTCCCCTCTGTACAGTGACAGGGTGTTCCATGAAGCTGATTGTTTTAAGTGTTCCTCAAATTGATCTTCCTACTTTGGATTAAGTTTTACTTAATGAGGAAGTAATGAGATTATCATAGACAAAAAGGACTATGTCTCTTTTGGGAATGTACCATTTCTGATACTTGACTTTATTTCAAACAGATCCATAATTCTTTCTTTAGGGAATGCAAATTTAATTTATAATCAAACTGTGGGACTTTTCTAGCAACTGTTTTAACACTGAATGGCAACAGTATTGTATTATACTGTGTATTTTCTTCTGGGGAAAGGATTGGCTGCTGCAAGATTAAAACGTTCTGGGTGAGTGCCATTTCCAGCTGGTTAGTTCAACTAGATGAAGAGAATGGATCTGATTAAAGGATAAAGCTGGTTATTGGTTTGTTGTTTTTACTCCATGCCCTACGAGGAGAGTGATTCTCTGCCTCTTCTCCCTAGCAATAATTAGGACCCAACAACTGCATGTCAATATTCCTCTACTTTGAATGGAAACATGCAGGAGGTATGTAATTAACATTTCCTTTAAAATTTAAAATCTAGAAAAAAACCTTCCACAAAATATTTAAGAAGTCTCCAGATATTCGAAAGAGATCACTGAAATAAGGGTTTGAGGTTTTTTCCGGAGTTTGGATGTTTTAGGAAACATCTGTCTGAATCCATAATCCAAGTCCCACTGATGTTGTATTTGAAGTTTCCAGTGCAGTCAGCGGTTCATGTCTGGGTTTCAGTTGTGTATGCCCACTAGTAATTTACTTGAGCTACGGGCGGGATTGTAACACCTGCTGTTGCAAAATTAACCTTCATTCACACAAAATATGAGTAGCTATTAAACTGTCACTGATTATGCTGTTAAATTGTATTTTGTGTAGAGTTGATGTGGCTTCGTATCATCGATTTTACACTTAATAATTTGACTGATTTAAAAGATGCACAAAAAGTTTTGTTTCAAGGAGCATGTCCAGGTCATTAAACACCGTGCCCCCACCTGGTCATTTTGCCCTTCTGTTGATTAGCAACGCTTTAGCTGAGAGGAAAAACTGACCCTCATGACCTGAGTCTGCAGAGATTTCTGTGTGCAAATGGTCTGTTGAACTGAGGCAGAGAAATCTGGGCTCCTTTGAAGGGAATGCTGAGCTGGTTGGGAGTGTTCTGGTTGTGGGACCGGGACCTTCCCCAGGTGAGTCACGGCAGGAGCCGCCTCTGCCGGGCTGCGCTCGCTCCAGAACGCTGACTAACCAGCACTCGGAGTTTAATTTCTGTTGAAATGAAAGGGAGGAGGGCCTTGCTTTATTATTGTTTATTCCCATACTTAAGAATATACTTAAGCCATATACCTCAGGCCCAAGTAAGTGTTTACATCAAGAATCCACCAAAGTGTTGAGCTGAATTGGAAGATAATCTTTACAAAACTATCAGCAGGAGGAAAAGCAGGGGATGGATAAACCTCGTGGTTTTTCCTGTTACTAAAGGGTTTAGTCATGGCTGATTGTAGACAGAGCTGATTTAGCATTCTTGGGGAGCAGTTTTCTGTGTACTAAAGGCTTCTGTTCGATGCCTGTTTTATCTTTTGTACTCTTTCTGTCTAAGATGCATCAAAGCTCTCGACCTCGAGGCTGTGTTGATGTTTGAACAAAGCCTTGCAGCAGGGTGTCTGAATTCAGGCTCAGATGAACTTCTATAGTATTGGAGGGGTTTTTACATGTATCAGCATTAAAGCAGAAATAAATTTAACTTGCAGGGCTTTTATAATTTTGATTGGTACATGTTCTAGTTACTGAAGATAAAATAGAGGTTTATACAGATCTTGCCCTTTCCGAAACCATCTTAACATTCATTGGCGGTGCTTTAGCCAAGTCATAATGTTGAATTTGTGATAACAGAAAATAATGCCCATTAAAAGGCTGAGATCAAATACAAATGTATGGCGGCATTGCAGAAGAGAGAGATGCGTAGGCTGGAAATGAATAAACACACAAAATGGCCAGTAAGTGTTTTTGCATCAATTCTGTTCTCCCAGCTGTACTCCAGGCTGCCCAGAGCGGGTGTGGAGTCTCCTCTGGAGACATTCAAACCCGCCTGGACGTGACCCTGCGGTAGCAGGGGTTGGACTGGATGATCTCCAGAGGTTCCTTCCAACGCCAACACTCTGTGATTCTGTGATTACAGGTTGAAACCAAATAATTGCTTTAAGTGGGGGAAAAATGGAATCAAGGGGATGAGTGGGCTGACCTTTTTCTTCCTCTCTTTTTCCCTCGACTCTTGAGGAGTGTGGTGACTGAGATAAAACTGTGAACTTATTTACAGGTTACTATTAGATTGTAAAATACACATTAATCGTTCAAAAGAGGAATGAACTCCCTCATGCATTGTCATATTTTCTTACTCTTGTGTATCTTTAATTTCAACATTTGTCATTCGATGATGACGTTTGATGTAGCTTCTGACCAACTGATATTGTCAATTACTTGCAGAACAAATTGGAAAAGGTCCCTTTATTGTTAATGAAGGGTAACTCTCGGGTGAAGACAGGTGACATTTAGACTTTGATATTTTTGGTTTAGTGCAAGGGACAGTTTCATAGCATTGTTAAATAACAGTGACGGATATCCATGAAGAAGCACTGAGAAATGTCATGCTTTATCAATGAGCGTTCACTATTTTCTACTTGGTTTGGTCATGGAATACTCACTGTACAAAGCCTGGTGGTCATGAATTTTACTTGCCTTGTGGCTTGCTTAGTTAACATGTACAGAATTAATGTGGGACCAGACAAATGTCAAAGGTGTGACAAAATGGACGGAATTTTGTGTGTAGGAAATCTTGGCAAGGTAGAGCTGGGTTTGAGGGAGAGGGTTTGTGAGGCTGGTTGAACATGACCTTCACCTTCTAGCATCGTGCAGCAATTAATTCAGCTCAAATGCAACACTTGTTTTGATTTATTGTTTTTCCTTGTATGCCAGACCTGCGATGGTGCCCATCCATGTTTAATTAAGGTGAAAGTACAGGTTTTAAAACATCAACGTTTTTTACTATGTTGTATATCTTGTTGCACCTTAAATATCAACTTTACCCCAGGATGACATGAATACTCGATAGGTGCTGCCTGTCAGAGCTGCTCCTTGGGAACTGAGCCACTGTCACTGAACAGCTGCCTTGGGTTGACAAGTGTTAGTGCACAGACTCTTACCGGGGTGTATAGGGTTCTATACATAAACCATAGTCTCTAAATGTAAGAAAAGAGGGATCTTTTCAGGTGCAATTTCTGAAAAGCAAAGAACGCTTCAAATAATTACGTTTGGGTCAATAGGGCTGTTATATTTTGAAAAGCACAAAGCAAAGAATAGGTGATCTATGTGACAGCATTACAGATTCATCAAGGAAATAATATTTTGTTTTCCTTTTCTTAGCTATTAAATTATGAGAGGCACATGAAATCTCTCTTAGAATGAAAGATGAACTTCTAGAATTTCTGTTTAATTATGTTTTTAGTGAGATGTTTCCACTCTCCTCAGAAAACAATACATATTTTTAATGTGCTTTTAGCATGTGTCCACAATATTTGTATTCTCAAAACATTTGTTTGTTTCTCGACAGATTAAAAAAAAAAAATACATGAAAAATGAAAATGAGTGAACCAAACCACGGAACATTCTTTACAAGAGGTAGGATTAGTGGTGTAGGTAAGTATGCTATCATGTTCAAATTTAATTGTTTTATCACAATGTAGAATAAAACTACTTATGAAATTAATAGCTACATATGGAAGCTGCTATAGCATTCTGATCATAGAATCACAGGATGGTTTGTGTTGGAGGGCCCTCCCCAGCTCCCCCAGTGCCCCCCTGCCATGAGCAGGGACATCTGCACCAGCTCAGGTTGCTCAGAGCCCCGTCCAGCCTGGCCTGGGATGTCTCCAGGGATGGTTCAGCCACCACCTTCCTGGGAACCTGGGACAGGCTCTCACCACCCTCAGGGCCAACAATTTCTTCCTTATATCTAGTCTAAATCTCCCCTCTTTTAGTGTAAACTCACTTCCCCTTGTCCTGTCACTGCCAGCCCCGGTAAAAACTCTTTTTTTCTGTTTTTCTTATGATTCTCCCTTTATATATTGAGAGGCCACAATCAGGTCTCCCCGGAGCTTCTCTTCTCCAGCTGAACACCCCAACTCTCTCAGCCTGTCCCACAGCAGAGCTGTTCCAGCCTCGGATCATTTCTGGGGCTCCTCTGGCCCCTCTCCAGCAGGTCCATGTGTGTCTGTGCTGGGGACCCAGAGCTGGAGCAGCACTGCAGGGGGGTCTCAGCAGAGTGGGGCAGAGGGGACAATCCCCTCCCTGACCTGCTGCCCACGGGGCTGGGGCCGCAGCCCAGGGTACACGTTGCTGGCTCATGTCCCATTTTTTTGTCCAGCAGAGTCCCCAGGTCCTCCTCTGCAGGGCTGCCTTCAGTCCATTCAACGCCCGGTCTGTACTGATGTTGGGGATGGTCCTGGTGGTTGACTTGAAAAAAGATCTTTCCATAGTGAGGCATCGTCTGGGGTTGTGGTGTCAAACTTTCTGTAGGCAGGGGGCAAATGAAAATCCTCAGGGGAGACTCGAAGGAGAATTGTGGGATAGCTTTGCAGGATTTACCTTATTGTTTTATATGGGACCCTTCTGCAAAACCATTTGTCAGACCTATCGCTTCCAGCCACTGTGGATGGAATGGAAAAAGATATTTCTACTAATACCTAACGGAAAGTTTCACTACCAAGGGAACCTAAAAAAAGAGATTGGAATGAAAAGGCCCTTTCCTTATCCCTATAAGCTTCCTAGCTTATGTAAAGTTACTGAGGATCTGTGCGCTAATACTTTACAGCACTGGGACAAAAGTTCAAGTATTTTCATATACCATCATAATCGTATCTCAGGCTTTAGCAAATATTTGTTATAGAAGATTGCGAAAAGGCATTTTAAAATCTAAATCGTTAATATTTTGTATTTTTATTCATGTGTATATATTTGTGGGTAAGTACCTACATATAAAAATATATAAAATTAATTTTCTTTGTAAAATATGAGACACATCCAATACATTAGCTATGAAATACAAAGTTTACATCCTATAGGACAAGGCCCAGATTTCGGAGTTAATATCACATAGATAGACCCTATTGACTTCAGAAAATTCTTCCAAGTCCTCAGTAGAAGAAGAAACAGATTAAGATTAGTAGCAACAATTAATGAGGTTCAGATGTACAAGCTAAAGGAAAAAGCATATCAAAAGCAAAGATAAAATGAAATTATTTGGGGTTAGATGTTTGGAAATTGAGCCTGTCTTTCACTCCTCCTCATTCTTTTCTTAGATATGGGGGATGGTGAATATGAGTTACCTGAGGAAGTACCTCGGGTACCTACTTTCTCTTACATTAGTTCTATGTATAGCTAAGTATATTTATACATTCTATATAAAACATTTTAAGAGTGTAGAAAATATTAGATTATGTTGCTAAATTCAACTGGGTTCTTTCAGAGACAACTTTAAGGCTTCCAAACATTACCACAAACTCTTTCATTTAGAAACTCAATATAGTAACAACATTTTTTTAATCTACATACCCCCGTGTTTAACCTTTCTACGTAAATGGATTCTCTCTGCTTATTCACTGTTCTCCGGTACATTTTTCTGTGGTTAGTACAGATTAAGACAGCCCAGCCAAAGCAAAACTGTGCTTCTCCCTGTTGTATTAGAGCATTCCTTGTTCTCTCCATCTATTCATCCAGGGGGATCCTGCATCCTCCTTTCCTTGTTGTTTTCTGTGCTGTATTCGTTATTGCTTCCTGTACATCAGTATACACTTTACATTTTTAATTCTGTTTTTCCATGGTTTTTGTCATATTGTGAGAAAGGGTGCAAAAAAGATCACATGGATTTGTCTTGCGGTCGCACCTTATCCTTATTCCACTGTACTGAGGAACAAAGCTGGCATAGAGAAAGCAGGATTGCAAAGCCAGTGGTGAGTGAGAGCTGTCAAATAGGGACTGCAAACTGTGATTTCATTGAGTAGTTTGAGATGGCAATGCTGACATAGGCCAAAGAAAAGAAAGTTGGTCAAGATATTGCAGATTTGAGTGCCATACCCAGGCAGGGTTCCTACACCTGGATAGCCGTACCACAATTCAGAACAAGCCATGTGAGAGATCCATGCAAGTGAAATGATTTGGAAATAACTCAGATTCCTGAACAGAAGGGGGAGCGACAAAGCTAAAAGCTGGCTGTAGCATAAGGGCTTTGGCAGCACATGCATTGACACGCGTGTAGAACCTTCTGAAAACACTGACATTAGGTGCTTACACAGGTCTCTGCAGCAGGTGCTGCAAGGAGAAACTTAGGTCTTCGTTTCCTCAGGAACACGACCATGTCCCACCTCTGTTCTGTCACTTGCCTGCACCATAGGGTGCTGTCCTGGAATTAACTGAGGATCTCTGATGCTGGAACATCACACGAGCATGCTTTTCAAGTATCATGAGATTCAAAAGCACTGTACCAAGGAGTCGTACTTAGTGACTGCTGGCAGTAGTTAATGTCACTTAGCAGTACTAGTACCAGGCACTGGTTCTTTCCTAGTGAACATGCCAGCATGCGGCTGAGTTGCCTCCCAGGTGCTCCCGAGCATTCACCTGCCCGGAGCCTGTTATGGAATTGCCCTGGAGCTCCTGCCCTGTCCTGCTGCCTGGTGCGGGCACTGGTGTTACTGCCCCAATGTCTCCTGTAGACTGGAAGGGACTGGGAGCCTTTGGGAGCAGGGATGAAGGAGTAGTAGGCTTAGGAGGAAGAAATGAATCAGTGGCTTTTCAGAGGGTTTGGAGACTGGACTATTGTTTCTTTGAACATGGAATTATGTTCCAGAATCTCTGCTGGACAATGTTGTAAGCAAAAACAAGGAAAAAAATCTTCACACAAAATCTTGCTAAATTAGGGGTGAGAACTTTAAATCTAGATGGATGATAAAAGCTCACAGAGGAACAAAGCTACGTAAAGTCCTAAAAACTGGGAGAAGGGAGATTCATACCAAGCTCATAGGAGGGATAAAATGGAAGAAATGAGTGAATCAAACTGCTGACATTTTTTATGTAAGGTATTTAGAGAGTAAAAAAGTAGTCATAATACAAGATCAAAGCCGTAACCTGGTTAGCATAGCACTGATTTGGTGAAATAATTGGCACGTTGCGCAGATGCGTGGGGAGGAAAGCAGGACTGCCGAGCGGGAGGGAGGGCCGGGCTGCCCCTGCGTGGGTGACCCGCTCCCCTCAGACACCGCCTGGGGAAACGGGCCCTGATTACAGGGGACAAGGACGCGGTTCTGTTTGGACGAGAGTCTGGCACAGGGCAATAAGCCCGGAAAATATGTTGATTCATATTAGGCAGCTATGTATCTGAGGTTACCTTGAGCGTCCTTCTCTCTTTGTCTGTTGACTAATCTTGTTCAAACAGGATCTGCAGCCCTGGTTTTCTAGGTTCGCTCCGATGTGTCTGCTGCTCTGCTCGGTCCTTCCTTGCCCAGTTTTTGGGATGCATGCTGGAAGTTGTTCTTAGGGGGCTGGCGAGGGGCAGGGGAAATAAAGGGGGTGAGTTTTCGGAGTGTGAACATAAGCTCGAACTAGGACTCTGTGGTAAACTTGAGGTAACTGCAGTTCAGTGAATATGGCAATCCCTCCATGGAACTTCCTAAAGGGACCATTGGGACTTGTCTTCACTGTGTGGCCAAAGACCAGCTTGGTTCAGTCTTTATTGACTTAAAATGCTTTTTCAGCAAAACTACTTCCTCTGGGTTTTTTGGACAACAGTCTTTCCATACCGTCATGGTCTTTCACATACTGATGCTAGGACTGCAGAAGTGGACATTATAACCCAGAGTGCATGCAGCAGAAACCGAGAATGATGTTTTCCTTGCCATTTAGCACCTTTTCTTTTTTAAGGAAATACATTCTTTTCCCAGGGGCCTACAGAAGTTCAGTAGGTAAATTATGCTGTTCTTATGGCTGGAGATTCAAGGGGAAATGTAACTGCAACTCCTTCTGTTTACATACAACTAGTAGTTTGTATACCTTTTAGAAAAAACATTACTCCTCTTGCTCAGTCCATGGATTACAATACATATTGAGGTAATTTTCCAATTTGTGAAACAATAGTGCATATATTGAAACTTAGGTATTTCTGTAGTAGAACTTGCTAAAATTCCAGTAAACCCAGTTTAAAGTGAATTATTCTTTAAGTTCACATATAAAAAAAAAACTTTTAAAATGAACTCTTTCTAAACAGACAAATGGTTAATGTTTCTGAAATAACTTCTACTAGCTTACATTTGTTTCAAATTCTTATTCACCAACTAACAATCTCTTTGTTAGGGAAACTTTTAATGTTTAAAATATACTGTTTCTAATTTCTATCTATAATGTTTTCATTTTATGACTCATACTTAAAATATTTCTCCAGAATTTGAAATGACTGTATGTGTTCTATGTGATAACTAGAAAATCTGGTTGTTCCTATGAGAAATGGTCTCTGCAGCCAGAAGTATAAACCTGTTGACTACAAACATCTATATGAACTTGCTGCGGCAGAAAAACTGGCGTCTGCAAAAATTAAATTAAAGGTATGATTTTTATATTATTTGTAATGTGAATGATTTTAAAATTCAATGTTCATATTTCTTGTCACTGCCCCTAGGAATCTGAGAATGAATAGGGATAGCAAATTGCTGTAACTGTTCAGCAAAAGGGGGCAAAAGATGAAAGTTTATCACAGTTAGTGTTATTGTGATTTCTTTGAATTGGAGATGCAAAATATTTGTGGATTCTGCTTCCCCAAAAGACAGGAGAAGTTTGTATTTTAGTGCTTTCTTTGAAGGAGAGTATATGTCAAACTGCCAGAAATACGATGTCCAAGGAGTCCCAGCCTCCCTGGAGCCTGTGCTGCTGGCTCTGTGTGTGTTCCTTGTCAGATTGTGTGGAAATAGTGTAAGACGTTGATCCAGAAACACTGCAGAGTGATGACCCCTTGTGAGAGTGGAACTGCTTTCAGTATATAACACTATTACACTTATGAGTGTCACATAATGTAAAAAAAGGCAATCAAATTCCCAGACAAAAGTGATTTCTGAAGAAATTGACACTGATGCACATTCAGCTGAAATAGTTCCTTTAGGCTGAGAAACAAAATAGAAGAGCAGAAAACATACCGATTTGAAAGAGACTGCTCCAGCAGTAACGTTATTTGAATGCTTTTTCAGAAAACTGCAATGCCAGCCTAAGGATTACACAGCTTTGTATGCTTAACCAGGGCTAACATGGCAATTTATTGTCTCTCCAGTCCTTGGCCGTTCCCCTGAACAGCTGCAATTTGTGGGTGGCCTTTGGAACAAAAGACTATGCTGAAGAGTACGGAAACTATGCAAAATGCAGTGACGAGAGTTTTCTGGTGTAGAAGACGAAGGGACCTGATCACCTGATGTCTTTGGCGTGTATAAAATATAATTGAGATCTTCATTCAGACAGGAGAAAAAAATACGTACTTTCTTTATAGTATTGCCTCCTTTAATGCCAATAAGTATAATACATCAAAAGTTCTGACAGCTATTTCTTCATGAATTGGCAGTACAAAATCCTACCGAATTCATTCAAGCATTAAGCTGATTTTTTGTCATCTATCTTTTGGTATTTCACCTTTTCAAGTGTTTTCCAACTGAGTAGGTAGTACAATATATCTGCGGAAAGCTCCACAGAGAATAGAACGTGTTCCCACCTACTGCTTTTTTTGTTGCTGATTCAGGCTATCCAATTTTTGAAGTGCTGAGTTCCTCCTCCATTCAGGTAGAACCAAAGAAGCAAATGGTAAATCAGTTGACTGTTTAAAAAATAAAACACAGCACATACAGAAGAAAAGCTAATATTGCAGCAGTTATGCATAAATGTCATTGCTGTTGCAGTAAAATAATTTCAAGAGCATATTAAACTTTATCTACAGATCTACTACAACTTTTGTTTCCCTTTAGTTTTAGAACTGATCTGAAGATGTATTTGTTTTCATATACTTTAAATGCAGTATTCTGTTTGCTGAGGTCTGGTTTTATGCACCTAATGGTGATCAAGAGGAAGCTATAAGTGACTTTTTAAACATGAAAATAGGCAAGCAATAAAAACAGGGAGACATTCTTTGATTCAAAAGCATTGTGACACACTGACTGAAAGCCTAAAGCAGGCGTGTTCAGACTCTCTTATAGTACAGTCACATACACAGCTTCCTCTAAACACCTTGTTTCTCACGCACAGTCACGAAACCTCTCCACAGCACCTATTGCAGCTTCTTGCTCAAATAATGCAAGTAGAGCAGGTTTGCTGCAAGAGCACAATGGATTAACTGCATTCTGGTTGTGGTTCTTCCCCATGTGACTGTCTACAAACCAGGCATTTTCAACCAGATCTGTTAAGCTCAGATTAATTTGTGTACAGGTTTCTGGTTTTGACATTGTAGGTACTTTGTTTTGATGTAAGATTGTAGCTGTGGTTTGCGAGGGTTGTTGCTCACCTGCACAGGAGCACTGTGCCCACTGGCCCGCAGCTTCCTCTGGAGAAGCCGCGGTGTCACCTGCCCACGCAGGAGGGACAGAGGACACGCCGCAGGGGGTTGTTCTCTGTGTTCTGACACGCGTGCCCGCACAGGAGGGACAGAGCACGCTCCATAGGGGTTTGCTCTCCGTGTTCTAGCGCGGCTGGCACGTCCTTGTGTCCAGCCGTCGCCGGGCAGCGACACCAACTAAGCCTTTGAACAGAGCAGGTTGCTCGCACCTCGGGCAAGCGGAAAACCAGCGTTTCTTTCCTGAACTAGATGTGGAGTGAGATGTTATTCATTTGTCCCTGTTACAAACCAGGACAAGAGTTTCCAGATCTTTGTTCTGCCTTGCTGCCATTCTGCAGCAGCAGGATGTGTCTGTGTGAAGGCAGCTCAGGGAGGAGAGGAGAGCGGAAGGGAAGAGAAAGAGAGGAGGAGAGGGGAAGAGAAAGAGGAGAGGAGAGGGAAGGGAAGAGAAAGAGAAAGAGAAGAGGAGAGGAGAGGGGAAGGGAAGAGAAAGAGGAGAGGGGAAGGGAAGAGAAAGAGAAGAGAAGAAGGAGAGGGGAGGGGAAGGGAAGGGAAGAGAAGGCGAGGAGAGGGTGTGAGCTGCGGGAGCCTCTGCCATCAGAGGGGTTTGGCCGCTGGCTGGGGCAGGGCCGGGGCTGGTGTTGGGAGGAGGATGGGGGCAAAAGGAGAAGGAGCAGGAGAGGAGCCAGTTCCGAGCTGAAATGCTTTGTGCCGAGTCTCCATGGAGAGGCCAGAGGGAGCCGTGGTGGCGGGGGGATGAGAGAAGTGACGTGTTTCGGGGCTCCTGGCACCGCAGACGACTCCTGAGCCTTTTTCCTCCGCTGTGGGTTGGCCTGAGTCATCTGGCTGCCACTTCACCACCTTCCCTGGCGGCTTGTCCTCTGCTTTAGGCAGGAACTCCATCTGTCTCAAAAGAGAGTATTTCTACTTTATCTGAAGTCGGAAGCAATGCTTCTGTGAAGCCCTCAGACAGTTTCAGACCCTCTTTAATTGGATACATTTTGGAAAAGCACTCTTTTTTGAGTAGTCAATTTTTGAAATTCTTTTTCTTGAAAGACACACTATCACTCTTTCATCTTCCCACCTGTAAGAAAGTGTATTTTTCTTCCTCCTGCTCCCACTTCGCCCCCTGGGAAACAGGGGTGGGAAAGAAAAGGAGAAAATGGGAAAGAAGAAAATGGACTGCATTTTTTTTGCCTTCTCCTCTTGTTTAGTTGTGATTTGAAACCGTGTATTTTTTTTTTCATGAAAGTTAGTTACATTTGAACCCATTGTTCTTTAGGAAAAAATAGTTTTTTGAAAAAATCTTACAGGTTCACCATTCTGGAGTTAAAAGTTTCCATATGAAGGTATTTGATAAAGCTATTGAACGGATTCAAAATACAAGCTTTAATTTTTCCTGCAGATTAAAAAAACAGAGCAAGTTTCAAAAATTAACAAAGAGCAGATGCTGCTGAAACAGCATCGGCAAGTGTGGTGGCAAGAGCATAAAAGACTGAGTGAGAACAGGTAAGAGCTGAGCAATCGTAATTAGCAGTTATTAAAGAAATACTTCAGTAGGCAGGGATCTGGTGTGACGTACTTGATTCATGGGACGTTAAGAGGAGAAAATTAAAATAGCTGCACCGAAGATGATGTTTTTCGTGAGCACGGGAGATTTGATCTGCACTGAAGGGTCTGTAGACACGAGGGGACACGCGAAGGGAGGACAGGGCGGGTTGTTCTGCACGTCCCTCTCCCTGGTGATCTCGGAGCTGTTCAGCTGACCCATCAACATCTGAAGAGCAGGTATTTGCAGGAATATCGAAGTTTTTAGATATGTTTCAGTTCATGTCTGTCCCTCGATGTGTGTATTGAGCTCACACTTCTAACAGGGAACATAATATTGTTCTGGTCTGTTACCTTGTGTGTTATGTTATATATACAGCAGATTAATGAGAGCCTGTTTTTGCTCAGAGGAGTGTGGCTTCCGTATCACCTTCTTGTCCAAGTTCTGCACTTCATACTTTTCCAGGCAAAGAATCCCGCTTGTTACTTAATTATCAGAGTACTTGAGGCTTATCATTCTTCAAAACTTAGTGAATAAGAATTTAAAACTTCTGTAAAACTCAAATCCATACCTTCCAGGCAAAAAGCAGAAGCAGAAATAAAGACTTTTCTTGATGAAGAAAGCCATAAGCACAACTTTTTTTAAGATATGAGTGACTTGGGTAAGAATTTTTTATTCATTTCTTGATTATTTGAGTTTTTAAATCCCTGTCATGACATATTTAGATTTAGAAATTACAGTGCTGTGTAATATTTTATGTATTTGAGAAAGCTTTATGTTTCATTTGGATATAGAGCATAAATTATCAAAGGAGCGGGATACATACCAAATAAATACTGTAGTTCCTATCTGGCAACTAAAAGAAAATTTGAAATTCAGGCTGTCTGAAATGCAGTGTTACCTCTCAGAAGAGTCTTGTCTGAAATCTAACATCAATCCACTTGAGATGTTACAGCAGGTTGGTATTTTAACTTTATTTTTACTATTTATTATCACTGTATTTTTAGCATTTTCATTTATTTTTATGTAATACTTTGAGAACATAACTCACATTCAGAGTATCCAGTACCCTCTGTACTTGCTTCACTAAGATGTGTAAAAGCATAGCAGTGCATAACTGGAAATCTGGCTCTTTGTTTATAAGTAAGAGCTTTCATACTACAACAAGAGAAAGACGTTACACTAACATCTTTCATGAAATAGATTGAATTTGTGAAGAAGCAACAAAAGGAAATTTTGAAATTCCTTGCCCTTGAAAGTCTGGCTTTGGAAAGAGAGCTAGAAGACTATAAAACAGAAGTAAGTTTTCCCTTATAAGTTTAATTAGCAATTTCTTGAGAGAGAAATACCAAGTAGTCTGAGTAGCATGTTTTCATGACAGGCATTAGCACATTCTTTTGAAGAGAAAAATGGACTTTTCCTTGAAGTTCCGTCAGCACTGCTGTCTTTGGAATGCCCCTGCCCTGATTTGAAGACCTCAATTATCGATGAATACCGAAAGCTTGCCAGTGCATACTGGTTTAGGCTTCAAGAGATTGATCAACAGTTAGAAGTTTCATATAGGTAATGACGTCTGTTTCTGGACTTTTGTTGGGTATAAAATACATAACTATAATGCATTTTGTAACCTATAGATGCTGCAGCTGCCTTTGCCGCTAGAGTCGGTCTGGTTTATGCGGACCAGAGAGCGGTTGCTGGGGTTAAACACTCGGTACCGGTTTGCGCAGCCGGAAGAGCTGAGGCACTCCTTCCAAAAGCTCTCCTCGGAAATAATGCGCGAAATGTTTTGTGGATTAAAGAACAAACTGGTGTGCATCAAATGTCCTCTTCATACGCTTTGTATGACAAGAAATGGTTCTTTCTGGGTGGGGGTGGCAGAGGCAGCAGTCCACTGGGGGGCGAGGGGAGGGCGGGTAGGACAGGTTACCCCGCTGGGATCAGCGTCTGCCAGTATCGTTAGCTGGGAATGGATGGAATCAGAAACGAACCATCAGCAATTATCTCAGGCATTTTATTTAAATCTAGATCTTGGTATTTTTTTTTAATTTGCCTTCTGGTCTCCAAATCTTTAATGTATTGCTCATTTGTGTTTGTGTGTTCATCTACAACAATGTTAAAAATGTGTTTTCAATTAAAAAAAAAAAGCAAGACTTTGTTCTTGTAGAATTGCTTACTTCCAAGACCTGGGCTTTCTAAAAGACAAAACACTGCCACTTCTTACATTTGTATTGGCTAATTTGCACAAAAATATTTTTATGTGTGCAAAGATACAGCTTTGTGATTTAAGTATTCTATAATTAATCGAACTAACTTTGATCCAAATAACACAGAGAATACTGTCAAAACTGAGTGATGGCTTTTTGACCTTGGTATGTATCCACTGTACTCTGCTGATTGCAAAGGCTTCATTAAGGCTATATAACTATTGTCATTGCTCTATACACAAAGATACCAAACATTCTCCTGCAATACATTTTTTAATAGTTTTCCTACTTTGAGCAGTTGCTCAGAAGAACAATATGATTAGATGATAACATGATAACTTAGTCACTTCATCTTGGGATTACTTCTGCCGTTCTTCTGCTCTCATCGTGTGCTTGACTGCGCAGTGAGGAAACCTGAAGTTAATACTGGTCTTCTGGCATTGCACATCTCATTGCTGAACTGTTCGGACTGTCTAGAACAGAAAATTGAGAAATGTGCATAGAATTTTCAAAGCAGAAAAATCGGAATAAGATAGTATTCTGGTCTGCTATATTCTCTGCATGCTTTTCAGTCCTACTAGAAGGCATATTACAGTGTTTATTGCTTTTGGAAACTGGATAAGAATTTGGGGTTTTTTTCCAACCATAATATAGGATTATAATGTTTTATAATCTAAATTCACTTCTTTTACTGCTGCTAAAACACAAATATTTGTGTTTGGGAAATACCCAAGTCCTGAGGTATCCCATAAATGGTGGACTTGGAACTGACATGTTTGTTGTAGCTGATGATTCTCTAAGCACTGTTAAATTTTTGCCGCACCTTCCAAGGACGTCTGAATTATGTAAATAACTGAAGGATGGATGCATACTCAGCGCTGTATCCTCTGCAGCTTCCTTTCAGATGAGTGGGACAGCAGGGCTAAGCCGAGCTGCTGTTCTCAGGCGTGTTCCGGCTGTGTCTGGTCCAGCGGCACTGGCACATGCGCAGTCGGGGCTGGGCTCTCCCTGGTGGCACCGTGTGCTCCGTGTGTGCCAGAGCACCTCGCTGCTGCACCGGGACGGGGGTTACGGGGGAGACGGCAGCTTCCCGTCCCACCGGGTTGTGTTCCTTAGAACCTGCAAAGCCAGGGATTAATGCTGGGTACGTCTGCTTCAAAGGAAGCAGCTGCCTCAGGGCTGTTGAATGCAAGACAATTGCTGTGTTTCAGTTCTGGCACAAAATAAAGATTGTACTGTTTTCCAGTAGAATGATTCATACAAGAGAAACAAGCACTATGTTTAAAATTTGGGTCATGCATTCAGCCTCGTAAAAGGTTGTCAACATCTTGACACTGAAGAGCTGATATTAGCTCAAATATTAAATGTAAAATGTGTTGGCGCTTTTCAAACTCATTGTAGATGAGATCTTCCTTTCTGGAATTTTACACAAGTTTAAGTGAGGTGACAACTTGAATTCAATCAGGCAGGATGTTTTGAAATTCTCCATGCATTTAATGGTAACGAATACACTGGGCTGGATCATGCCATTTTTTTTCTTTTTTTTGGCTATTTGTCTGTGAACAGCTGACAAAATCTCAGCACAGCTGACAAATGTTGGCACAGCTGACAAACCAAGCATTGGCAGTTGGTTTGTCCCTGCTTACAATAGACTACTTGTGGCTCTAGCTGGAGCTGGTTGCTCTCCAGAGTACCTCCCACAAACCTTCATGTCTCTGTCTCGTTCCTAATTAGTGCACAGGTTCGTTGTTAGATGGCTGTCAGAGGAGTGTCTGGGTCGGAGGGAACCTGCAGAGAGATGTGGGATGCAGGAGCAGTAAGGGTTGCGGCAGCTGGTCCAGCCCCTGTGTGCTGGAGGCAGAGGGGATTGCTGGTACTCTACCTGGGTAAAGACTAGCAGCAGCTTATGGTGGTTCTTCTAATAAACAAATAAGTAAAATATTGGGGCTGGAAAGACAAGAATGCCAGGTGTTATCTGAAGACAAAAGTGGTTTTTGTACTCCATTCAGCATCGGTATGAGCAGTTGTGGTGAAAGATATTTAAATCATAGCAAAGAATAATTAATTTGTTCATTAAAGTTATTCTTCAGAAAGCCCGTACCTCAGAATATTAAATTTTGACACAGTTTCTAAAATTATTAAATGAACTGATTTCATGGAAAAGCTCCTTCTAGAGAAAAGGGAGGAGTTTAAGACATTAATTCCAGAGGATCAGTTGCAAGATGTTTTTCTGAGAAGCAGTAGATGTTGCAGAAATGGCACATCTGTCCAACACCACCTCAGCGTCAAAGCTCGGGGACTCTTTGGAGAACTGTGTCTGCTCTGCAGGACCTGCAGCTCGGAGGTTACGAGATGTTACTGCAGCTGTTCCTCAGCCCCTTTCACCTTCTTTAGACTTAGCGTATGAAAAAACCTCAGCTCAGGCATCTATATTCATTGTCTGTCATGGGAAACTTAAGCCATCACCTATAAAGAAACACCTTTGTTGCTCTTCTGATTTTGCTAATGTAATTTCACTTTTTATGTTGTCTCCAACATTTGCTCGGTAGCTGCCAGTCGCTGCAAATAAACTTTTTACGGGAGCTAGATCTTTTCTCTGCCCTGTTTTGAAGCCACCTCCATTTCTTTTCATGATGGCTGGATTTAATAGCAAGCAGCTGGGTCCTAGAAATAATTTGTCAGATATTTCACATGGTTTATAAGAAGAGAAAGGAAAATAGGTGTAAAGTATGAATAATATAATCTGTCTCATGTGAGCTTGTAGACAGAAAGCTGTCTCCTTCCACAACTATTAATTTTAGCCTACCAATGAATCTCCAAGTCAGGGTGACTATTATAGGATTCCTAGTCCTAAATCTGCATGTGTACAAAGGTGGGGAGCCTTTCTGCAGAGCTTGCTGCCCTGTAGTGCATCCCCAGCCACAAGTGTCTGAGGTCCTGTGTAACTGGGCAGTCACTGGGCTGCAGGGGAACGTCTGACTCAGTAAGGTCTGACCTAGTGACACGTTGTGTTCCCGGCTCAGCGCCGCTGGGAGTGCGAGCTGAGAGCTGCCTGGTTGGTGTTCTTGTTAGGAGAAGTTAGGTGGTTGTTGAATTCTGGATTTGCTATGCTTTGTGCGTTATCCTAGAGCTGCCAGCAGATGCAGGTTGTGACCCTTTGTGGGATGGAGAGGCAACTGAAGTGTCCGTGTGTGCTCCTTGTCCTGTGGCGTGAAACTGCTGCCTGTGTGCACTTCTGGCTTTTGAAAAGTTAATTTTCTATGTCTTGCTTTGGTTTTACTCCATTGATTAACATATAAGCTACTCAAAAGCACCACTACAGGGCAAGCTAAGAGTTAGTGCTTCATATTTTCCTGCAAACAAGCCTTTCATGATGGAATCTCTCTGTGTACAGTGCAAACATTATTACTGCAGAGCTCTCTTAGGTGTGTTTGTAGCAGTAATCGCCATGCTAATGCTGTTGGAGTTTGTTGAAGGAGGTAGAATGTGATTTCTCCTTACTTGGCCATCTTTATTGTGATGCTGTCTGCATAAAAGACATGAGTATCTTTTGATGTTTATTCAGAGAAAAACAAAATACAGAAAAAGTACACACAGAGTGCAAGAAACGAGGTGTTCATTACTAGAGAACACCAATTTTAATGTTTCCTCAGATTCGGTTACCACTAAGTTGCCACCATTCTGATCCTGGAATAATGGTTCTGTGCTGAAAATGTTATGGTAAGCTAAGAATCGTTTTTGTTTCATGGAAGTCAGAGGATGAAGAATTGGAGCACGGAGGAAAGAACCTCCCATCACTGGCTGTCTCCAGAAAGATGGGTGAGAGTTAAATCCACTCTTAAGACCATAAGGGTAAAACTAAAGCCAATTAGTCTGCCTGAGGAGAACTGTAAAATATAAACCTTTAGTTAGATGAAGATAAGTGGATCTGCCCAAATCCGTGCCAACTTCACGGCAAAGCACCCAACAGCAGAAGGTGCCAGTGAGAGGAAAACGGGTGAAATGCATGTCAGCGAGAGGCTGGGTTCCCTGGCCTGACAGCACGTTCTTTGAAAAGCTTTCTTGAAATGGGATATTGTGTCTTTGCATTCTTGACATATGTTTGTAGGTGAAGCTTTCCAGTTCTTAGAACTAACAGGTCTAGCGATATTTTCTTGTTTCCCCCTTGGGTGTCCCAGAATATTGTGCAATGGTGATAAGACACTGTGGTTTTACTGTACAACGCTTTTTAAAGAAAAGTTGTGTTAAACTGGATTACATAGAATTTCTTTTAATAACTGCATCCATTGTCCCCTCTTTGGACATAATGCCAGATCACACAATAAAATCTAGTTTAATATTAATTACATCTGAGCATCTCACAAACAATCCCTGGTCTTTGTGGCTGTGCAGGGCTGGGGCTGTTCCAACCCCGTCCCGAACACAGAGCTGTTGAACACCAGGGAGCAGAGAGCTGCCAACAGCTGGAGGCTGCAGGAATTTGGGGGGCAGTCATATGATTGCTGCCTTTTAATCTTCCTGTGGCTTTGAGTCACGTTTGCAAAGAGGTCAGTGGGACAGAGACCTTTTGGTGCGACTCTGCTGCCTGTGTGCTGATGCTGACAATGACAGCCTGATGTTAATTCCTGCGAGGCCAAGAGTTCAGAATGAGGGTACATCTAATCTACTAAAGCCAAACCTGGAGTACTCTCTTTTGGTTTTATGGTACTTCTTGCTACTAGTTTCCTGAAATACATGAATGTGTACTGATTACTATACCTTCTGTTTTTAAAAAATTGTGGATCTTATGCCTTGGTGATGAGTTTATGGCTGCCAGAAGTTTGTTTTTAAACCAGTTCCTCATTTAGCTACATATGGGTATTGTCACTTCATTTCATTTTGATCATTTATTTAGTGCTCAGTGGTAGAGATTGATCATTTTCCTTTTTTGGTCTGTGTTTTCTGCGTGGTGTGACTATTCACTAATGTAACAGATTTGAGAAATACAGTATCATTCTCCAATTTAAAAAAAAAAAGGTTAGAAAATGAACAAATCACTTGGATGATGGCATGATAAATGGTCATGTTAGAAAAGCAATATAGTTTTGCTTTGTTTCACTAAAGTAAATCTAGATTTCTCAGCCTTGATCCAACACCCAGTTTAGGTGTTAGTTCAGGATTGCGAGCCCACTGAAAGGCCTTTGAAAATAAACTAGAACCAAACTCTTATTTTCACATGTTAAGTTATACTGGGGCTGATTGTTTTGCATTTCTGTAGGAACATGGAATGGACAGAAGAAGATCAGTGGGTTTTTCAGGCTGTTATCCAGCAGTATCCAAGCAATCTTCAGAGGAGGAGGACATTGTACCTGGATGTGCTGCAGAGATACCTTCCTCACAAATCCAGGCATGAGCTGGTCAGTCTTGTTTTAAATAGCACATCAATTACATAAATTCTTACATAAATCATGCAGTTTAGATTTGTATTAAAAATGTTTATCAAAGGCTTTTATTTAAAAATTTCTTAATCATAAATTTTATTATGCACAGCGAAGAAGGGATGTCCCTGTCTTCAAAATGCATAACTTGAAAACCCATCTTCAAATAAGCCCTGGACAGTTTATAGTTCCACATAACTCTCACAGCCAAATTCACAAAATGAGTTTGTGAGCATTGCTTTTGCTGTACAGTTTATAGCTGTGTCATGCTAGTCTGCTGCTCTTCGTATTTTATTTTTTATGAGGATGAGCATTGTCATGCTGTCTATGAATAGTTATTTTAATTGGTCTGTGGCACATATATAGCAGGAAGAGTGGAAAGTTATCTCCTGCTCTCAGGGAGAGGCTATTTTTATATGGATAATGCCTTTCAAATTGATTGCTGATTCCTTTTACACTCCACAGTGACTAAGCACATAGCGGCTAATAGAGAAACCCATTTCAAGGCCAGAACACTTCAGGATGTCATAAGTAAAGTAGGAATCTTTTTTTTATCTCTGCATGTATTTTTAGACCTTCTACTTACTTGTGTTTGAGGATGGCCTAGTGCAAAATAACGACAGTGAAATTATTCTGATAATTAGCATAGTCGCACCAAAATAAAGTTCTTGTGGATTTCAGAACTTTTGACTATGAGAACTTGGCTAAGTAATTACCTGCTTTGTACAATGTAGGCATATTTTAAGCATAGCCATTATTAATGGGTCTCCCTAATTCTTTGAAGGTTCATTTAAAATTTAAAAATTCTAAATTTAAAAATCATAATTCTGCATTAAATTGACATATCTTAACATGTATATTAGCTTGACAAATACAGCATTGTTACAGCAGTACTAAGAATCTGTTCTTAAAACGTTTGTGTTACATTAGAATACTAAACTTGGAGCCTCTGCACCCTCTGAAGCAGAACAGCTCAGTAGCCAAGCACTGGGTGCTTGGCCCAGCAGCAGCTCACCAGGGAGCTCTGTCTTTACACGTGCTCACCAGAGTCTGTGGCAGCAGCATTGGCAATGGGAACTTCTGACGAGGTGGCCTGTGTGACATTGACCCGAGAAAAGGTCCAGAGGTGGTGGTACCGCTTCATCTTCATCCAGCTGTGAGCTGATGGGAATGTCTGTGAGCTGAGAGGAACAACTGTGAGCCGGGCACCAGCCGGGTCAGCATCCCTTGTCCCCTGCCAAAAGCCTGGAAATGAGCGTCAGAAATGGTCCCCTTGCCACGTGTGAGCAGACAGCCATCTCTAGAATCTCCTTCATCCCTGTCACTTGTGATTTCTGGAATACAAGATAGGTCCAAACCTCAATGCCTCAGCCTATGCAGCCTTACCTGGTACATCTTCTGTCAAGGTCTTGAAGTGTGAATGTCCTCAGGAACCTCGCTGAATAAGGCCAATGAAGGTGTATTTAAGATTAAACAACATTTTTGTCAGGTGGCGACATCGGTGGTAGCAGTGTGCTGGTGACAAGCTAGAAAGCTATTTCCAGATTTCCTGTTAGGAAAGAAAAAGTGAAGGTACTTCTCATCTGCACTGCATTTGTGCAATTGCTTTAATTGGTGTTCTGTTTCTCTATAGATCGTAATTTCCTACAAAGAGCCTCATCTTGCTAAAAGTGCTCAATATCTCTGAAGATATATTGAAAGGACTTACTTGCATTTATGTACTTTAGGGCAGGAAGGAACCATTGCATTTAAGGTTGCAAAAGCACAATTCAGAAAAGAACAGCGGGATGTCGCTGTGGAAGTGCCATGTGGTACAGGCAGATGGAACAGCTGGAGTGGCGTCACCGGCGCTGGGGACTGCAGCGTACCTGGCACCCGAGAGAGCTTCTGGGCACTAAATGTGGATTCCATAGGAGTATTTGAGATATAATAATTAAATCAATCATTTTCAAGGTTTACAAAAGTATCTGGAATTATTTTATTGATGCATAGTTTTTAAATGTTTCTGATATGCTTTACTTTTTCAGGTTGTTCATGAGAAAGCTTGGGATCGTTACCACTTGGTCAGGAACCAGCGCAGAGCCTTGCTGTTAGACTGGGCTCAGGCCAGGAAAGCCTTCTTGCTCAAGGCGGTGGCAAGTGGTGCCGAGGCCTCTGCTGCTCACCAGGCAGAAGCGGCGCTGGCTGGGACCCGGCTGAAGCAACAGGAGATTTGTGCTGATCTGAAAGCAAAGGTACGTTCAGTTATACACCTAGCACATCGTAATCTGTTGGGGTTTACTGCTAAATTCAAAATGAAGTTACAGTGTTTAAGTGAGGAAAAACTAACTGAAGATAGTTGTCATAATCCTGTTTTTACTGGCCTGATGGTTGTTTTGGGTAGTTAGGGAAAAAAAGCAAACTGTAATCTGTTGGCAGAGATCAGGATGTTTGTGCAGCCTGACTCGCAAATGGTTTTGAAGACGCTCTGTTTCATTACCAACAAGGATCCCTGTTAGTGTTTCAACCAGCTCTTGAACTTTGTTTGTCTTTATTATCTAGCACAATTTAGACCTTACTGTGAGTTTCATACTGTGGGTATAATCTGTATAAATGCCGATCACATTTATTTTAGTGGATTTTGAGCACCATTGAAGAGTTTGAACTGTGTTTCAGTATTGGAAGAACCAAATTTGTTCTGCAGTTCACAGCCTAAGAGACTGTAAGCAAGCTACAGGAGTAAAGGTCTGGCATCGTCTTCCTTGGGTTCCTTTGTAGCCTTGGCAAGCCACAAAATATTTGTGTGTTTCTGTTTCTTCCTCAGCAAAGAGGGGTTGGTATCTATACTGTCTGAGGCTTCGTTCGTAATTGCTTTTAACACTAGAATTCTCAGCAGCGGAAGCAAAACATTCTATTCATCATCTGTGCCACAAGTTTTTTAGATTAATGCTAGTCTGTTTTCAGAGAAATAATAAATATGTCTTCCCTTCTATCTAAGAATGCTTTAAAGACCTGAAAAAATGGATCCTATAACTTGTTTGCCCTTATTATGGAGGTTTCACAATATTCTGAAAGGTGATTTACTGTGTTAAGAGGTGAAAATAAGATTAATTTTTTTTTTTTTTTTGGTAGGAGACTAGCCTAAAATGGGAGGAGCCTGGACACAAGGGGAAAGTGATGAGATGTTGATGCCTCAGGCGTCTGTAAGGGGAATCACATTTCTGGGCATGAAAGGCATGTTAAGATTTGTTTAACCTGCTCGGTGTGATTTCCACTTGCACAGGAATCACCAAGCACTCTTGGTGTATTATTCTCACTTCACCAACGTTATCTCTATCGAACCCTTACTTTTCAGAGAAATACTAAACCCTTGATTTTGGTTTCTACGGTAGAAAAACACAGTAAAACCTGTACTGTGATTAAGATTTTTGATGTTGATGATGGTTCTTTGCTGTAGTAATAATACAAAACCCCTTCCATCTCCTGTTCCTGGAGCTGTCTGTCGCAGGAGGGTTTGGATCTCAACGCTTCGTGGCTGAGTGGGAGCACCCGTGTCACCCATGTCGCCTGCAGGGCAGTGTCCCCGGGACTCGGGAGTGTGTCTCTGCAGCTGGGGGTTTGGCTCTTTGTCACCTCGACCGCCCTTTCTGGCATTGCTGTGTGTCCCTCATCTGCACAGTTAAAGGTAGAAGAGCCATTTATTCCAGAACTGTGAATTTATGAAGTTTATGAGTCAGTCTTTTTTTTTTTTTTGATTCCCCACAAAAGTAAAAAGCGAGTGTTGGAGTACTTCTGTTGACTCCACATAGCTTAAAGTTCTCACTGGTGCATTGAACATTGTCTGAAAGTTTTTTGGATTCTGACCTCCTGTTTCCAGTAACCTGGAACTGTTTGAAACTGAAACCTATTAAGGCTACACTTTTTAAGGGTGGCTTTCAAAGGCAGCTTTGTTAAAACATCGAACATTTGAACAAAAACAATTCACCTGTTTCCCAGAAAAGAGGAATGGAAAAGGTACTTTTTTCATTAAAGAAGGATATCATCGTGACCTTGTTTTGATCAGCTCTGCAGCTGAAAGGATGGAAGTTGAAAATGAGTAAGGAGCTAGCTGTTGTTTAAAGAAATTATTCCGAAGGTGTCCATGTTTTTGTTTGGATTCAATGGGTACACACGTTTGGAAACTCACACTTTACCCAGTTACAGTCCATTTTACAGACTGGTCTTCCTGCAGTTCTGAATCTCGCACTGTGGGGAGCGGCTGCTGGCAGGTACAAAGTGACTCTCAGTCTAGTGAGTTCATTTACACTGATACAAACACATCCTGATGAGCATCCATCAGATGGGCTAAAAAGTGAACCTGTCTCTAAGGGAATGAGCCTAGAGCTGGAAATCGGGGATTAGGGCTAGTCTCCTGCTTTTTCTTTTTGGCCATTAATTGAATTTAGTTTTTTCCATTTCAGTAAGTTTAGCATAAGGAAATCTTACACAGATCACTTTACCAGAGGGAAAATGTAGTTGCTCTGGTTTACCTGTGTAGTAAACTCCAGGTAAGCTTGTGAAGAGTTTGCATCCTGAATGTGAGACACAGATCTCCTTCGTTACACCAGCAGGCTGTTTAAATCAGCTGTAAAATGAAGTTATAACACGCACACTGTAAGAGACGTAAGCAATTCTAGAAATGCAAAGGTTCGTTAGATCCATTCTGCAGACAGAATATACAGAAATACCTTAAAATCAAAATGGATTGTTTAAGTAGCTGCTAATGACAGCGTGGGAGAAGAGTAGACTCTGAATATGACACCTTTCATTTAACTTCCAGTCAGTAAACCATTCAGCCTGTTTTACTTTTTTTCTTTAAAAGGGATATCTTGCTGTAAATTTCTGTGCTTCTTTGAGCTTCGGGGGTTTTCAAAAGAGTTTTTCTTCGTGTGTGAAAATCAATTTGTTCTTAATTGTAGTACAGATTGAGCAACTGAAAAGAGAAAATATTCATACGTGACAGGCTATGTATTTTTATTACTGCAATAACCACGTGATATAACTTTTGTATAGTTCTTTTAATCTGTCAACAACAAACCAAAGGCATAGAAAATATGCTAAAGAATACTTTATTTAAAGCTGTTTTAAATGCACTAGAAGCAACTATGCCATAAGTGATATTCTAGGCCTTTTGACTGACAAGAGGTGCTAACAATTAAAAAGTAAAGCAACTGAGACGTTAAATGCGTGTTTATAGCAGCCTTTACTTGGGGAAAGCACTTTCAAATTCTTATTCCACATTCCATCTCACAGAAGATCAATGTGTGTCCTTAACAGAAATCAGAATCTCTAAGGAGGAATTTTGAAACAGCTCAAGAAGCTCAGGTGAAATAAATCACAAGGGCCATATGGCAGTAATACACATGAAATAAAGTGTGAAATAGGTAACACTAGTGAGGCTTTACTGTACATTCTTAAAGAGGAGATGTTTCTGGTGTGTATCTTCAACACCCTGTTTGCTGTGGGAAAACACAACAAAAAACCGGTGGGGTTACACCTTCAGTGAGTGGCCATAATCACTCATATTTGATAGGCTTGATACTGTGTGGATTTAACCACTTCCAGGGTTCTGTAGCAGATGCTGTGTAAAAAAAGAAAAAATTCTTTCTGCATAAAATTCCTCTTTCTAATCAACACAAAGAAGCAAATTCTTGTGTGTAGTTAAGTGCTGAAACGAGAGTGTGATCTTGCAGGAGGGTCAGGAGGGTGCTGCTTCCCAGCTGCTCTTGGAAGGATTGAAGTGCTTGCTCGAATACCTTCAGAAATTCAGTCGAGGTATCTGCATGCATTCAAAACATTATTTTTCCATTGAATTTATCTTCCAATATTTATAATCCGGTACTTCCCATGTTCACATACAAAGACTAGAAGGATGCCCAGGGCAGCCCGAGGCCGAGCCGGGTCTCTGCGCGGAGCACAGCGCGGGCTGTGCCTGCCACGCACGCATCGCAGCCTGGCTGCCCTGCAGGCTGCTGCTCCTGCTGTGCTCTGGGACGCAGCCCCAGCCCAGCGCCAAAACCGCTTGCAACACGTTGTGAAATGTTGGAGAGCAACTCTTGCATCCCTTATCCTGGCAGAAGCTAAGACAAATTAATTTAAAAGGGAAAGAGGTGGAATTACCTGGGATATTGCAAATCATATAAAGTGTGTTGCAGATTGCCTTCCTTCTCCCTTCTGGTATAAGGAGAAGAAAGGATGTGTCAGTAAACCTGGGGGAAAAGTAGTTGTATCTCCCTATTCAGCATATAGTCAAGGCACTGGTTTGAATGATTTGACTGCCATAGGAGATCAACATTGAAATATTACAACTGAATGTAAAAAAAAAAAAAAAAAGCCTGGATAAGTATAAAATCTAGTATGTTGACAATAATCTGATCATTTTGCAGGAAATGTTTTAAAAAATAAATATTTAAAGGCGAGATATTTAAAAGAAGAGTTTTCTAATTTGGAAGTATGACCTGTTCATTTGTTGGATATGAGAAATACAAAGAAGTTTTAATAACCTCAGTTCTAAGATTCCCAGTTCACTCCCTCTGCGTGCCCACGTATCCGAGCACACCAGGGAGACCGGGGCTGCTGCCCACACACCGGCAGGCTCCCCTGTTGGCCGGGAAAGCTGCAGCCGTTCTGTGCTGGGGGTGCACAGGGGTTACAACACGCAGTCGTTCCCTTCTTCCGAGTCCCAAGCAGGAAGTCTTAAAAGTTTGAGTAGCCGAACTAGGGTTCGTAATGAGAAAGTATGAGTGAATACAAGTAAGTTAGAAAACTGTTTTTTTCAATGAAATGGACTACTTTTTAATAGTCATTGAATAGATGTTTCTGTATAATTAATGACTTAAAAAAATGTTTTCATTTTGTAACACAGGCTTCTATTGTCTTTTTCCATTTATAAAATATTTAAGTCTAAGGGATTTATTATCCTATTAACCCAAGTGGAATTTATGTGCTTAACTTCTATTAACCTTAATAGAAATTATCTGGGTGAATCCTTGTTCTATGGGAGACTAGGTCTTTAATTCTTTATTTCCCTCTACCTTTTCTTCCTCCTTTTCATAAAAGTCTGTCTTTCTTTTCCACCTTAGAATGGAAGGGAGTTGCTCAGGCAAGAGACATAGATCAGCATGCAGTACTTTTATCTGGAGTGTTAACGACTAAGCTATAATGCAAGTGAAGAGGCTACACTGCTGGCAATGAAAGTCACCTTTTGATGAGTTTTCCATGTTAATCTTCTAGTGATCTCAGCTTGACCGTGCTCTTTGGCCAGTTCTGTAGTAGATAAAAAGTAATGACCTTCTCTTGTGCAGGGAAATAAATTTGCCAAATTTATTAAATCATCTTCGTTGATTGGATGATGAGTCCTTAGGAACTGAACTGAGAAGAATATCCTTACTGAAGATCTGATGTTGCAATCCTGTAATTCCTGTAGCCCATAACTTTTTATCACTTAATCACCTTTTACATCTGCTTTGCTTAATTCTGCTTCCCAGGACACACTACAAATGCTTAGCTCTTTTCTGTGTAAACAGAGTTCCTTAGGTCACCAACTCGTTCTGAGGCTGCGGTCCTTATCTTAAGAATGTGAAGGAAAAACAACATGGTCGATGTGGTTTGAATCCCAACTTGCAATTAAGAGTAATATTTTTTTCCCTTCTGTGCCTGGTAGCTTCCATCTGGAAAAACGAAGAGGTATTTCTGACTTATATAAATGGGATAACTCTCAGTTCCATATTGAGTGAGAACCAGGGCAAAAAAGCTGGGCAGAGAAAGATGGCAATGCCGCGATGAAGTTGGGAAGGGGTAAGAAGGGAGAGGAGCTGCTCCTGGCAATAGCCGTAGGTCCGTCTATCTGTCTGAGCTGTGGACGTTTCTTGCTGAGCTTTTGGGCTCTGATTCCAAGCGTCCTCTTTCTGTTGAACGTCGCGAGCGCTGTGTCGGTAGCTGTGGTGAAGCCTGAGGTGACCTGGAGGACTCCAGCTGATAATCCTGTGGAAAGGGAGTGGGTGAGGGTTCCCATACAATTTGTCACTCTCCAGAGTGTATTTCATGGTTCTGAGTGATGACTTGGGCTCTCTCTCTCTGGTCAAGCCAAAAAGCTGCTGAGATGTTCTGTGTTTTCTTGGGTACCTTCAGTATCCTAACGTGGAACTTTGCCACACAAAAGGGATTTTATTGCTACTTATACCAGTTTTTGGCACAGATGGCATGCACGATACAACGCTAATCTTGGGTAGTCTGTGCTGTCCTGACTGTGAAACATGAAATAACAATTTATGGCTATTACTTGGTGGGTTTTCCCACCCACTTTGCAGAGCAACCAGTGAGAACTGTGGGACAAATGTATGTACATGCAGTCTGTGATTGCTTGTGTTATGATTAGGATTATTATTATATTGAATTCCTTCAAACAGTATTTGAATCTCTAGTCATCTCATAATTGCATTTCAACATCTCCAACCATGCTTGCTGATCACTGCAGCTGCTGTTGCTTTCAGTGCAAGTGTTGCGTGGTGACACCAGCGTGAAAACGCCGGTTGTCTCCGCAATGCTGCAATAGTGTTCTGGTGCATGCTGCAACTTGTCCTTCCCAGCTTGCTGCACTTCTTGTGCTACGTAGCATCTTCATTTGTGAAGTTCTTCTTCAAGAGAGCCTCTGAATTTTTGCCCAGACATTCTTAGAATCAGTTGCGAACAGCTGGAAGAAGAAAAAAAACCTGCAAACCATAATAAAAATAAGGAAAGGTGTGCACAAATATTTCAAAGATTAGTAAAGCTCTGGGAGATTCTGAAAGTGTACAGGGATTGGGTCATTTTGTATGGCTGAAAGAGTGAGCTAGAGAGAATTAGGGAAGGGACATCAGAGGATTTTCTTTTCATGCCTTGAGTTATGAGAAACACTACTGACTTTATCACAATTATTGGGAATTCTTGCTTAGAATTTGAATTCTAGCAGCTTATTATATCTGTGTAGCACAGGGTAGCCTGTGAAAGTACTGATCTGGAGCTCTGTGTAGTCATTCTGACACGGCTCCTCATGATCGTTTCCAGTCCTTTTGGTTTGCAGTGCATTTTTCCCGCAGGCTCCAAGGGCCAGTTTTACTCCTTGCATGACCCTCTCCACGCTGCCCCGTTGTCCCGTGTTCCCCTCCCCAGCTGGAAGGAGCTCGATGCCAACTCTCTGTGTCACCCAGGCAGCTGCAAGATCTGGTTGCAATCTGGTTATAATGTACACCAGTGCTGCTTAAAGAGCAAACCTCACATGGAGCTGTGTTACCATGTGCTGATTCAATGGGAATTCCCAAGGAAAGTATCTCAACAATTGTTTTGTCATTAAAAGACTTTTATCTGTAGCATTAAGTACATTGTAAATATTCGGATATTGCAGAGAAAGAACTAATTTATTACTTTAATTAGTTTGTAGTGTACTTTACATTATTGTAATGTGCAGTATTAAAATAACGAACAGAAAAGAGGTATGCGTGCATTCTGTTCAGCACAGCAATTTAATAATTCACTTGGCAAAAGCTCCTCTAATAATACATGAACTGTGAAATGTGTTTGAAATGCCAGTTGTAATTAAAAACTTTCAGAACTTAATGTTGGCAGTGCATGTACTGCTAAAATGTAAGCTGCTTTGTGAAACAGGCAAGAGGGGATCCAGTTTTCAGTCTATTTTCAATATTGGTTCAACTGCTAGTATTTTTTTTTAAACATTTAAACAGAACATTTGCTATTGACACAGTAAACCCTGCCCTTCTGATTTTGCACTCATGGGAATGAAAGAATGCAATCAAGAACAAATTATTTTTTTGTGTGGATCCTGTGGTCCCAGATTACTGCCTTAGTGAATCAGAATTATTGTTCAGGATGTTTTTTGTTGTTCTTCAGACCTGCACAAAACTACCTGTGGAGGAAAAAATGTGATGAATACAGTGGGTTTTCATGAAAAGTTTAAAGTGTAGAATGCTGGAAATTCAGTGTCAGAGGCAGTTTGCTGTATCCTTTGTTATTGTGAATTAAGATAGTCTCGCTTCTAGTTGTTGAACCTGTGGCCATATGGCCAGTGCACTGGTTGGGAATCTGTCCCTTCTGTCCCTGCCACCCGCTGGGACAACACTGAGATGTGCCCCGTGGAGGCCGCCTGGCCCCAAATACGTGGGGGCTGTGGGACCAGAACTGCCCTCTGGCAGAGAGATGTTTTAATGCTTGAATGTGGTTGAAAAAGTGAAGCATTTTGACATTTGAATCAGCTGTTTAATTCCTGGTTTTTTATATTTCTTACACAATGAAACACTTTAATTTCACTCAGCTCTGTTAAAAACATTCTATCCTATATGACTTGAACTCTTCATGTGGCATAATGCCAGCCTACTGAACGACATTTCATGAATATTTTGCAAACTGTGCTTTTCTGTTTTTTACTAGTTTTGGTGTTTTGTTTGTTTGTTTGTTTTCCCCAAAAATGAATCTATTTTTAAAGGGAGTGACTCCACTTTTGCCTTAATAAAAAGGCTGGATTCGATGAATGTGGGAAGGGGAGGTGTAATGTAAACTAACTTCATACGCTGCTTACAGAAAAAAGTAAATGGGTATTGTGGGAAGGTATAATACACTGAAACTTCTCTTCCTTCTGCCATTCTTGTTACCCATTTTCTTGATCAGCAATGGGCTCATGTATTTGAAAAAACTAACAAGATGAAAACGTAAAGCAGATTCTACGCACTGAGTAAATAGGTGTGCGCAGTGATTTAGGGCAGTGCAGGTAGCGTTGTACAAATAGTGGAGATAGCACTGAATTACCGGTATATCAGTTTTGTCTGAGGAACATGATTGCGTGATTCATGTTTTGTCAGCTGAGCAAAATTATCTATTTGATGCTTATTTGTGCTCCCTGGTTTGTATGAAAGCCATTGAAAATCCAGCTTGTGCCCCAGTATTGATTTCTCCTTGAATCACAAGGCTTTAACGCTAGAGCTACATGAAAACAGCTATGGGAAGTGATCATGCCGTGTCATGAAATTGCTGTGTAACATTTGCCATGCAAACCACTGCTAATCAAATGTATTAAGGAGGCTTGAGATGATTTGAGTCTAGATCAGTGTCTGTATCTGCTCACTGCCCTGTTGCTTGCTTTCCCGCAATCGGCTGTTGTCTTGACAGACTCCGCTGGGCTGGTTCTGTTCTCAACATCCATCTCCAGGCAGCAGCTCCCCTCAAGTACGAGTTAATTGCAACTTGTATTGACACCAGTTTAATGGACTCTCCACACTGACTTGTGGCTGCAGCCAACCAACTAAAAGATCCCTGGTTGGCAGGTAAACTAGGATCTAGTGAAGACCAGTAAAGGGTCAAGAGGGTCTGAGACGTGGAGGAGACTGAAGCCGTATCATGAGCCCACTTACCTTGGCATACACCTCATT
Organism: Caloenas nicobarica; assembly: GCF_036013445.1. Lineage (NCBI taxonomy): Eukaryota > Metazoa > Chordata > Aves > Columbiformes > Columbidae > Caloenas > Caloenas nicobarica. The sequence continues at coordinate 42,092,607 of NC_088250.1, read as the reverse complement.
ACTGAAGAGAATTTGAAGGAGTTTGGAAGAGTTTGAGAGAGTTTGTTTAGATGGATTGTTCAGAGTTGTATTAATAACTAGCTGTTTTCATGAAGTAAGGCGCATTCTTCTGCTGGCACTTCCCTTGGAAGGTGCTTGCTTTGGGGTGCTGAGCAGCTATGGATTTCTTTGCCCACTTGCTGGAATTGTGACTCCCTTGTGTGGCTTGGAACTGACCCGTCTGTCCTTCCCCTGCACGAGACGGGCCCGGACCCGCTGGCCTCCTCTGCAGGATCCAGCTTACAAACCTCTGCTACGTAGCAAGTTTTTTGCCTAAGTCCTTGTTGATGCATTTTCATTCTTGCCAGGCTAAGCAAGCTGTTTAGATCCTGTCTAGAGCTGAATTTGTTACTGATGTCAGAACTATGGAAAACCCTGAAATAAAGGTCTGAATACATCTGTTCCCTCCGCTTGGCGGTTCCTCACCTTCAGTGGCTCTCTGCAGGACCTGGGATTGTTCAGACAGCTCTCCCAGGCAAGTGGGTTAGATCCTCTCACCTGCTGCCTTCCTGCACTGAGCTGCATCACAAGAACCCTAGCTTTGTGTGTTCCTCAAGAAAATGCATTTCTGTTGTGCATAAAATCATAGCTAAATGCCTGAGTCTTTTTCTTGGTAGTTGCTTAAGTCTTGCAGCATCTGCTTGTTGACTTGATGTTTTTAACTTGTGAACAAACTTATGGCCTAAATGGTCTTGAGAGGTCCCTTCCTGCCTCAGCTGCTCTGATTCTGGTTTCTGCAACCTGGAATAATTTTAACTATAAACATGGCTTCATGTTGCTTTTTGCAGAATAAAAAATTGAATGTGGATCTCCCACAGCCTGGGTAAGAGGGCTCAAGGTAGTTATGCTGTGGTATGGCAGTTTTAATTAATCAAGTCGTTAAAGGAAAATTTGGAAACTATTTGGAACATACTGCTTGAATTCGTTAAAGTATTTGGGATGACCCAAAGCGTGAAATTTGTAGAGGGGAAAACTACTACTTAGCAAAAATTATTGCCCAGTACTTCTTTTAATAACCTGTTTTGAGGAAATTAAGGTAAGTGCTTCATATGCATTCTATTCAGGTGGGACCAGTCATATTCAATTCTATTTTCTGAAAAAATGAAGTGATTTAATGAGGATGCTTAGAGCTATTTATATTACAGTACTTAGGTATAAGGGTTATTTTTGTTAACATGTCACCTCTAGTTAACATAAAGTCGGGGGGTGGGAGAACAGGTTTTGTGCGTCCCACGAATGCTCAGTGTGCTCCCCAGGTCTGGCAGGGAGGTACCAGACCTGTGACTGGCAGGTTAAATGATTCGGGGGGCTGGGGGTGGTGTGTGCTTTTTTCTTTTTAGGAGTGAAAAGATAGTTTTACCACTGCTAAAGAAGCTCTACCGAATATGTCTTTCATTACCAATTTTTTTATTATTATGGAATTGCGATCCCGTTAAGGGAACACTTTCAAAATTCTGAGGAGAAAGATCATATATGAAGAGTAACATCTGTGTGAAGGAACACTGCAGTAACGCTTTCCATTTTTCTTTCCATACTGTATAAGTTTGAATTCTAGCTTGAAATAATTTTGTAAGAATAGCTAAAAAAAACCCAGCTGTTTCTATGCTGTCTGCCATTGCATTACTGCACACTCGAATACAAATGGACAAGTGCCATTTGCATGTATGTATCCTAATTAATCCCTCTTGCGTATTTCAAGCATCCATGCCCAACTGCAGTTTCCATGTTTGTAAACCATAGCAAACCATTCCACTACAGTTTTTGACATTCACTCTGTGCCATTAATCCTTGCTGGCATAGACAAACTTACCCAGTTTCTACCTCAGTGGCCCATAAAATCATTAGCAGCATTGTCCAGGTGAGGTGAAGAGGGAGGGAAGCAGAGAGGTTTGGGTTTTCGGGATCTTGTGCCTTTTTCTCCTGGCTGCCTATGTTTTCCTAGTTGCAAGGATAAGTTTTGACTTGGGCCTTTGCTCTTCTCCTGTAAAACATCTAATTGGCAAAGACGGCTATTTCCTAGCTGCCTTTTTTTCTAGAAAGGACATTTCATAAGGTGCAACACAGTTATGAACAGGCCTCCACTGAGAATTAGTTACAAAAATGGAAGAAAATAGGTTAAAAATAGTTTAATGCCCAGCTAAATCATAATTCTTCACTTTGGAGATAGAGTTGAAACTGGGAAAAGTTGTGTGTGTTCTGAGAGAATAACAGCATAAATGGAAGTTGCCTGAAGAACCTTGAAACTCCTTAGTTTTTATTAAAACATGAAAACACACCAGTTAATGCTTATGCTTGACTGTGGTAGCTAACTGCAGTGAACTTTTGAAGATTAACTCAGGTTGCAGGAGGCAAAAGTAGCTGTTGGTTTGTCTGTGTAAAAGTGGCATTCATTGCAGGCAGAGTTTCTCTAACAAGTTATCTGTAAATATTTTAATAGAGAGTTTAATTTTACAACCACTGTAAAATTTCATGTTGTTTTCAAGCTATTAATTTGCCTGTGCTACATGAAAACTCACAGCAGTGTTCAGTCTGTTGGGGCACTTTGCAACGAACAAAATAAAATTGCTATTTAAGCAAAGAAAGGGGGCAAACACGGCATCACTCGGAGATGCCACTCACCGAGAACTCGGACCACAGGGAGCGCCGGGTTTCTGAACCAAAATCTTTCACAAGCACAGAACAGAAGAATTAGAGGCTGTGTGCACAGCTAGTGAAATGCGGTAGAGGTGAAAAAAAAGAAGTATTTTAATATCTTGGTATTAAAGCACTTACTGTAGTACAGAAAAATAGATGAAAAATGGCTGCAACGCTTGTTCCTTTGAGGAGCACAGAGTTCTGTTAGTGCTTGACAAATCCATTGCAAAAAGAGCTGGCAGGCCAACAAAGAGGGGACATGGTTAATCCTGTTGGGAGCAGCGTGAAGCAGCCGAGCGCCCCGCTGCTCCTGACAGCAGCGGCGTGCGCCGGGATCGGCGTGCGCCGGGATCCCGTGCGCCGGGAACGGCGTGCGCCGGGATCCCGTGCGCCGGGATCCTGTGCGCCGGGAACGGCGTGCACCGGGATTGGCGTGCGCCGGGATCCTGTGCGCCGGGATCCCGTGGATCCGCGCCGGCCGGGAACAGTGCGCTCCAGAACAATGAGCGCAAGTCACTGCCCGTCACCAGCTACCGAGGACTTGTGGTCGTGTTTAACCAATACCGTGTGGCAGGAATACGGCACAGATGGATTTTGGCACGTTGGGCTCAGTGATCCGTGCCGTCCCAGACACATTCTGTTGGGAATGGTGCCGGCCCTGTGACAAGAGGAGCCACGGGGCTGGGCCCTGCCCGGCATCTGCCCACCCTTGGCCAGTGCCTCTGTCCCCAGACGGGTGACAGGGACCCTTGGCTAACTTTGCACAGTTCAAAAGGTGAAGTCTCTGTCGCTGGAGTCTGTGGAGTTCCATGGGTCCTGGCTGGAAGTGACGTGCTGTTGCAGAAACGTCCAAGTCGATGGATGTGAGCAGACTCTGGGTTGGCAGAGCTGGCCTCTGTTAGTTCACAGGTTCATCAAAGGATTTTACATGTATTGAAAGTCTAAGCACTGAAGAAGAATTTACAGTCTGATGTTACTGAAACTTTTTTGGCAATTTTGCCTAAAATCTTTTCCATATAAGATTTTATTGCATGTTATGCCAGTCAGGTGTGAATTGCACATTAACATGCAGAAAGGTGGTGCTTGCTAAATGATTATGTATTGCTGATAGGATTACAAATCGTAGTTTGTAAATGGATTACATGGGTGTCCTTCCCAGTCTGGGTTTGGCAGGGTCTCGGTACGACACACGTCTGCTGCGGGACTGTCTTCTCACCCGTTTCGTGCAGGTTCTCCAGTGGAAGGCGCAGCAGGAGGAGGCTGCAAGACTAGAGGCTGCTGGAGCTGCCAGGAGGAAAGAAGAGCAAGATGAGGAAGAGAGGCTTCAGAAAGAGCAGGAGATGATTCGCAGAGCTCAGGAGAAAGAGAAAGTATGAGAAATTTTTATACATTTTTGCATACATTCATGTGTACAACTGCCTTTAAAATCTTTAACTGATCTCACTACCTTATATTCTTGTAAAGTATTAAGTATTAGTATAGAGATGAGCAAATGGTTAGTTGAGCCTTGCTGCTGGCCGTTTTAGCTTTAAAGCTGCCTGCTCTTACACACCAGCTATGGTACTCCATTACATTTGTCAAAAAAAAAAAAGGTGTACGCAAGAGTATGTCACTGTCTCCCTGTCACAAAACATCTGTGCAGAGGCACTACTGGATTTCTAGTGCTTACAGATTTCTGCTTTTCAGCAGTGTGGCACAGCCGCTGCAGGCTCCAGCGCTGCAGTTCAGTGTGCTGCAATGCAGCAAATGAGCCCCTCGGTGAGCCGCCGCCAGCCGCTTCAGGGGATCGGAAGTCTAGCTTAGATCATTCTAAGGGCTTACCTGGTGACTATTTGGGAAATGGCTTTGAGGCATAAGTCTAAACTTCAACTTAATAGAAAATCAGAAATCTGCTATAGTGAATGTAATGCTTGTAGAAAATCAAGCTGTGTCACATACATATTTGCTACTTGGGTTGTGAGAAACTTTGCTGCTTTTCTGCTTGCTGCAGCTTGTTCCGCTTGTTGGTCTGAACTCACACTGTGTTCCTGGGGCAGGGGGAAGGGAGGGGGCTCAGTGGGGCTGTGTGACCAGTCCACCACCAGCGTTGCTTTTACATGCGAATGCTTTGGCTGTGCAAACTTTCTGCTTTTCTCTGGCCTATGTGTAACGTCTATATAGAACCGTTCTCTGCCTATGCACAGATGGAATTGCAGCTGTTGGAGGTCAGGAGTCAGATGTTTCATCTGAGTATATTACATCTAAAAAGGGCTGCAGTGATTTTCTTCTTAAGGCAGCATGAAGGTGATTGTGAGAGCCATCTGAGTGAGCCAGCGTGCACGCAGGTGGCCGAGAGGCCACCAGCATCCTGGCTGGTGCCAGCCCTGGTGTGGCCAGCAGGCCCAGGGCCGTGACCGGCCTGTGCTGGGCACCGGGGAGGCCAAATCCTGGGGGCAGTTCTGGGCCCCTCACACCAGGAAAGGCCTTGAGGTGCTGGAGCGAGTTGAGAGAAGGGAACGGAGCTGGTGAGGGGCTGGAGCACAAGGGTGATGGGAGCGGCTGAGGGAGCTGGGGGTTCAGCTGAGAACAGGAGCTGAGGGGAGACCTTCTGATCTCTGACCTGCCTGAAAGGAGCTTGGAGCCAGGGGGGGTCGGGCTCTGCTCCCCAGGAACAAGCGCCAGGACCAGAGGAAACGGCCTCAAGTTGCGCCAGGGGAGGTTGAGGTTGGATCTTGGAACAATTTCTTCCCCAAAGGGCTGTGGGGCATTGGAACAGGCTGCCCAGGGCAGTGCTGGAGTCACCATCCCTGGAGGGGCTGGACAGACGGACATGAGGTTCTCAGGGACATGGGGTAGTGGTGGACTTGGCAAGTGCTACGTTAACAATTGGACTTGATGACCTTAAAGGTCTTTTCCAACCTAAATGAAGGGCTGGGAATTACAAGCTTGCTGCAAATTCCACAACTTGTCTTTGAAGAACTGTCCTGGTTTTAGGAACACAGTCCTGTACAATTTTTTTAAATGAAGAATTTGGAATTTCACTTCAGCAATATTTTTCTTAAAACTCAGTTCCTCATTTTGCATCCAAAGCCCCTCATCTTTCCAGATAAGCTTCCCTGCTCAGGTCTCACCTTCTTGCTCTGACCCTTTCTTTCTCACTCAGCTTTGGGAAGCTCCAGACTCACACGCGGCCACTCACCCTCTGCCTCCCCCCGGCTCCCCACCGCACGGGACGAGGGGCGCGGATCCAGCGGCTGGGCTGACCCGGACCCTTCAGCTCCAGGAGCGTTCGCTCCCTTGAGCAGCACAGCTGAAGGTTTTGGTGGCAGAGCAGGAGAGCGAGGAGCAAATCAATGTGGTGATCTTTAGTCGGCAGAGTTGGAACCTATATTCAAAGTAGTGCCTGCAGTCTGATTTTACTCTTTCTGTTGTTCTCCTAGCAAACCTTTTGTTAGCCCATACTCTTCTGAAATATGAATTTTATTCTAAAAAGATCAAACTTGGATTTTCTTTAATGCTTTTCTTACTTTATTTGTTCTCTCACTGTCTTGGCTTGTGAGTGATTGGGGTTTTTTGTTTACTGTATTTGTTCAAACTCTAGGTGAAAAAGTACTGGGCTGAGAAACAGCGCAAGTGGCAAGAACAGGAAGAGAAAGATCTACGACGTCTGGAGGAATTCAGAAAATTAATGGCTGAACAAGCAGTTAAAGACAGAGAACGGTAAAAGAAATTAAATGTGAATACCTATAGTACCAGTAGGAACTTCTTATAATCAACTTTCTAAATTAGAATAAATTGAGATAAGTTTGTTGTGGTTTTTTTTTTTTTTTAATTCCTGTTTCACAGTTACCCCAGTCTATACACCGTGATTGTGTCATGGTTGTATCCTGGGTGTAATTTTTTTGTTAGTTTGAATTAATTCATATCCATCAAAGTGTTAAACCTTTGTAAGTGCTGAACTTACTTTGTAAGTGCTGAGTTGTAATCATGATAGGGTACACACATTAAAACCAGCTCCTTTTGTGATTTTTTTGATTGTAGCTTGATAATAAGACCTTCTACATTTCCACTTTGCAAAATTATTTATAATTAGGTTTGTTTTGTTTGAGAGGCAAGTGAGAGGAGCACATTAAGCACTAAACAGCCTCAAAGATATTTACTATTCTTTTAGAGGGTCTTAAACTGTGTATGTAGTTGTCGATGCTGTTCACCTGTTGGATGTAATTTAGAAGTTCAGCCTGTTACATTTGAATCCTTGCCAAGTCTTCGTTGCAGAATATGCCCTCTAATGACCTGTTGAACAAATACTTTATTTCATAGAGGAAATCCTCTCTCACAGAGGAGCATAAAAACCCTGTATGTGGTCTGGTTCTAATTGCTCTCATATCGCAGGCTTACTTTTTTACATGGAGGGAGCCACCAAATTGCATGGACCAGAAACGTAATTAAGATAGGGTTAAAGTACCATTGGCATTAGAATATGAAACTTGGTCTTAAGCATTCTGTGGGAAAGAGTACTTTGAATGTGATTTTGTTCCGACACCTTGCTGACAGCTCAACTTAAATGTCTGTATCCTTATGCTACAAATATATTTATACCTTTCCTTAAACATACCTGCAATGATCTTAGCACATAGCAAAAGAAACACATACTTGAATTACTGAGTTTTCAGCATAACTGATCAGGGAAAAAATGGTTTTACTTTAAACCTGTGTACAGCACTATGCCACATTGCAGAATAGAAGGTGAGGAAATGGCACAGTTCATTGAGGAGTACATGAAGGAAATAATCACACCTTCGGGCTATTATGAATCAAAAGTCGGTAAATGCTTAGCATTATGCTTCCCGGAATTGGCATACTGTACAAAATAACACAGTTTAAAGAAAAATGCTTACTGTTTGTGGAGATTAATAATTCTTTGAAATTACTTAATGCTTTTCATCTTCAAAGCCTTCAGAAACATTAATCACAGAAGGGCAGAGAGATGTTACTGTTATTAGGCACTGTAGTGCGACACGTCTGGCTTAGGGCATTTTAGAGCCCGTCCTGTGCTGAGCCGAGGAGCCGCCGGCAGGATGATCTCACAGCACAGCTGCCAGCCTGCAGAAACCAACAGCGTTCGCTCTTCTTCCGCCACTGCCGCACATGAACTGGTTTGAGCCTTTGCAGAAGTGATCATGAAAGATGGATCAGGCCGGTACCGCAGTTCTGATCTGACACATTTTCAAGCTTTTTTGGGAAAGGAAAAGGTTTTTGGATTGTGAGCTGACTGACTATTCCAAGAACAAGATATAGCCTAGATATAGTGCATAGAGTTTCTAATAGGTACAGTAAGACATTAAAAAATGGTCTGCTATTATCCTGATTTGCTTTTAAAACGAATTTAAAATTAAGTAATCATGTTTATAAAAAAGAAATTTGTTATCGCAGGGTCACTGTGGTGCTCTATTTATTCAGGTCTCACGTGGTAATTGCAAGATGCTGAGTAGCCGGAGCTGTGACCATATCAAAGAAAAGGACTAAAGGCACCTGAAAGCGGATGTAGAATTTCAAGGGACTAAGTCCAAATTTGCTTTCTACAGCTCTTCTGCTTAGTGACTGTCTGACAGTGAGGACATTTAACTGACAGGACATTTCATTTTTTGGCCTGGAAGTCCGCGGGTAGCTGCAGTTTTATGTTGCGTGTGTCTCAGAACTGCCTCAGAACTGCCAGCACTTGCCTGAACCCCAGTGGGGTGAAGTTGTGCAAGTTCCATAGATGTTAATCAAATGAAAGATGATGAGAGTAGCGACTTCAACATAAAATTCTGAATGCTGTCTGCATTCAGAAACATGGCAGAGGAGAAAAGGATTGTGCTGTGATTTCTGCTCCAAGCACAATATCTATTCTATATTATTTTTTTTAATCTAAGTCATTTCATGCAAAATTTCATACAAAGGTTGAAAAACTGTTTTTAAAAAAGGATGGAGGCTGGGGTAAGAACCTAAATCTGTCAAGATTCTGAAAAATGCCCCAACAAGTAGGCAAAAATCAGACTTCTTTTTTGGTTTCTTCTACTCCCATTCATTTTGTATTGTTTGCTGATAGCGATCCCGCTGTTAAAACAGGGGTGGAGATGCCCTTACCTAGACTATTGTACATTCTAACTGTGATAATTGCTGATAATGCAGAAAATACAGATTTAAACTATTCAGGCTAAGAACCCGAGACTAAAACTGCCTGGATAAGATTACTTGTTACTGCTGTGTATCATAAAAAGTCTGGGCTGGCCACATTTGAAAAGGAAAGCAGAGAGTTCTGATCCTCCTTTTCAATATAAATGAAAGGTTTGATAGGTGAGAGCTGCAGGGAGAGGAATGCTCCAGAAGCACAGCGGGTGCTGGGTGCTGGGTGAGCGCTCTCCTTCCCGCGCTGATCGCACTGACCCCGCTGAGCCGGGCTGGCTGGGGGACAGCGCAGGCTCAGGACTGAGTGCTGGCGAGACAGGAATACCTGTGGCCACAGCCCCGTGCAAGCAGAGCTGCGGGTGATGTACGGCCACTGCGGGCTCAGAGGTGAGCGCTGGCACGATGTGTGTGCAAGCAGAGCTGTGGGTGATGTACAGCCACTGCGGGCTCAGAGGTGAGCGCTGGCACGATGTGTGTGCAAGCAGAGCTGTGGGTGATGTACGGCCACTGCGGGCTCAGAGGTGAGCGCTGGCACAACACGTGTGCAAGGAGAGCTGTGGGTGATGTACGGCCACTGCGGGCTCAGAGGTGAGCGCTGGCACAACACGTGTGCAAGCAGAGCTGTGGGTGATGTGTGGCCACCGCAGCAGGGCCTCCATACGCACATAGGATCACACCCCTGGCTGTTCCCTATGGCTGAAGTTAGGGCTACGCACCTGTGTCTTTAGGACACTGAATTGCAAGCTCTCTTCTAATGTGGTATCAAGAATGAGAAACTGCATTTAAGTCTTACTGTGCTTCAAGAATTAGCTGCCAAAAGGGCACGCGTTTGGCTGTTGCCAGCAGTCTGCTTCTCCCTTTTCTAATCCATGCAGTGAGTTGCAGTCAGGTTCTCCATCAGGTCCCGCAGGTACGGACCAGATTGAATATATATAAACAATTCTAAAATAATATTTCCCCCACCTCTCCCAAGTAACACATTTTGCATTAATGTTGCAGAGTGAGAATTAAACTGGCATGAAATTGTGCAACTATTTTCCTCCCTACCTGTGAGGAATGGATTGGTGCGGCCCCGCTCCCCAGCGAGGGGAACGTCTGCAGCCGCACAGCTGCCAGCGCTGGCCCGCGGTTCGGCAGGAGGAGAGGATGGATCCTTGCAAGGGTTTTATCCGCCTCCTGCGCTGGTGACATTGTGCGCACCGGTGCACAGCTGGGAACACAAGCAGACCTTCTTAGCCACTGCTGTTTGGATGAGATTCAGTCAACTGACAGCGAGAACAGGATAAGTTGTGATATAGGGGAAAAAAACCCCTATGTCATAACCCATTTTTTTAGTGTTTTGCTAAAGCTTTCATAACAAACATAGTAATTCATTATTTCCTATTGAATATTTATGAGATGGTGTCTGAAAGCAAGAGTTTTAATGAAATTATGCTTGTCAAAAATTACATAAGTGTGTACCCACATTACTTCAAAAAAGTAGCTTTACTGAAACTAATCAGCTAAGCTCATTTTTTCAGCTGGTGATTCAGTAAAATTGTTACTTACTGTGGTACTTAAAGTCAAAATCGAGTATTAAGACATTTTAATTTAAAGCTTTTCTATAAAATTTGCTTTGAAGAAATAGTAGCTAAAATAGTACTAAGTATAAGAGGGTGAAAGAAAACTAACAACTTTATTTGTATGAGGACACTGTGAAACCAAGGCTCAAGTAAACATTTAAAGCCAAGTATAAAAATATTGGAAGAATGTTCCAAATTCGGAACACAATGTACAGCTGCATGTGTATTTACAAGGTTCTCTGCCTGCCCCAAGTGTAGATTTCATGCCCTCTGACAGCGAAACTTGATCTTTGTTAATACTGGCCTTGGCCTCTCCAGATGGGCAAGATGAGACCTGGGGACAAGTCATGCAAACAGGAACTGCCTTCCCAGGAGCACCAACTGCTGCTGGAGGTGCCGCGTGCTCGCTGTGCCGGGCTGCCCGTGCTCACACCGCTTACAGCCACACCAACTGCTGCTGGAGGTGCCGCGTCCTCGCTGTGCCGGGCTGCCCGTGCTCACACCGCTTACAGCCACACCAACTGCTGCTGGAGGTGCCGCGTCCTCGCTGTGCCGGGCTGCCCGTGCTCACACCGCTTACAGCCACGCCAGCTGCTGCTGGAGGTGCCGCGTCCTCGCTGTGCCGGGCTGTCCGTGCTCACAGCGCTTACAGCCACACGTGCTCACACCGGGGCTGGAAATGCCAGAAATGTTCCCATTGCCAATACTTTGCTTTCCAATGTACAGGGAAACTTCTGCAGCAGAGACAAAGCATTTGAACTCAGAGCTGTATGAGTGCCCCTCCATTTTCCTTCTTGGCAATTTATAGAAGTTTTCAGGGTACTGAGTTTCATATTTGATAACACTGGAGTATTTTAGAACAGGTATCATAGCAGTCAGCTCAAGCAGAGTGAAAGGTTTTCAATAGGATATATTTTTTTGTAATTTTTCATAAAAATATGAGTATCTCCTTTTTATTTTCCTTCCCATAAAAAGCTGGTCATGCTTTGTCCCTGGAGCAGAGTTCCCTCTGGAGATCACTGCTGCAGGCGTTCATCTGCCGGGCTGCGGAGGCTGCACTGAGGAGCTGCAGGCGCCTCTGGGGCATCCCCAGGCACTTTGTTCCACTCTTGGGACGCGTTTGTTTGCCGAGATAATTGTTATTGCATTGTTGATGCAGGGGTCTTTTCCAGCTGCCAACATACCTGTACGTTTAACTCTGATTTTGCAGCTTATAGCACAAGTTATATAGTCCTTTGAGCTTACTAAAATTTTGAGAGTAGGAAAATAAAAATACATGTTTCATTGTAGTTGAAGCAGCTCTTCCTTCTCCATTTCTCTAAAGGCAAGTTAAAACGTGAAGGGCAAAAGAAGGACAATTGTCTGAATGCAAAGCATGGCGAGGGCAGTCCCTGTGTGAGGACTCAAAGTGACTCAGCAAAGACCAGCCCGCAGCTTCCAGAGAAAGGGTTTGGCGGTGGAGCGAGGGGTGCTGCAGATACGGTCATGGTGGTGCTGTTGGGGCTGCAAAAACCCACGGTGAAAGGCTGACCAGCAAAAATAACGCTGGAGGGCAAATTCCAGGGTTATTTGTGCTAACCTCCTGGGTTTTCCTTTTGAAAAGTTTTCTTGCCTTTTCCAGAAAGACGCTTGGGAGTGATGTGTTTCTTATAATGGAAAGAGTTATAGGAAAGAGTTCTCCTGCCATACACAGATGTCAGGGAACAGATGTCAGACATGTCTTTGCCTCTTCTTGGCAAAGAAAATTGGGGGAATAAAAGAGTAACAAGGCTATATAAAGCATGCTAGAGAAAGTCTGCATGCTAGAAATGAGATCTGAAAGGTTAGCCAAGTTGTTTAAAAAAACCAACAATGACCAAAAAAGAAAAAAACCAAACAAATAACAAATACAACTCCCCAACCCCCAATTTCCCAAAAACTCCAGATCAAAAAACTAACAAAAATAACACATTGAAATGAAAAAGCATTTTTGGCATTTTTCAGGTGTTTTGATGAACCACCGTGTTGTTATTAAGTAGATACAGAAACCATCAGACTAGATTTCAAACTGACATATCATAACAGAAATGTAAAATTACACTTGACTAATGTTTTTTCCATTTGTATGTGTGCTGGTCTGCAGGGTCAAGTTTAGACAAGCGTTACTAGAAAAACGATTGCTGCAGAAAAAGGAACTGGCCCTTCAAGAAGCCCGTGAAGAAGAGGAAAAAGAGAAATGTCTTGAGGCGCTCCGACAACAGGTGGGGTTATCTCCTGTAGAGCATTTTCATGTACAGTAATGACAAAAACACATGCTGGCATATTATGTGAAAGACAGAAAGAACAATCTAGCAAAAGCAAATAAATGAAGAAGTTAAAATGCACTTTTGGTCCGACTTTAACAGTAATTCTGTCATGTTATAAATCTTATGTGCTTTATAACTCTGACAACAGGAACATTATGATGTTAAATTGCACTGTAGAAGCTGTTGAGATCTGAAAGTAGACAGATACTATTTTTTCTGGGCTGGATGTGACTTCCTTTTTTTTATTTTTAATAATCTTAAGTCTGCCTTGAGTCTTAGGCAAGATTTATGAGTAATTTAAATTCTTTTTAAATTCTGAAAACGTACAGACCTTGGACAACTTTTCCTCAGAGAGGGATTTAACTCTCCATGAAACTTTTGCATGTTATTTTAAAAAGGACATCCCAGAAAATGCTTGTTAATGTTTGTCATAATAAATGTAGTGGTTTTTTTTTTTTCCTAGTGCTGACTTCTGAAGGAGTAATTTCACCCTCATTTATATTTTTCTATCTTATCTCCTTGTTTTTTCCTCCAAAGATTAAAAGCAAAAATCTGGAGTTCATGTTCTTTACAGTCCAGGAACTGCAGCCTAAATCTGCAGCTAAAGCAAAACAAGGGAGGGGAGCAAAGCTGCTCCTCAAATCCTTTTGATTTGAAGTAATTTAAATGGCATTAGTGCAGCAGCTTTCTGCCCAGGACTGCCCATGGTTAGAAGTGCGGTATTTGAAGCAGCCTTGAGCTCACCTTCAGCACGTCCCTCGGTTCAGGATGAACCCCTGGCCTGCGTGCACCCAGTGACGTTGGTCCTTGGTCCCTCGCGGACTGTTTGTGGCCTTGTGATGCTCACCCTTCAGCAGCTGGGTGTGCGGTCGGGAAGCAAGAAAAATGTGACGGGGTCAAATATTCTGAGCCACCTTCTGTGGAGAGCTGAGCATCACAGCAATAAATAAACCTGAGGGATCACCGGGCTGTTATTTCAGTCATTTTTCAACTGCTGAACTCAGGCTTGTTTCCAGTCAATAATGCTTTATTTTTAATAACCTGGTTCAATTAAATATTTTGCAATATTAACAGTGTTATTTTAGGTTGTCAATGTTTTTTTAATAATAACTCTGTTACATCTTTTCTAAGTTACTGGTTGAATTGCATTATCTTTTGTGTTGGATTTAACAAGAGAGTCTTGATCTGTTGATCTTTTCTGACCCACCCAATTCTCTTATCAAAGCAGAAAAAGCTTCTAGAATGGCCTTTGACCAGGATGGTAGAGGTCTCACTTCATTACATTTTGCTAACTAATATTTATTCTTTGTGCTTCACACTAATGAAATATTGCTTCATAAAACATGCCCCTTGGTTGTATGTGGAAAAACAAAAAGGATCTTTACTGCAGTCATCCAGTCTGTATATTTTGACAGCCTGTAAATACAAAGATGACATTTTATTAAAGAGATGGAAAAAAATGTTATCGTACACAATTTTAGGTATTTTTTCTGTATTTAGCCATTCAGGTGGTGTCCTGACTTTGGTTATTTTGCTCATGCATCTTTCTGTATTTACCAAAGTATCGTTAGCCAATATCTGGAAATATTAACACAAAGGAAATAAGCAATGAAGAAAGATTGGCTCTTTCACAATATAGTGTCTGAGAGAATCTAGATACTGATCTACCCATGGGAAATTAGACAGTTAAAACTGATGGGCTTAAGAAAAAAACGAAAGAATTATGTTGTTTGTGGCATATCACTCAGTGTTGTTGGCCATGACTCTCTAAAAATTGTGCACGACTTATCTGAACACCTTGAAAAAGAGGAAAATTTGGACTTCCAGGAATTGTGGGTGTTGCTAAATCATGCGTGTGCTGGTGGTTCCTTTGGTCACTGGTGCTGAGCGTCAGAGCTCGTGTGGGTGTCTCCTCGAGAGCCGAGATGCGGCCGCGTCTCCCCGGAGCATCCTGGCTGCACCGGGACCAGAGGCCGCTGCGTGTGTGGAGCAGCGCACGTGGGCTCGGGAACTGCTGCTTGTGGAGCCTAAAGCTGCACCTAAACTCATTTCCTAGCAGGGCTATGACGAGCTCAGCTCTCTCGTCGTGGAAATGCCATCCAGTTTTCAAGTTTGTTTTCAAGGACTGACAATCGCGTTCACAATATGCTGTTCTGTGCTAAGCCTGCCCATGTAGCAGGTGATTCTCCACTTTACAGCGGTTTTGGGCATGCACGGGGCTATAGTAAGTCTGGCCAATTAGATTGTCTCCATTGGGAAACAGGAAAAAAAATCTCCCTGATTGTTATTCTCAGTCAAAATGGTTTTACTCTGGATTCAAGTTATAGGCTTTACAACTTTTATATATGGATACAAGGTGGCTTAAGACAACTTTAGAAATTTTTAAACCAGGTAAATGATTATGTTCTCAAAGGACATCTTATTGATAATAACTTTTCGCACCTTAGGTCTACATAGATAGCGTAGTTGTTAGGTTACATGGAGTAATTGTTATTTTCATATCCTGTATTTTAGGTCGCCATTGTTGCAAAGTTAGATCCAGCGAGAGCAGTGGCTGATACGGTGGCATCTAGAGCTCGGATGGGCATCGGAGCCAAAGAAGAGTTTGATCTTCAGAAGCCGCTGTTTAAGTTGCACACATACAGTGAACAGCAGGTAATTGTATTCATGCTGTATAGTTTATTGTATGCACATACATTTTAATAGCAATATATGATAGTAATGTCAAAAATATATCCTAAACAGCAATATTAACAATAGAACATAGAATATAATGCGTGTAAAAATAAAAACATTAGGAGTAATAGGTGGGGTAATCTCTCCGACACAATGCAGATGCGGGAGGAGCACAGGAGGGGACACAAAGGTCCCTCCATCCCAGAGCAGGAGTCCTGGGCTCCCTGAGCAGCGTCTCCCATTCCGCTGTGCAGAGAGCATCCTCCTGTGCTCACTGGGCGTGTCGACTGATCTGTTTGCTGTTCTTCCAGTTCAAAACTCACCCTTTCACTTTGTTATACACCTATTTAAGAGAGTTCTTCCTCCTTTTCTTCCTTTTCACTGCTCCAGTTTGTGCTGTACTAAGTATTTGAAGTAAGTAGGCTCAGCATAAAAGCTTTCTTTTAGCACTGAATAATCTGAAATTTAATGGAATATATAACTAAGCCTGTCCAGTACTTCCCATTTTAAGACATTTTAAAGCTTCTCAGTTTGGTAAAGGAGAGATGTGGTACAAGAGATGTACCTTTTATTTGGCTATTAAAATTTAGCCAAATCTGACCTATTTATGAGGTTCTGAAAAGCCTTTGCTTAAAAATGCTCCGAGAAAATGTGTATTTGGGACTGATACCTGAATTATCAGAATATCGTTCGTGTTCTGGCTCCCAGCAGGCTGTGGTTCTGCTCAGGCTGCAGCGGGTGATTCCTGCCCACATTTGGGGTGCTCGTCCTGCACTGCGGTGGTTCTGGGTCACGTTCCTGGGGCTGCTGGAACTGGAGGCAACGGGACTCTCTTGTGGTTCCAGTGCTCCCTCACTGTAGCCCATGGAAGAAGCCTTTGAAAGAGGCTTAAAAATTTTGTCAAATAACCTTTCGACAAATTTTAGAAGTAATTTCCCTGGGCATTAATTGTTGTCATGTAAATGGAAGTGGTGCTGCCATGTAGTCACAAGGCAATGCTGTGAGAAGAATTGTAAGTGCATTGGAAGCACTCGGGTTCCATAGAAACAGGCTGGAAGAGATCAGATGTGGTGCTGGAGCAGGGCTGTGCTGATGGGGAGTGCTGGAGGAGTCCGCAGCTCGTCAGTGAGCAGGCTGGATTAAAAGGCACCCCGTTTCTCATCTACCCTTTGAGTTTTGCTGAGGAATGGCAACCAGGGCTCATCGTTAAAATACTCTGTGATCATTAATATTAAAAAGGGTAATATGAAGATATGTGCAGTGATATAAGGGTTGTTCACTGTAGAGTTTCTCTGCTTTTGAAGACTTATGTTATGGCCCTAATTTTCTGACTGTCTTTTAAATTTTTTAAAATATATACATCCACAGATAACCTGTAAGATACATTGTGTGTATAAGGAGAGTATTGTTTTGTTTCTGTTTATCGTTGCTGTGGTTTATTTTAACAGATCATTTCTGACCCTAGACTTCGTGTTGAGCTAGCTCTTCGAGAAGCTGGGCTTCATGAAACACCTTATGCAAGAGAGATTTTACCAAAAATTCCTCCACTGAAGCTTCCAAGAAGAGATATGGAATCTACAGCGTTTAAAATGTAGAGTACCTCCTATCAGGAGCAGAGAAGCCTCAGGGGCGTTGTCTGGCCTATAATGTGAAACCTGTAAATAAATTTCCCTGGGGCTGTGTCCCAGAACTGCTCAGCTCTCAGCGTGTGCCGTCCCTTCCCGCGGCGCTGCGGGGGTGACGTCCCGTCTCCCGGCGCGGGGACACCCGCGCTGAGCCTCCTGCGGGGCGCGCGGGCCGCTCTGATTCACGGCATCTCAAGTGGGAACTCTGGGGTTCAACTGGCAGCGTAAATCCAAAATAGCTTTGCAGAACAGCCACTTGATATTATGATACATGAATACATCCCACAACCTTCATTCCAGCTTTTTTGAGAATTTGATTATTTTAATTACAAAATCTTCATTATCATTAATGTTTCTATTATTTCTTGATAGTTATAAGAAGAAACATAACCTTTGTCTATATTTAGAAACCAATTTGCTGCATCACATTTACTGCAAACCAGTCATGCAGTTTTATATTGCAGATTGGTCTTTCAGTATAAATTACAAAAAACATTTCAGATCTGGGATCTTTATTTTGGAGCGGAAACTACTGAATATGATTCTATTAAATGAAAGGGAAATGGATGTAGTTTCATTTTGTAACTAATTATGTTTTCAAGCCTTATGTGAGTGTAAAATCTATGTAAACAAGTGACAATTAGTGGTTTAACCAAAAATTTCTGAGAAAGATTGATATCAGAAGGATCTGAACATCCGTGGTTGTGTCTAGATAACTGCGGGACCTTCCCAGAGCAGGGGCAGGGGCAGGGGCAGCTGCTGTGCCAGACCCGGCAGCGCTCCCCCCCTGCCACGCAGCCTGAGCATCGAAGCCAAGTTCTTTCAGCGGGGGGAGAAATGCTGCAGGGATTGCCTAAAAGCCGTGGGAGCTGTACGTCGTCTGGATTTAGCTTTTGCATGTTTGTGCTAAAATTACGATTCTGTGTATATTTGTGCATTTATTTTGGTATCTCGTTTGGGGTAGCTCATGATTTTTAAAGCACACTTGGCCAGCTTCACGACTTGTTGGATGTTCTGCACTGGCGACCAGCATTGCTTTTCTTTCTTCTGGAGAGCAGGCTGGCTGCTGGACTGCTTCCCACAGACAGAACACCCCAAACTTAGGGCAGTTTGTTTGTTTGGTTGGTTTTTTGTTCGTTTTTTTCCTTTAAAAGCAGATCTATAAGATCATTTCAGTGGTAGAAAATCTTTTCAGATTATAGTTATCTTTTATAACTACAAAGACATTTATTAAAAAAAATTAAATGAAGCAGACTTTTTTTTGTTAAGTGAAGGGCACTGATTTTTAGGCAGCGTCTTGTGATTCTCTTCGGGTCTGTTGTTTCTCAGGGAACAGACTGGAGGGAAGTCCGCTTACATGGATGAGTTTGTGCTTGCTTGCTGCAGCTGTGAATCGGCTCTCGTTCTTGATGCAGTGAGGCCAAATGAGGATTTTTAGAGGGATTTTCCTGTACCAGTGGAGCACGGAAAATGTGCAGGTCAGTGCAAGTAGGTGCGGGGACTGTGCTCGGCACAGCTGGGGCTGCTCTGGCCAGGAGCCGCAGGAGCTCCCGCAGCCCCGCGGCCGCTGTCCCCGGCCTGGCCGGCACCTCCGCGAGACCAAGGGGATGTGAAGATATAGGAAATTACTTGTATATGAAACCAGTAATTTATAAAATTGCTATTAATGGGAAATAGACTCCTCAACCAGCATCTCTTGCAGCCCTGCTTTGTTGGTTTTGATTTAGTGAGGCAACAGTTCAGAATTCGGCTGTCTGCTATGCCAGTGTACGAAGTGTATGCAGTTTGTCTAAGAGTCTGATTTTTTTTTTTTAAAGCCTGAGTAAAACTTATTTGTGAAAATCAAGTTCTTTGATTTCAAGATATACTACTTACCAGTGAATTCTGGTAGTCAGAAAAGTGGCTTAAATGTTGAATAATGCCTGAAAGTCAAGTACCCAACTGGCACGAGGTCGGTCGATGCCGTATCCAGCTGTTGCAGGACACGTAAAGTTTGTGCCAAATTCTATGTACATAAGCTTATATGCACATTTCTGCGTTTATTTATAGACAAAGAAAAACGTGAGTTCTGACCCCTCTGAGAACAGAGGGCTTTGCAGCAATGGTCAATATTTTGAAAAGGAGCTCACTGAGGACATGCGTTCCGAGCTCTAAACTACTGACTCATCTGAAACCCTTACAGAGGGTCAAAGTTAGAATGTGCAGCAGAAAAACTATTTAACAACATAATCATTAAGCTAAAAGCAAAATAAGAGAAACAGGAGTCTCTTCACTGGACAATGTCCTGGAAAACAGAGTTCTCTGTCTCCAGAAAGTGAGTGACCAGGGCTGTGTGTCTGTGAGCTGCGGCAGAGCAAACCTCACCTATCAAACCAGGCAAACTCTTCAAGTATCACATTGCTTTTCCTGGAGTGGTTTTACATTATTTTCACAAAGGACTTAAGGTACATTGCTATTAGTATAGAGTTTTCTTAAGTGGACTTCGGACTTAGCAGGACTGAGTTTGAACGGGAGGCTAGATTGCATGTTAGGTGAGGGGACTGATTGTGTTTCTATCCTGGAAGGACACTGGCTCCTGTCCTGGGATTCCTCCCCTGCCAGATTAATGTTGAGCCTAAAAACTGCAATCTTGGAATAGAAACTGGGAACCATGAGGAACTGGAGGTGATTTTGGTGGGAAAGTGTTCAGGCTGTCAGTGACCCTCTGGAAACATCCTCCACGCAACCCAGGCACAGTTTAGTCTCTTAGTTTAGTTTAATCTCTTTAGTGTGCTCACCTGGGAGGTGTTGGGGAAGTGCAGCTGTACTGTACCTGTGCTCACCTGGCAGTGCTGGGGAAGTGCAGCTGTACTGTACCTGTGCTCACCTGGGCAGTGCTGGGGAAGCGCAGCTGTACTGTACCTGTGCTCACCTGGCAGTGCTGGGGAAGCGCAGCTGTACTGTACCTGTGCTCACCTGGCAGTGCTGGGGAAGCGCAGCTGTACTGTACCTGTGCTCACCTGGGCAGTGCTGGGGAAGCGCAGCTGTACTGTACCTGTGCTCACCTGGGCAGTGCTGCTTTCCAGTGCTGCTTTCCAGTGCTGCTCCTGCTGGGAACCTTCTCAAATGGCTTTTTGTTTCAATAAAACATGGCCTTCAGCAATACACAGATGGTCACATTCATAAGCAGATCCAAAGTTTTGTAAATAGTCCTCAGATTATTAGTTCTTCATTTATTTCATTTCATCTACTCTGTAATCAGCATTTAATTTTGCAAAGGAAACAGTTCCAGAGTAACCAAAGTTTGTTTACATAAACGGTAAATTCTTTCTGACATTGTTCTAGTGTTTGGTAGCTCCGAAGTTACAATCTTGCCGGAAACAACTCTCTGTAGCCCGTTGCCCGGCCGCTGCAGGATGGTGGCCGAGGGGCTGTTTTCTCTGCAGGGGAGGCTCTGGCTCCGGCTCTCGAGGCTCTGCTCCCGTGCACGGCTCTGGGTGAGGGCAGCCACGGCCCCCAGGCACCCGCCTGTCCCGGGAGCATCCTTAGCCGTGGTCCAGCAGCGCTGGCCCAGCAGGTGATGTGACACAGTTAACTGTGAGCTGCACGAGAGACCGGTGAGCAGAGGAGGTCTCACCTGGCAAAGTACCGAACCCGGTGTCGCGTGTTGGGAAGCGTTCCCCTGCCCTGACTGCTGAACGGGCTCCGGCGTGTCGGTGCGTCTGCTCCTGCAGCCCTTCTCAGGCTGTGGTCCTGTGGATGGTTCTGCTGTCGTAAGAACATAAAGGTTTGGCGTTACATCTGAGGGGAAGGGCAGTCAAAGACCATTTTACCTTCGCGGGAGTCAGAGGTGTGTGCGGGGTGGCTGATGAGCGTGGGAAAGCTGGGGGTCTCCTCGCTGCAGGCAAGTGGTTCGTCCATGAGGTCCTTGTGCAGCTCAGTGCTCTGCACCAGCACCTGGTCCAGCAGCAGCTGCCCACACCGTGGTGGAAGGAGGAGTCCACAGCCGTCCCGTGCTCACAACACACCCGGCCTCGATCCCTGTGAACACGAAGGCTGAGGCAGAGCCAGAGCTCATAGCACTTGTGACCTGCTCTGGGATTTCAGCCTGACAGGAAAATCTCCACAGATTTATGTGCGACTGCGGGGTGGTTCTTTTGGTGAGTAAAACAGATGTGAGACAATAATTGCGATTCATGCAGTAGCACAGATGTACCAGTAAAAGGTCCAGAATCAGCACATGGTGAGTGACTGGGAACGTGCTGACAGCTGAAATTGCTTCTGGCTGGCGGAACGTGCCCCCCCAGCAGCACAGGACCGAGGGCGCTGGGACAGCCAGAGCATCTCCAGGCACGAGGAGGACACCGATCGAGTGTGTTCTGTGTGAAAAGTGGTACCAATTGTTCAGAATTCAAAGCCTTTGTTCATTATGGAAATGTGCACTCTGCGAAGCCAGTCTCTAGAAGTTTGCTGGGTTTTAACACAGCAAATCCTGGGGGTCCTGGGGACAGCAGGGTGACCATGAGCCAGCACTGGGCCCTTGTGGCCAAGAAGGCCAATGGCATCCTGGGGTGTATGAGAAGGGGGGTGGTCAGTAGGTCAGAGAGGTTCTCCTGCCCCTCTGCTCTGCCCTGGGGAGACCTCATCTGGAATATTGTGTCCAGTGCTGGGCCCCTCAGGTCCAGCAGGACAGGGAACTGCTGGAGAGAGTCCAGCGCAGCCACGGAGATGCTGCAGGGAGTGGAGCATCTCCCCTGTGAGGAAAGGCTGAGGAGCTGGGGCTCTGAGCTGGAGAAGAGGAGACTGAGGGGTGACCTCATCAATGTTTATAAATATATAAAGGGTGGGTGTCACGAGGATGGAGCCAGGCTCTTCTCGGTGACAACCAACAGTAAGACAAGGGGTAATGGGTTCAAGCTGGAACACAAGAGGTTCCACTTAAATGTGAGAAGAAACTTCTTCTCAGTGAGGGTGACAGACACTGGAACAGGCTGCCCAGGGAGGTTGTGGATTCTCCTTCTCTGGAGACATTCAAAACCCGCCTGGACGCCTTCCTGTGTAACCTCATCTGGGTGTTCCTGCTCCGGCGGGGGATTGGACTAGATGAGCTTTCGAGGTCCCTTCCAATCCCTAACATTCTGTGATTCTGTGATAAAATATCGTGTTTGATATTTGGGGACCCAGCAAAATGCTAAAGCTTATAATTGCATGACCTCTTGCTAAGAATACCTGTTATTAATAGCTTTTTTACTCTGAAGGAAGACCATGGATAGCTTACCTAAGCCTCTAGAATACCAGTGTGTGTAACAGTAACATCCCGGCATTTTGCGTGGCGCAGCAGTTTGATTAGTTCGTGAAGCGGGATGGAGTTGGAAGGGAGGTCCATCCCGTGCTGCTGGGAGGAGAGAAAAGAAGAATGTCATTGCCCGTGACACTGCGGCAGGTGACAGGTGTGTGACTGCAACCGGCTCAGCTGTGGCCTCTTTCCACTGATGAGGCCAACAGCATTCTTTTAGTGGGGAGGGACATCTCGGGCCCTTTGTAGCCTGTCCGGGTAAAGCATCTAATCCTCTTCTCCTCCTGCTGATGCTTTTGAGGCTCTTGTCATAGAGCTGGCGCTCACCCCGGGACCAGAGCACGAGAGGCACAGGGCACGTCTCTCCTCCAGGAAAGGTCTCTGCACAAACACATCCTGATGGCTGCTGCTCCCAGACCTCCTGCTCGTCCTGCCCGTCCTCACGCCATGTGCTGACTTCCATTTGCTGCCGTGTCCCGCTCGTACCCCCGGAGTGGGGAATTTCAGTGAGGACAGCCCGAGCCTGTGCTTCCCCGGGCACCCCCAGCCCGTCCGGGCCTGCGCTGGAGCCCCCGCCCGCCCCGCCGGGCAGGAAGGACGGCGGGTGGTTCGTGGCCCTCGGACTGGTTTTGGGGTCGGGCATTTGCCGCGTGAAGCCTCGTGCCTCCCAGGCTACCTGTCCTGCTGCCTGGCCCGCGTCACCCACCCCGGTGTCCCCTGTCTCCAGACCTGCCTGCATGCAGGCTGTCCCCCTGCCCCGCCTGGGGGTGTCCTGTCCCCAGCTGGGGTGTCCCCTGTCCCCCTGCCCCGCCTGGGGGTGTCCCCTGTCCTGTCCCCAGCTGGGGTGTCCCCTGTCCCCCTGCCCTGGCTGGGGTGTCCCCTGTCCCCCTGCCCCGCCTGGGGGTGTCCCCTGCCCTGTCCCCCTGCCCTGGCTGGGGTGTCCCCTGCCCTGTCCCCAGCTGGGGTGTCCCCTGTCCCCCTGCCCTGTCCCTGCTGCTCCTCTGGGCTGGCAGATGTTTTGCAGATCTGGAGCTGTCGAGGCTGCCTCTGCTTTCTGCACAGCGCTCCCTCATGTGTCTTCTCGGTTTTCTGCTCCATCGCTCAACTGATGTCCTTTTCTCAGCTTTACCTTTAAAAACAGAAGGTGTTTGGTGTGGGGTTTGTTTTTTTCCCCATGAAAAATGCCTCACGTTTTTCTGTTTTTGCTGTCGTGTTCAAAAACCTGAAGGAAGCAAATGCAAAGAAGCGCTGTTAATTTAACATATGCAGTCAGGTTTCATATTGCTTTGTCTCTTTTCATTTGGCTGTGAGACTGATGGTCTATTAGGCTCGTATCATGTTTTAAATATGAAAACTTTTTGCATGTTGTTATTCTGGAACATCAGCCTGACTTATTTGCCAATGCCTAAATAATTTATTCTCATTGTAAATATTCAAAGCAGGAAACTATGTTCCTGCCTCCGGTATGTTTTGAGTTCACTTGTGTTTCTAAGCAACCTGCAAAAATGTGATGTTGGCAGCTGCTCCGCACGAGGCGTTTGGGGGAGGTTTGCGCGTGCTCTGCCCCGTGTCCCCTCGCAGGGACGCGCCCGGGGGCCGGCGGCTTCTGCACCGCTGCAGAAGTGGTGATGGCCAAGAGCTCAGCGCAGGCTGCAGTGCCGCAGCTGCTGCCAGGCTGGGGAACAGCAACACTTGTGGGGTTTTTTCCCTTGGGTCCTGTCAGGTTGATTCCCTCGGGCTTTTCTGGCAGTCAGGTTTGGTTTGGTTTTGTCAGAGGGAGCAAACATGAACTCTGTTGGTTGATGCCATCTCCTGTAAATCAGATTTAAGACTAATCTTGTGCCTGAAAAAATAATGGCAGGTCTGAGCCTTGGAGTATGAGCACCCACTGGCACAGCCTGTATTGGCTTTTTCCTTTGTGCAGTGCCAAAAATTCTGCTGCTCTTAAAGAATGATGTATAATAAAACAAGATTTTAACTTTAGAGCTCATGTCAATGTAATAGTACAGCAATATCTCATAGTTCGTGCATGGTGGGAAGTGGTCTTTGCCTCTCCAATTGCCAGACTGCTGAGCTGAGCAAACTGTGCGCGTGTTCGTTTTTACTACGATGCTGTTTAAACTGAAAATGTAGAGTACCAAGAAATGTCATTCAAGCAGAAGCATCTTTACCATGGCCAAGAGGTTGTACTGGTGGTAATGGCTGAAAAATGAAAAGAAGGGGAAAAAAAAATCTGCTGGTGGGTGTCGTGGGGAGTGGGGGCACAGGAGGGAGAGGGGGTGTCGTACAGCAGGGGCTGCGGCGGGTGCGGTGCCAGTGTCCCCAGAGCACGCAGCAGGACGCTGCTTTCCCGCGGGCAGTCAAGGAACATCAAAACCACCCAAGGTCTCAAAAAGAAGAATCAGCACCAGAACCAAGCTGGTACTGCCTTGGGGCTGTGACTGTGCAGGTTCACACAGCTGCACATACTTGGATATCAGTCCCAGGCCAAGAAAATCTAAAATCATTTAGCAAATTTAAGCTGTTAGTATTCCTACTGACAACAAAGCAAAACCAGATGTTAGGGTAGATCATCGTTTAATTTATTCTATCAACAGTGCCGACTGCAATTAGTGAGCACTGCTTGATGACATAGAGGCCATAAAGTCAGGGAGGAAAAAGGACAAATTTTACATTTTAAGGGAAAAATGCTCCCTGGAGGTAGGAGGGAGATCAGCATGTGGCTGCAAGGGCAGCGCTGCTGCTCCGGCTGCCGGTGCCGCAGGGGAGCGGGAGCCCATGCTGGTGGGGCTGTGTGGGGCTGTGCCGAGTTCTGCCGGGCTGTACTGGGCTGTGCCGGGTTCTGCTGGGCTGTGCCAGGCTGTACTGGGCTGTGCCGGGCTGTACTGGGCTGTGCCGGGTTCTGCCGGGCTGTGCCAGGCTGTACTGGGCTGTGCCGGGCTGTACTGGGCTGTGCCGGGTTCTGCCGGGCTGTGCCAGGCTGTACTGGGCTGTGCCGGGCTGTACTGGGCTGTGCCGGGTTCTGCCGGGCTGTACTGGGCTGTGCCGGGTTCTGCTGGGCTGTACTGGGTTCTGCTGGGTTCTGCTGGGTTCTGCTGGGCTGTGCTGGGCTGTGCCAGGCTGTGCCGGGCTGTGCCAGGCTGTACTGGGCTGTACTGGGTTCTGCTGGGTTCTGCTGGGCTGTGCTGGGCTGTGCCAGATTCTGCCTGGCTGTGCTGGGTTCTGCCGGGCTGCTCCAGCCTCAGGGCCCCGCGGATCTTCCCCCGCCACTGGGGAAATGCTGTGGCTTAAAACAGAAGAGGAATGCGGTCCTGACAGGCTGGGTTTGACAGCAGGTCTCTGCCAAAAATACCCCATCCTCTTTGCCTTGTCTGCAGTAGATGATGATCAGATGCTTTGGACAACTGCTGTCTCCGTCTGTCCTCTGACGTGGGAGCCAATATAAAATCAGGTTTTACAGAACCACAGGTCTTTGAAAGGATAGTTTTTGGTTGGGATTTCTGCCCAAAACAAGCAAGGACAGATGAGCGCCCTGCTCGGGATGCTCCGGGTTGCCAAGTCCCTCTGCCAAGCAGCCGGACCCTGTCCGCGCTGGGAGCGGCGGCAGCAGCGGGTGCCGGGACGGCAGAGGGGCTGCAGAGCCTGCGGGGTGGAAGCTGCTGCCTCGCTTTTGCAGCTGCTATTTACCTTTATGTGCCCAAACACTGCCGGCAGGTTGTGTGCTCGTTTCCAAGTCCAAGTGACACAGAACATCCTCCTCTGTTGAGTTCAAGTGCAGGTTTTCGACGCGGGCAAGGCCACGGCTGCAGGGAGACGGGTCAGGCAGTGCCCACAGGGACAGCACGGGGCGCGGGTGGCCTGGGACCCCGAAGGGGCACGCACGGCCCTGGCGTCAGGGACGGACCAGCTCCGCGTGGCGCCCGGGCTGCCTGTCCGTCTGTCTGTCAGAGCCCTGTGGCCACACGAGCTGTCCTCCTCCGCACACCCGTCGCCACTGGTAACCTCTTCAACCTCTTATTATGTCTGCATCTTTGGCAAAAAACGTCTCTCAGTATTTATCACCAATTTTGTCAATGGGAACCTTAGCTCTTTCTTTCATATAATTCTGCCAGAAATATCTAGTGGGTAATGTACTGTTGTATTTTGTGTGTGACAGCTTATTAAGCTCTTAGCAAATCAGGATTTTACATTTATATTGTCCCAAATAACTGCCTAGCAGTACAAGTGCAAATTACATCCAGATTCTGCAGACAGCAGGAGGCCAGTTTGCCTTCCCCTTCCACCTGCTTCAATAGATGGAAAGCAACTAAGTAACAATACAGGTCAATTTATTAAACAAGGCTTAAACAAAACCCAGAGAATGTTTTTTGTGCCTTACTAAAACAAATTCAAGTCCCTTCCTGTTAGTCACCGGGAGTAACCTGTTGTTTCAGCCCCAGTGGCTCCCCCAGGGTCAGCTGAAAGCGATACTCTGCAAAAAGCATGACGAGAACGCGCCGCTGTTTCTCCAGCCGCCGGTTGTGGAGCTCGGGAGGTTTGCAGGGCTCTGCGGGGCGTTAGATACGCTCTCTCTGCTTTGTGCGGCTCCCAAGAACAACTGTGGCCGGTCCCTCTGCATGGTGGGGAGCGAGGGCTGGTCCCCGACAGCTGTTTGTGCAGGTGTCCCCGGTCACCGCGGCGCCGGGCACGTGCCAGCACATGCCTGCCCGCTGTGGCGACGGCGTCGTGCCAAGGGTTGGTCCGAGTTCCCCACCGCGGTGCTGCTGCCCGGCACTGCGGGCGCTCGGGCTCCACATCCCGCGTTTGGGCAGCAACGAGCTGCTGTTTGAGCCAGATGTGCACAGGCTGCAGCCGCGGGAGAAGATGAGAGATGCTGGTCCTGCTGCCTGCCCTGGCACGACGTGGGGCGTTGCTCTGGAAGATATTTTAGGCAGCGGCTGAAGGGGCAGAATCTGGCATTTGGTCTTGGCTTCAGGGAACGCTAGATGAAAGCTCTGGTTAATAAGATAAGTGCTAGGTAATTAATTGCCATGGTGAACTGAACCAAAACCCATGTCTGATTTCAGTGCAGACTCTGCCAGCTGACGCTTTTGATCTGCTGGTATCTCAGGTCACTTCTCTGTGACTCATGTGTCACCATCGCAGGTCCCCCGGCTGTTTCAGCAAGTGCTTGTCCCAGCAGTGAACGGCAGAGAGGCACCAGGAGCAGCCGGGGCTCCTCGCAGCCTCTGGGCAACCGTAACTGCCTACAGAGGTTGTTATATTATTGTCATCTTTGACAACTTTCGTATTGGCACTGTGTGAACATGGCAGGGCCCGGCCGGCGGTGGACTTTGCCGGC
Source organism: Caloenas nicobarica (assembly GCF_036013445.1). Classification (NCBI taxonomy): domain Eukaryota; kingdom Metazoa; phylum Chordata; class Aves; order Columbiformes; family Columbidae; genus Caloenas; species Caloenas nicobarica. The sequence goes on along the minus strand of NC_088250.1, from coordinate 42,065,020 downwards.
TGAACCGTTCAGATCGGGCTGTGTCTGGGTGTCCCCTGGGTGCGCTGGGCTCCAGGACCCTGGGAATGGCCGAGTGTCCGGGCCGTCTCCCCACGCCCACAGTCCAGCAGCTGGTCCCCTGCCGTCCTGTTCCAGCTGTCACTGGCCATGCCTGCGTCTCCGGGATCTTGGGCTGAGCACCGGGCTTGTGACACGGGGCAACCGGCAGCCCGGAGTTACCCAAAACCAGCACCAAACCCCAAGACGGGCCAGGCAACGGCAGCAGCTCTGCTGCGCACTGTCCCACAGGGCTGGGGACGGGGCTGCCGGGCTCCCCCCTGCTCCTGCCACCTCCCACTGCCCCTGCCACCCCCATCCTCTGCTTCTTGGCGACAGTGTCAGCTTCTCTCAAAGCCATTTGCAAGGCCCCCTCCTTCCAGATGCCTTTATCCCTTGTGCATGGTGGTTTTCTTCTTTGCCATTTAGCTGGCTAATAAGCACTACAAATAAACGAAAGGCAATCAAAGCACGATTGCCACCCATTCAAAGCTGCAGCCCTGCTTAAAAGCACATTGTGCGTGGCCTGCTTGCAGCACAGCATCAGGCACTAACGAGGTCCTGCTTCGCTAACGGGGCAGGGAAGGTAATTGCTGTGACGGAGGCAGACTTTTGCTGAGCAAATACATGTCCAAACCCTTAAAAAGGCAAAATGCTGTATGAAAGCAAAGCAGTGTTACAAAGCAGTGGTACAGAAAAGTGTAAATTGGGTGTCTTGCCCAAGACAGCGTCAGGATGGATCTGAGGAGGGATGGGAGCAGAGCCCTTACGGATATTTCAGACTTGCTGGAGCCGTATCAAAGTCAGGCTGGAATGATTTCTCTACTCTGATGAAGTTCTCCCCTCCCTGGATGCTGTTAACATACGTCTGCCAAAAATGACTTATTACTGATGCTCCACAGCACTCCTGAAGAATAAGAATCTGGAGTCTCTTTTTCCTTTTAGAGTGCACCAGATTGCACCACGAGGCACAGAGAAAAATCTTTCCTTAGGGATCCACACATCTTCCTCCTGCAGTCTTCAGCTGCCTAAGTCACTCAGTGCAATCACTGTATTTTTCAGCATAAAACTCCCATGTTTCAGGCACATTGCAGTTAATGCAGTGATTGTCATGCAGATCTTTACAGTTTTGTCTAATTAGCATTACTTGATTTAGAGAAAGCAACAGGAAGGTTTGCTGCTGGCAAACGGCAGCTGTGCACACACTGCGGGAGTTGGGGCCACGGCTGCAGCTTCCCAGGGCTTCCCCTGCATCCCTGCAGCTGTTTGGGGGAGGCGGCGAGGCCGTGGCTGTTTGGGGGAGGCGGCGAGGCCGTGGCTGTTGGAGAGGGCGGCGCGGTTCCCCCGTGCCCGCCGTTGTCCTCCCTGGCTCCGGAGGGGCGGCCATCCTGGCCGGCGGTGCCAGCCCTGCAGCGGATGGCAGCTGGAGCCGGGGCAGGTACCAGCCATTGCCAGAGGGCAGCTCGGCACACAGGGCCCGGGTTGCTGTTGGTGATGCAGGAGAGAGGAGGAACAGCTTGTGCCTCGAGCCCAGATGAGCCTGTGGGATGAGTGGGCACAAAAATCACCCATTAGGGAAGGGAGCCCATCTGATGGGGAAGGAAGGGCACGAAGCCCTCACCCTGTTCCATCGTTTTCTAATGGCTCCAACGCTGACTTGCGACCTGCAGCCCCAAGGGGGTTCGCTGGAGGAGGGACCGGAGCCTGGTTCCGGCACGGCGGCGTCGCAGCCGCGTGAGCCGCGGGCCGTGCAGCGGGCTGAGCCCGCCCGCCAGCGCTCTGCGGCACGGCAGGACGGGGGCTTCCCTGGGGAGCTGCAGGGAAAGGCAGGCTTGGGCACAACGGCTGATGTGCAGATGGACAGACATGTCATCGCGTGGGTGACCCTGCGGCAAGGCGGGAGCGCGTACGGCCCCGAGGCAGCGCTGCCCGGCGGGGTTGCTGCCTTGCGCTGTCACACACAGCTCCGTGTGTCTCCCCAGCTCCGCGTTCCGTGGGGGGGTATTTTTCGACACGCCTGGCAAGGTCTGCATCTGCATGATTATAAACTATCCCACAATAAAATAATTCCCCAGGGCGCATGGACAGCTTCTGAAGTTAAGTATTTACTTATGAACTAAAAATGATATCCCCATGCACCCCGCTGCCACTGTGGCATCCTTGCCCGGTGTCCATGGAAGCCCATCCCGGCCCGCCGCGCCCCCCGTGCCAACGGGGCGAGGGTTGGGAGGGCGGCCCCGCTGGGGGAGCAGGGGCAGAAATCTCCTGGGGCCGCGGCTCTGCCTGGAAAGGTAGGCTGTGAAATCCTGAGTAAGCAATGTTCCTGCTGGTGCTCCTGCCTGCTGCATTCAGGGTAAAAGGAACAAGCGTGTTCTTTTTAAGTAAACACGATTGCACTGAGGGGAACAGTTGACTTGTGCTTTTGCATGCAGGGCTGCTCACTGCCTGGCCCGTACAAAATGTCCCTCACATTTGGTTCCCTTCTTTGTGGTTATTTTTATTGTGTGTTTTCTCCTTTAGGATGGCTTTAAATATTTCCCAAACTGAAGTGTGGCTGCTCTGTCAATGACTGTCAGGTGACTCGGTGTATTACAAACACAATTCGCCCTCCTGCTCCCCATGGCAGGAGCTGCAGGAATAGAATAGAATAGAATAGAATAGAATAGAATAGAATAGAATAGAATAGAATAGAATAGAATAGAATAGAATAGAATAGAATAGATTTTCAGTTGAATAGGACTTACAATGATCGTCTAGTTCAACTGCCTGACTCTTTTTCTCTTGCGAGGCAGGGTGGGGAAGTGAGGATGGTGAGAAGCAGAGATCATTGCCCTGAGCGAGTGTTTGTTTGTAACTGATTCAGAGCTAAATTCAGTCTTTCTGAGTGCCAGGCAGTGGAGCTGTAAGCATATGTGCTAGCGGATGACAAATAAAGCACGATGAAGTATATGGCAGAATAACATATGGTAATCTAGACAGGCTCTCAGCAAGAGAAGAGCTGGGGAGAGCCAGCGCCCCTGCACCCATCCAACACCTCTCACCATGTTAAATGCTATTTTAAAACAGACAGCCGCACGTCAGCCGTGCATGGCGGGAGGACGTTCCACCCGCTGTGTCCTGCCCGAGCTGCTGCTCCGAACAAGCCTGAGCAGTTTCTTCTCGAGTCAGCTCATTTCTGCTCCTCCCTGAGGTGCCCCTGTTGCAAAGCTGCTCCCTGAAGCTGCTGCTGAAGCAGAGATTCCAACAGCCTGGAGCAGCCCCGGTCTCTGGCGAGGGCTGGGGCTGTGCAGGGCGGACGGATTGTGCTCGTGGCAGGAGGGGACTCTGCCACCTCCGACATAGCAGCGTGTGCCAGCCCAGCTCACACCACTGCACTAGTGTCGGCTTTTAAATTAGCAGTCCTGGTTCGTTAGCAGAGAGCTCGTGAAAATTCACAACCTAAGGGATGTCTGGTGTATTCCTGTAGTAACGATTTCTGGCAATCAGCATAAACGAACAGAAAAAGCACTGGGGAGAGTTCGTACCTGACAGACACAAGGCTGCATGCCAACAGCACAGAGTTTGTCCCTTCCCCAGCCCCTGCCCTGTGCCGCAGATCTAGAATAACTAACGAGGTGGGCAAAATGTACATTTTTGTCAACTGTTTGCTCTGGTTCTTTATTTTGCCTTGTTCGTTATGGGTATAAATCTGTTTCTGGCTTTGGGACCAGGCACCACAAATCCTTGGGGCACATGAGTAACTACAGCCTGTCAGGACATGTTTTTCCCTGAGGTGAAGCACTGTCCTAAACCCATTTATTTCAGGCAGAAATCAGCTGCCTGAGCTGTGTAGCTATTCCAGGAGCCGCTGATCCTCCAGCCCCGGTGTTGGCTGCGCTGGAGGCGCTGGGCACTGCTGCCTCGTTGCAGGAATGTTTCCTGGAGGTCTGGACAAGGTTGAGTCGCTTTTCCCTCCGTACCCACGCTGTAGCCGTGCCCACGGCGTGCTGGCCGCGGTTCTGCCCAAATCCTGCCCGTGCGGGAGGGCTGTGCCTGGGCAGGGCAGTCCTGCCTGCCGGCTGCCCGGGGCGGCTCCGTCGCTGCTGCCCGTCGCTGCCCTTCCCAGACACCTTCCTGCCCTGGCCCAGCGCAGGGGATCAGCTTCAACAGCAGACGCTGGGTTTGGTGTATGGCTTCCCCACGTGCAATGTTCCTTTCACGCCTTCATGCAGAGCGGAATCGAAGTGAGGAGACGGATCAGCAGAGGGGCTGTTTGGGGGTAGGGGCACCACATCAGGTGTCACCTCGCTGTCCTTTAAGCTGCTTTGTGTTCCTGGCCGCTGCAGCCACAATATGTGCTTTGGGAGCGGGAGGGCAGCGCAGCAGGTCCCTGGGACCCTGCGGTGAAGCCACGGTGAGCCCACCTTTGGGGACGCCTGCCGCTGTCCTGCTGGACCCTCGCGCAGGACTGCTGATGGGGACGGGCTGGAGCGGGCTGAACCACCTGCTGCTGCAGCGGGATTGGATCCTCGAAGGCTTTGGGGAACGGCAGAACAGCCTGTGGCAAGCAGAAGCCTTGCCCGTCAGCTCTGCCAGTCCCACGCCGTGTCGCCAGCAGAGCTCTGGGCGAGGAGCTGCCACCCTGTGCCGTCACTAGCGTGGTCCCCTTCTCGGTGCCTGGGGCTGTCGCTGCCCGAGCACACAGCGAGGCGATGCGTGGTGAGCTCGTGCCCGCTCTCCGCAGCGCCAGGGCTGTGCCAGCGGCTGGCCGCTGCCTCCCTGTCCTGCCGCCAGCAGCTCCCTCCCCTCGCCCCGAAATACTCTCTGGCTCCTGCCGTCACCCTGCGGGTGGTTTGTTATCCTCGCCTCGCCTCAGCTGGGAGCATGGCGAACAAGTGTGCTTTATCCTGTGAAGTGTTATTGTTCCAAAAAGGCAATTTTCTTAAGTGCTTGGTAAACATGGTGTAGTGTTGTGATGTTGTACAGTTATCGCTGTTGTTGGACTCCATCCCGTGGCTGGGATCCTGCACCAATGGGCGCAGGGTCTCTTTGTCCCCTTGTCCCAACCCGCCTCATACTCTGCCTAGGGAGGAAAAACTTAATGAAATATAACAAGGGAAAATGTAGAGTCTTACATCTGGGCAGGAACAACCCCAGGTTCCAATATAAGTTGGGGAATGACCTGTTGGAGAGCAGTGTAGCGGAAAGGGAGCTGGGGGTGCTGGGGACAGCAGGGTGACCATGAGCCAGCACTGGGCCCGTGTGGCCAGGAAGGGCAATGGGACCTGGGGGGGATTAGAAGGGGGTGGTCAGTAGGTCAGAGAGGTTCTCCTGCCCCTCTGCTCTGCCCTGGGGAGACCTCATCTGGAATATTGTGTCCAGTTCTGGGCCCCTCAGTTCCAGAAGGACAGGGAACTGCTGGAGAGAGTCCAGCGCAGCCACGGAGATGCTGCAGGGAGTGGAGCATCTCCCGTGTGAGGAAAGGCTGAGCAGCTGGGGCTCTGAGCTGGAGAAGAGACTGAGGGCTGACCTCATTCATGGGGATCAATATGGAAAGGGGGAGTGTCAGGAGGATGGAGCCAGGCTCTTCTGGGTGACAGCCAGTGATAGGACAAGGGGCAATGGGTGCAAACTGGAACACAGGAGGTTCCACTTAAATATGAGAAGAACGTTCTTCTCAGTGAGGGTGACGGAACACTGGCCCAGGCTGCCCAGGGAGGTTGTGGAGTCTCCTCTGCAGACATTCCAACCCGCCTGGACGCCTTCCTGTGTAACCTCAGCTGGGTGTTCCTGCCCTGGCGGGGGATTGGGCTGGATGAGCTCTCGAGGTCCCTTCCAATCCCTGACATTCTGTGATGCTGTGATTCTGTGATTCTTCTGTGCCATCGCGGCTCCTGCCTCAGCCCCGCTCCGCTGGCAGCTACAAGCTGCGTGGCAAGGAAGGGCCGTTCCAGCCCCTCTCTGGCCGTGTCCCCCCAGTCCCCGCAGAGGCTTGTGCAGACACGGCACGGCTGAGGGGAATGCGAGGAAGAGAGCGGCCTTGGACCCCAGCACTGCCAGCAGCGATCACAAACGGGCTCAGCGGCTCGCCGGGCAGGGATGTGAAAGGCAGCACGGAGCAGAGGCGGCAGCAGCTTCTGCACGGCAGAGCCCCAGACATCTGTGTCGTCAGCCCTCGCCAGCGGGAAGCGGCGGGGTCAGGCACGAGACCTCTTTTCCTTCCAAAAGCACGGATGCTTGTTGATGATAAAATGATGGTTTGTCTCAGAAGCAGGGGCTGGAGACACAGCCTCAGGATGTAGTTTTGTTAATTGGTACAGACATCAGCTCTGTCAGCTTTCTGTCCCTGCTCAGAAGCTGGTTTGTGTGAACTGGCTCTGGCTGGGGCTGTTCTGGGTCCCACGTGCTCGCGGTGCCTGTCCCCGCCGGGGCTGCACCAGCCGCGTGGCCGGGCTGGGGGCTCCGGCACCGGGCTGGCGGCTCCGGTACCAGGCTGGCGGCTTCAGCACTGGGCTGGGGGCTCCGGCACCAGGCTGGCGGCTCCGGCACCGGGCTGGCAGCTCCAGCACTGAGCTGGCGGCTTCCGCACCGGGCTGGCGGCTCCAGCACCGGGCTGGGGGCTTCTGCACCGGGCTGGGGGCTCCAGCACCGGGCTGGCGGCTTCTGCACCGGGCTGGCAGCTCCAGCACCGGGCTGGCGGCTTCTGCACCGGGCTGGCGGCTCCAGCACCGGGCTGGCGGCTCCGGCACCGGGCTGGCGGCTCCAGCACTGAGCTGGCGGCTTCCGCACCGGGCTGGCGGCTCCAGCACTGGGCTGGGGGCTTCAGCGCACCCAGCCGGTACCACGGCCATGGGCAACGCCGACAGCAGAGAGCCTGGATCAACGGCAGAGCCAAGGCTCGGGGAAGGAGGGTGGGCACTTCTGGACGCAATACTGGTGGTAAAACCAGACATTTTGAACAAGAAAACTGTCTCCTGCAGTATGTGCAGAAAATAAAATAATTCGAGATATTACTTTTTAAAATTAAGTTTGCAAGAAATTAATGCCTGACTTTGTTATGAATTTTGGTCTGAACAGGAACAATCTGCAAGATCCTGAATTTAACCCAAACCTGAAAAAAACAAAGGATCTCCAGGACATTCTCAGCTTAATTGTCAATATTTTCTGTGTTGCTCTGCACTCTATGTTGCCTATGGAGGGTATGTCTGTGCGGTTTTGTGTTATGGCACATCATTCAATGTGACAGGGAGGGCAATCCTGGGGGCAGTGGCTCCGGGGCCTGTGATGGAAATGCTCCCATGGCGGAGGGAGAACCGGCTGGAAGCGTTTGCCACGGGGCCGGACCTTGCAGTGCCCCGGGACATCCCTGAGAAGTCAGATGTGGCATCAGTGTTAATGGTCACCCTCTGGAACGATCAGTGCCAACAGGTCTCCAGGGCTGTGGTGGTTGGGGCTGAGCCACGGGAGGGCAGGGGCTGGCGGGTCACAGCGGCACAGGTGAGCAGCAGGGGCTGTTGGGTCACAGCGGCACAGGTGAGGAGCAGGGGCTGGCGGGTCACAGCGGCACAGGTGAGGAGCAGGGGCTGTTGGGTCACAGCGGCACAGGTGAGGAGCAGGGGCTGTTGGGTCACGGCGGCACAGGTGAGGAGCAGGGGCTGTTGGGTCACAGCGGCACAGGTGAGGAGCAGGGGCTGTTGGGTCACAGCGGCACAGGTGAGGAGCAGGGGCTATTGGGTCACAGCGGCACAGGTGAGCAGCAGGGGCTATTGGGTCACAGCGGCACAGGTGAGCAGCAGGGGCTGGCGGGTCACGGCGGCACAGGTGAGCAGCAGGGGCTGTTGGGTCACAGCGGCACAGGTGAGCAGCAGGGGCTGGCGGGTCACAGCGGCACAGGTGAGCAGCAGGGGCTGGCAGGTCACAGCGGCACAGGTGAGCAGCAGGGGCTGTTGGGTCACAGCGGCACAGGTGAGCAGCAGGGGCTGTTGGGTCACAGCGGCACAGGTGAGCAGCAGGGGCTGTTGGGTCACAGCGGCACAGGTGAGCAGCAGGGGCTGGCGGGTCACAGCGGCACAGGTGAGCAGCAGGGGCTGGCGGGTCACAGCGGCACAGGTGAGGAGCAGGGGCTGTTGGGTCACAGCGGCACAGGTGAGGAGCAGGGGCTGTTGGGTCACAGCGGCACAGGTGAGGAGCAGGGGCTGGCGGGTCACAGCGGCACAGGTGAGGAGCAGGGGCTGTTGGGTCACAGCGGCACAGGTGAGCAGCAGGGGCTGGCAGGTCACAGCGGCACAGGTGAGGAGCAGGGGCTGTTGGGTCACAGCGGCACAGGTGAGCAGCAGGGGCTGGCGGGTCACAGCGGCACAGGTGAGGAGCAGGGGCTGTTGGGTCACAGCGGCACAGGTGAGCAGCAGGGGCTGTTGGGTCACAGCGGCACAGGTGAGGAGCAGGGGCTATTGGGTCACAGCGGCACAGGTGAGCAGCAGGGGCTGTTGGGTCACAGCGGCACAGGTGAGCAGCAGGGGCTGGCGGGTCACGGCGGCACAGGTGAGCAGCAGGGGCTGTTGGGTCACAGCGGCACAGGTGAGCAGCAGGGGCTGGCGGGTCACAGCGGCACAGGTGAGCAGCAGGGGCTGGCAGGTCACAGCGGCACAGGTGAGGAGCAGGGGCTGTTGGGTCACAGCGGCACAGGTGAGCAGCACGGGCTGTTGGGTCACAGCGGCACAGGTGAGGAGCAGGGGCTGGCGGGTCACAGCGGCACAGGTGAGCAGCAGGGGCTGTTGGGTCACAGCGGCACAGGTGAGCAGCAGGGGCTGTTGGGTCACAGCGGCACAGGTGAGGAGCAGGGGCTGGCGGGTCACAGCGGCACAGGTGAGCAGCAGGGGCTGTTGGGTCACAGCGGCACAGGTGAGGAGCAGGGGCTGTTGGGTCACAGCGGCACAGGTGAGCAGCAGGGTCTGGCGGGTCACAGCGGCACAGGTGAGGAGCAGGGGCTGTTGGGTCACAGCGGCACAGGTGAGCAGCAGGGGCTGTTGGGTCACAGCGGCACAGGTGAGCAGCAGGGGCTGGCGGGTCACGGCGGCACAGGTGAGCAGCAGGGGCTGTTGGGTCACAGCGGCACAGGTGAGCAGCAGGGGCTGGCGGGTCACAGCGGCACAGGTGAGGAGCAGGGGCTGTTGGGTCACAGCGGCACAGGTGAGCAGCAGGGGCTGGCGGGTCACAGCGGCACAGGTGAGGAGCAGGGGCTGTTGGGTCACAGCGGCACAGGTGAGCAGCAGGGGCTGGCAGGTCACAGCAGCACAGGTGAGCAGCAGGGGCTGTTGGGTCACAGCGGCACAGGTGAGGAGCAGGGGCTGGCGGGTCACAGCGGCACAGGTGAGCAGCAGGGGCTGTTGGGTCACAGCGGCACAGGTGAGCAGCAGGGGCTGTTGGGTCACAGCGCACAGGTGAGGAGCAGGGGCTGGCGGGTCACAGCGGCACAGCTGAGCAGCAGGGGCTGTTGGGTCACAGCGGCACAGGTGAGCAGCAGGGGCTGGCAGGTCACAGCGGCACAGGTGAGCAGCAGGGGCTGTTGGGTCACAGCGCACAGGTGAGGAGCAGGGGCTGGCAGGTCACAGCGGCACAGGTGAGGAGCAGGGGCTGTTGGGTCACAGCGGCACAGGTGAGGAGCAGGGGCTGGCAGGTCACAGCGGCACAGGTGAGGAGCAGGGGCTGGCAGGTCACAGCGGCACAGGTGAGCAGCAGGGGCTGTTGGGTCACAGCGCACAGGTGAGGAGCAGGGGCTGGCAGGTCACAGCGGCACAGGTGAGGAGCAGGGGCTGGCGGGTCACAGCGGCACAGGTGAGACACGGACGGGGTGCAGGCTGCAGCCGGCAGCAGTCACGTTCGGAAGGGAAAATGGGCTCGACAGCAGCCTCTTGGCTGCGACTGTCTGTTGTTTTCACACAGACCCTTTTCCCATTGTAAAAGGCCAATTCATCGAAAGCAAATCCATTTCAGTGAAGACAGTCCGTTTTGATGAACTTCCACTTCAACAAACTACCCAAACAGAAAAGGATTCATTAATGTCATCCCAAGCTGACATTTTCAGAACATGATGTCTCGATTGCCATGTAGGAACTTCATTGCTTTGAAATATGTTTCTTTTTATATTAGAAAAGGCCATTTTAAAAAAAGTTGAAATTGCAGCACACTAAAAAGTCTAGCCCTACCCCAGCCTAGCTCTGATTTTAGGAGAAATACTGAAGCTTTTACTTGCACTCGATATTGAGACAGACATGAACTGGCGCTGCTGGCAGGAATGCCATGTTGTATCCCGCGACAGGAGCAATGGCTCTAACAGCTGCACCGCAGCGTGCCCGAGGCTCCGGGCAGCAGGTTGGCAGGGTCAGAGGGGCCGTGGGTGCCCGGGGTGTGCGTGCCGGGGTGCGGGTGCCCGGCCGTGCCGCGCCGCGCTGGCCCCAGCCCGGCACAGCGGTGCGCTCCCGGTGCGCGGGCGGCTGTGCCGCGGGCGGCGCCGCGCCGGGTGAGGTTGAGCTCTGGGGACGCGGTCCCGCAGCCAGGCCCAGTCTGCAGTGCTGAACTGGTTGTGTTTTGAGAGGGGTCTGAGGAGCGGGGAGCAGCTGGCTGTAGATGGAGCCCCCTTGCCAAAGCCATGTCATCCCGGATCCTCCATTTTTTACAGGAAACATGTCTGTGATTCCGTCATGCTGCTGCTGCTCTCTGAAGTCTGCTCACCTGGACAGATCCTGCGGAACCTCTCCTCCCCGAGTTTACCCACTGTGGGCCAGCTCCAGGACGGGGCTGGGACGGACCCGGCTGAGGTGGCATGTCGGGGCGTCACGCTCGGGCCGGCCGGCCGGCACGGGCAGCGAGCACCCTGCCCGGCGCGCCCGGCATCTCCGCCGGGCCACCGCGGTGTTACCGGCTCGCTACTTGATGCAAGAGGCTATTTCTGGCTACACTGTATTTCTAATATTTAATACTTTTGCATTTTCTTTGTGTGGAAAGGTCAGGACCAAGAGCAGAAGCCTGCAGTGGAAGGCAGGCCCCTTCAACACCCTGCATGGGAATGCAGAGGCACGTCACACGTCAGCAGAGCTGTCACTGCTCTGCTCTGTGTAAAATACCGTATTTGTGCTTCAGAATCATAGGCACGAAACACCAAGCTCCATGGGCTGAAGCGCAGTGCAGATCTGCTGGGTGCACATAAGGCTCTGCCCATCGGCAGCAGGACGGGCAGCGCCCAGGGGCCGAGCTGTCCCCAGCCCGGGGGCAGAGGTGTCCCCAGCCCAGGGGCAGAGGTGTCCCCAACCCAGGGGCAGAGCTGTCCCCAGCCCGGGGGCAGAGGTGTCCCCAACCCGGGGGCCGAGCTGTCCCCAGCCCGGGGGCAGAGGTGTCCCCAGCCTGGGGGCCCTGGCCCAGGACTGTCCTTGTCCCTCGGGGGAACGCGCCTGTCCCACAGCCGGGACACTGACCCGGCTTTTGTCAGCGTCGTCCTGCCCGCTCCTCCCTGCTGAACACCAGTGCTGATCAGGGCAAAACTGACACCTGGTTAGCGCCTGGGGAAAAATGATTGCTAATGCGTGAATTAATGACGAACTATGCGTTCTATTTGCTAGGAGTTAATTTTCAGAGAATAGTCTCAGGTACCCCGTAGCTTCTCCAGGGCAGGACAGAAGGGAAGGAGACAGCTGCCACCTTGTGTGGAAACCTCTCTTCAGGCAGTAGGCACAATTTCTTTCCTTTCTTTTTTTTTGGTCACGTCTTTGATAAACTCTTCACTTATCACTGAAACACAGCCAGCTCTTCATTTCAGTAACTTCATGGGCTTTTTCGAGAAAATGCGCTAATATTCTTCTGTCTTTATTAGAACAGATTTTTAATTACACAGCTGTAAAGTTAAACAGGCAGCCCCGACCAGGAGAGCACGTCCTTTTATTGTCTTTGCCCCGGTTTTGTGAGGCCGGTCCCAGCCGTCCCCCGCCAGGGACAGTTCCTCATCCTTCAGCTCTGCCCAGGTGCGGTTCCCCCTCTCCCCGCACTGGCTCGGTTCAGCTCCCTTTTCCCACGGCGGGAGAGTTCCAGTGCCGAGCCCCGGGCCTGTCTGGCTGGGTGCCGGGGCCGGGCAGCGGGCTGAGGCCGGGCGGACGGTGCACCGGAGGCGCCCGGCTCGCGGACACATGTCGCTTCTGGCATTAACAGCGTTTTGAGCGCCACCCACGGTCACTCGGTGCTCCAGGACCAGCCATCTGAGAGCAGGTGGGTGCTTTCCCGACAGCCAAGCAAAATTGCAGCTTAGACTTGCTTCCTGCTGCATTTCCAGTTCTTTTCTCTCCGAACTGGGCTGGAAAAGGCCGCAGGTGACACCAGGCAGGAACAGAACGATGCAGCGCGATGCTGCTGGGTGCACAGGGTCTGCGTGTGGATATCTCCTGGGGCTCATGGGGAACCCCAGGGAAACTCCCTGCGGAGCAGCCCTGCCCTGTCTGTACAGCTCTGGTGTCTGTTTTATGGAGGAGACGAGTCAGAGAAGGCAGAAGTAAGGCGGATTGGCGGAGGGTCGTTCTGCCCATTCGGTCACCCCAGCACTGAGCTGCATGCTGGCCGACCCCGGGCTTTGGGTGCTCCCTGGGGCTGCCCTCCCGCCTGCTCAGCCCCACGCCTGGTACAGCTCTGCTGGCTCGTTTCCCACTGCAGGTAATGAGATAAAGACAATTTAATTCAGTATGCCAGGGCGGACAGCCTACCAATTGACCACAGAGAAGCCTGATTTCAGCACTCGCAGCTTCAGGACAATTGATACATGAGCTGTTTGCTCCTCTAATTCCCAATTACCCAACTATGCAGGGTTAAATGTGGCAAGAGAGTCAGGTGTGCACATAGTATATTTTCTGTGTAGCTGTTCTTAGTTTTCATATACCTCTCACTTTGCTGAATTCTGAAAGCACTTCCTTTACTTGGCCAGCAGTTGCAATTCTGTCATATAGATGAAACCCAGATTATCACCAAATCTATACAATTTCCTTATTGCTTTGCAAAAAGAAACCTAAACCAAATAAATCACACTAAGGCCAGTAGAGCGAAGCATCCTTTTTACGACGACGACCTGGCTTTATATCTTACCTCTGGCCGGCAATCCTACCTGCTGCGAGCAGCTGCTCCGGGGAGGAGTCGTTCTGTGACTGCTCCCGTCCCCTCCGCTCAGCCGCCCACGCGCTATTTGGAGCTGAGCTGTGGCAGGGGCGCTTTGCCGTGGACCACAGTATGTTTCAGCCGTGTTTTATCATGCACACAACAACCGCTCTCCCCAGAAAGGCCCCTGCCAGTCAGCATCCAGCTAAATCACTTTGAGCTTGTCCAAGAGAGAAGAACATCAGTCAGGCTGTAGCCTCATCTGTGCCAGTTGCTGAAGATCTGAAGAAATCTGGGACCTTCCAGAATGCTTTATTTTAAACATAATGGTATCTCACAGCACACGCTGCCCTTAGCTGCATTAGGCTGTCTGCCCTCCGATATATCGCTGGGCTATTTCTGTCATGTCCAATATTAACAGACATTCTCCCTCTTTCCCTTTCCAGCTGTTCAGAAGCATCACAGTGAGCAGACTTCGCTTCCTTGTCCTGAGTCAGACGATGAATTACACGTCCTCCCTTCACCAGCCACTTAATCCGCTGTTGGAGAGGGAAATAAAAATGGTGCCTGGCTTCATGAGAATTGATTTATGAGAGCCATGCTCATACTGAGGCTGCCAGTCCTTTTAGCCTTTACCTCAGAGGAGCAGTAAGGACCTGTCCTTTGCTGCTCTCATCTCATGCCCTGTGCTTTGGAGGCATTTGAACTGTGGTCTCTGATGGCAGATGCTGTAAAAGGGTGGGCCGAGAGCTCACATCCAGTTCCTCCTCTCACTCCTAGGTGTAAATTCACCGGCTGCAGCCTGCTTCTCTTTCCTGTGTCTACTCTTCAAACAGGAGAGCAGATGTCATGAGCCGCTCCAAATACTTGGCATGATTTTCCAGCACAGAGCCAGGCCACAACCTCCAAGCAGAAGGCTGAAGAAACCCGTCACGGAGTGGGTCTGTCAGGGGTGGAGCAGGTGACGAGACCTTTGGGGGATGCCTTAGCCCACGGGCAGGTGCGGAGTCCTGAGAAAGAGGAGTGGCAGAAGGGATGGCAGCGGCCACGACAGCTGCTGCCCGCCTGGTTTGCTCCTGCAGAGGCCACGGCTCCCTCGAGTCGACCCCAGAGCTTCAGACCACAGGGAGACAGATCCAGAGATTGACTCAAAAGCCAGGAACATCTGTATTAGACAGCTGTGGGGCTGAGGCATTGCTTTCTGCCTGCCCCGGTGCCCCTGCCCAGCTCCCCTCCCGAGTTGGTGCAGAGGGGCAGTAGCGTCCAGCTGGGCACTGTGGGCTCCACAGAGGGCAGGGGGCTGAGGGACGGGAGGGTCCCTGTGTGCAGGATGCACCACGCTCTCTCCCTGCCTCGCCGTGCTCATTCCTGCCTCGCTGTGCTCATTCCTGCCTTGCTGTGCTCATTCCCTGCCTCGCCGTGCTCTCTCCCTGCCTCGCCGTGCTCATCCCTGCCTCGCCGTGCTCATTCCTGCCTTGCCGTGCTCATTCCTGCCTCGCCGTGCTCATCCCTGCCTTGCCATGCTCTCTCCCTGCCTTGCCGTGCTCATCCCTGCCTTGCCGTGCTCATCCCTGCCTCGCCGTGCTCATCCCTGCCTCGCCGTGCTCATCCCTGCCTTGCCGTGCTTGCTCCCTGCCTTGCCGTGCTCATTCCTGCCTCGCCGTGCTCATCCCTGCCTTGCCGTGCTCATTCCTGCCTCGCCGTGCTCATCCCTGCCTTGCCGTGCTTGCTCCCTGCCTCGCCTTTCCAGGGGTGTTTTCAGACTGACTGCCCAGGCTGCAGCGGGAGCATGTAAATACACACCCTGGCACAGGCGTTACTAAATCAGGCACATTAAACCACTTTCTCTCTTTAATTACTGCCTTTGATTGAAGTCGTGGCAGGCTGATGACCATAGCTTGTCCTTCTCCTGCTTCCTCCTCAGCCCCGTTGCGTGGACCCGTTGGACAAACTCTACCTGGCCCTTCATGTGCCGGCACTAACCGGCGCTGGAGCCGGCCGCGGCGGTGAGCCTAGACCCTGGCCAGAGACAGGTGACAGAGGTGACGCGGCTGTCACTGCAGAGGTGGTGTGGCTGTCACAGCTCTGAGCTCGCCGCCTCCCCCCCAGCTGGTAGCCGGCAGTGCCTATGAGCTGGGCATCCCCGGCAGCCCCTGACGGCTGGCGGTGCTGGCGGTGCAGGGGGCTCGTCCTCTCCCTCGTGGCGCCAGCGCCCACTGGTCCCCCAGCAGCTCCCACGCAGCCATCGCGCAGCCAGGGGTGACGGCCGTGTGCTGGCACGGACCCGAGCAAGTGCAGAGCAGGGCTTGGGGAGCCTTCAGCCGGGCTTGGCAACAGGACATTAACAACATGTGTTACAAACCCTGGAACTTAAATATTTTGCTGCTATAAATGTTAGCAACAAGAGATCTTGTTACATTTAAATGCCAGATGACAGCGGCAGAGGCCAAAAAAAGCACCGTCCCCAGCCAAGTGGGAAGAGAAGGGAGTGACCGGGTCAGCAGGGCTGTTGGTGCAGGATGGGTGCTGGACATGCTGGGGACACTGGTGCCAGGCGGGAGCAGGCAGGGGGACAGCCCGGCCGCGGGCACTGGGGAGCAAGGGCCGGTGCATCGCTCAGCAAACCCACCGAGCTGCACCCCGCGGGTGTGCGCAGGGACGTGTCCCAGCCCAGCGCCTGCAGGGGACAACCCACCCGGGGACGGTTCTGGCCTTCGAAATGGTGAAGAGCTCTTGAGCCTGGCCTCCTGTGCCCAGCCCTGCGCCCCGCGCCGCCGCCGGGAGAGTTCTCATGGGCTGGGACTTGGCACGTGAAGTCTCCCACCCAGCTGGGGAGCAGTTTTAATCATTTATTTTTTGACATCATTTCAATAAATTCCAGTTGGCTGTTCCTAAATAACAACCAGAGCAGAAAGAAGTTGCACAGCCACGTGAAGCGAATCTTTGCAATTAGAGAACTTGAACACTTTTTGGTGGGTGTTTCAGTAAAAACAAAATGTTGCATGTGATCGGTTTGGAAAGCAGAGATGACTAATTTTAAAATGCTATTTTAAAGTGCTATTTTAAAAAAATGGAATGAATATGAGTTGTGCTACTAATGCTCAGATGCAAGAATATGGATTGCTTAATTTATAATAATAATAGTGTGTAATGTGTGTAAAACTGAATTAGTAGCAATTCCATGTTATCGTTAATTACTTGGAGATGGGTTCTCTCTGCGCTCACACCGAATCGCACCTGGCTGCCGACGCCCCCGCAGCCCCTGGGGTGCACGCGAGGGAGCTGCGCGTGCGATGCAGGGACACCGAGGGACGCCGAAGGTGCCCGGGCCAGGCCCTCTCAGAGCAGCTGGGACAGCACACGTGTCCTCAGCCCTGGCCTCACACCAATTAAATCTCCTAGAGGAATTAATGGGAGTTCTGCACGCACTGGAACTGTTGGGACAGGCCTCGCCATCTGTCTCCAGCAGCCCGAGCACGGCTTCTTTGGTGACTCACGCGCCTGACTCACAGACGCCTGATGAAATACATGTACCCGCAGCCCAGTCTATCACAGCTAACTATTAAAACAACTCTTTAATTTCAAACCCAAGTACTTCCCGGGGTTTTCTCAGCAGCTGCGCTCAGAACAACGCTGTGCTGTACACTTGAGAAGGGGCAGTGATGTAACCGTCACCAGATTACACCTGAAAGATTTGCTTATTTGCATGTATATATATATATACACATATATATTTAGAAATTTCCCCAAGGCAAAAGAAAATAATTCATTGCAAGTAGCAGCTTGGAAGGTCAGCAGGATTATTATTTCTGTACCGCAGCTCACCTCCAACACATAAGCAAACTCTTTATGTACTGTTTTTAATAATGCTAAAAGAGCTTAAAACCTTAGCAACACTCCAAGTAATTATTAAGAAGGCTTTTTCATGTACAGTCTCATTTTATGTACTTAAAAAAAAATCTCCTCTTCTGTGTATTTTAGATGGAATAAATGCCTACTATGTGACGAAGCCTCCCGCACCTCAGCCGCGGCCGTGAGGATGGCAAACCTCTCACTGCACTGAAAGTGCACAGGAGTCTACAGGGAGTTTGTTTTACTGAATGAGGTGGCTGGTCTGGGGTCCAACAGCTCCTCGGTCCTCCAAACATTTCCTCCATGTCATCTTTAAATGGCGTGAGCTGTTTCT
The DNA here is from genome assembly GCF_036013445.1 of Caloenas nicobarica. Taxonomy (NCBI): domain Eukaryota; kingdom Metazoa; phylum Chordata; class Aves; order Columbiformes; family Columbidae; genus Caloenas; species Caloenas nicobarica. The sequence goes on along the minus strand of NC_088250.1, from coordinate 42,047,691 downwards.
GCACTCAAAAGCACTGCGAAGCAGTCTGACTGGAAATTTCAGCTGCTCCAGAGGGAGGCAGAATTTATGAAGTACAAGGGGCTTCAGGTTACCATGGTAATAATTTCAAAACAGAGAAGCCTGATTTTGCTCTACTGGCTGTCTTGTTGGCAGTTTTCTCTGCTGGAGGCTGACAGGGCGAACCTGCTCTGCCGCCCAAGGTGTGCTCTGCCTGCAGTTTTCTTCTGAGGCCCACGTCTTTCCAAAGAGCATGATATTTGCATTAACATTAGTGGGTTTATTCTAATGTCTGTGTGTGGCAATTTATGTGCATAGAACTCCTTTCACAGGGACACGCCATTGTTACACCTTGATTAATGCAAACATTATCCAGGAAAAATTTACAGGCTGGACTCTGACAGGGCAAGAGCAGCTACAAGAGGTGCTCTGCCGCGATCCCCAAATTTAATCATGCGCCGCTCCCCGTACAGCTGTGCAGAGTCAGCTACGCATGAGCACGCTCATTAAATCCGTAACACCTTTCCTTGGGGGACTGTAAAACACTTGAAAAGCTGCGTTTTGTTGTCCTCACTGTGCTGTCACGATGACCGAGGCACAGAGCGATGGCCCTGGGATCCTCCCCAAATCACCAGCCAGAGGCAGGACCAGCAGCCCTGATTCTGAGACACCGCCGCAGCCATTAAACAAAACCTTGTCACAATATTCAGCTTAGATCGCAGCCCTGTTTTTCTCCCCAAATAATGTTATTACAGATAAAATTCTACTTACAGCTGGAATTTCCTGTCAACACTTACGACAGTGATAGAAAAGTTAATTGAAAAAAACCCGCATCTTTTGGAAAGCAAATCTATTTGTAAGGATGCTTATGATGATGAATGATAGCATTCAAAAGGGCAGAAAATTAGTTATGTTTACAGATTACGCTGAGATCACTAACCAAATTCTTCCCTGATCTTCACTATTAATTAAAAATCAGCTGCATGTAAACCATACGTGATCCAGCTATAGGAGGCTGTGGGCAAGCGCTGCTGAGTCCTAATTCCAGTTTCTAGCACTGGTTCCTTCTGTGGCTTTGAACAAGCACTTGGCAACGGCTGTCCCTTAGCAAGCCATGGGTGGGTTATTCAGAAAATGACAGTTTCCCAAACTGATGTCGTTTTACCAAAACTGAAGCAGAAACTTTCTCATGCAAAGTGCTTCTAACCTATGCAGTTTCTCATGTCACCTGGAAATCCTGCAACCTGTCATTAGTTCGAGATGGCTTTTAATCCAACAACGTCACCCTTTGTTATGAGATCTATTAACCACGCATGCTACTATTTTCAAAAGCGCCTTAGGCTGCAAATAAGCAGCTAGATATTCAGAAGTATTGGCTGTCAGCACCACCTGTGGAGCCCCAAGGGAAGCTTTGGCGTTTCTGGAAATTCAGGTGTGTACTTTGGTTCTGTAAAGCTGTATTTAGATATCCAACCTTTAGTGTTCCCTTTTGGAAAATGGTCCTTGTTAGAGCTGTGTTTTCTCCTGAGGAACACCTACACGTGAGCTGCTTGAATGTCACATTCCGTTATTTGGCGGTCACTGTGAGGAACGACTGGCTTCGTACCGTTGAGCCAAATGCAGACCTGTGTGTATTTTTAAGGGAATTAGTGTTCTTTTCCCAGTTTAAAACATCCCAGTTACTCACGCTGAGTCAAACCCCGGCCCGTCCGGAGCGCGGAGCGTTAACGGGCTGTCCGCACGGCGGGGCCGCGGGAGCGGGGCCGGGTGACAGCGGGGACGTGTGACAGCGGGATGGGTGACAGCGGGGACGGGTGGCAGCGGGGACAGGTGACAGCGGGACAGGCGGCAGCGGGACGGGTGACAGCGGGGACGGGTGGCAGCGGGGACAGGTGACAGCGGGACAGGTGACAGCGGGACAGGTGGCAGCGGGACGGGTGACAGCGGGGACGGGTGACAGCGGGGACGGGTGGCAGCGGGGACGGGTGACAGCGGGACAGGTGACAGCGGGGACGGGTGGCAGCGGGGACGGGTGACAGCGGGACAGGTGACAGCGGGACAGGTGGCAGCGGGACGGGTGACAGCGGGGACGGGTGGCAGCGGGACGGGTGGCAGGGGGACGGGTGGCAGCGGGGACGGGTGACAGCGGGACGGGTGGCAGCGGGGACGGGTGGCAGCGGGGCCGGGTGACAGCGGGACGGGTGGCAGCGGGGCCGGGTGACAGCGGGGCCGGGTGACAGCGGGGACGGGCGGCAGCGGGGACGGGCGGCAGCGGGACAGGTGACAGCGGGACAGGTGACAGCGGGACAGGTGACAGCGGGACCGTCCGTGCCGTCGGGAACACAGCCCGTGTCCCGGCGGGTTTGGCACACGAGCCCCGGCAGGACGGACTCACAGCCCGAGCGGCCGGGGCCGGGACTCGCCTTCCCGCTGCCCGCCGAGCGCCCCGCCGCCGTGTCCCCGTGTCCCGACGGGCAGCCCCGTGTCACGGACGGGGTCCGGAGGGTGTGCGGAGCACCGGGGGGCCAACGCTGTTTGGGCATTCCGATGTGGCCGGTGTGCTCGGAGTGGCCCAGGACGGTTCGACACGCGGGCTCGCCCCGCGCCGCCCCCCGTGCCGGCCCCCCCGTGCCACCGCCTCCGTGCCGCCCCCCCCGTGCCGCGCCCCCCGTGCCGTGCCACCGCCCCCGTGCCGGCCCCCTCGTGCCGGCCCCCCCGTGCCGCCGCCCCCCGCGCCGCCCCCCCCGTGCCACCGCCCCCGTGCCGCCCCCCGTGCCGTGCCGCCGCTCCCCGTGCCGCCCCCCATGCCACCGCCCCCCGTGCCGCCGCCGCCCTGCCCGCACGCGGACCGCGAGGCGCCGCCAGGGGGCGCGGCGCTGCGCGGCGGCCGGAAGTGACGCGCGGGCCGGGAGCGACGGCTGCCGGCGGCCATTGCGGGCGGGGCGCTGCGGCCGCCGCCGCCCCTTTGTGAGCGCTCCGCCGCCGCGGGCATGCGGGCGGGCCGCGGGCCGGGCCAGCGCCGGGCCTAGAGCGCCGGCCGTGCCGCCCATGGCCAGCCCGCCGCCGCCATGAGGAGGTGAGTGCAGCCGCCGGCCGGGAGCGGGGCGGGGGGGGCTGCGGGAGGAGCCGCGTTGGGCCGCGCCGGTGAGCGGCCGAGGGAGCGGGGCGGCGGGGCAGGGCTGCGGGCGGGCCGGGCCCTGCGGGCGGGCTGAGGGGCTCTGTCCCCCGCCCCCGCGGCGCTGCCCGAGCCGCCGGCCCCGCTGCCGTGCCCGCCCTGGGCGGGGGGCAGCGCCGTGGGACCCGGAGCGGGTTCCAGCGGCCGAGGCGCCCGGCAGCGGGGGTTGAGCTGGCGCCGCTCCCCGCCCCGGGCTGTCACCTCCGCTCGGAGCCGTGTCCGCGCTGCGGGCGGGACAAAGGGGTCGCTGGGACTGCCGAAAAATGCGCGAGTAGCGGTTAATGAGCGCGCCGTGCTGCGGGGAGCGGGCTGCCCTGCTGCCCACACCGGCAGCCGTCCGCCTGTTTCTTCATTTTTAAAAAACTACGTACGCTTATTCAAACTGGAGCTGCGAACTTGTGGTGTGTCAGAATGAGCTCTCAAAGCGTAGCTGTGCCCCTGATGTCAGTGTGCTGAGGTTCCGTAGTTTGATAGGAAAAATATAGTTACAGGCCAGAGTGTCTGCCTTGTGCATGTTAATCAGCTGAAGGTGCTTCTTCCCCTGCCAAACGTGATGGCGTTTTGCACAGTGAGTCAGTAGAGGTCTAAGCCAGCCGGCTTATTTACAGCTCCGCATTTCGGGAGGAGACAAAGGGGGTGGCGGGACTGTTGCCTGAGCTCCTCTCAGGACTTTTGCTGGTGACGAGGACGGGTTGCTAGAAGCTGGCAGTCACTTCAGCCTGCTCACATCTGCCTGCTCACCTCGAGGCTTTTAAAACCACATGCTGGGCTGTGAAATCTGTGGCATGAATACAGTGGGGGAAGCTGTCTGGGCAGTCTTTCCAACTTTGCCAGTCTATAAAAATGTGTTAAAATAACTTATTTCCAGCAGTACTTTTACAGAAAACTGAGACTAAACCACTTCATTTTTCCCAAATTGAAAGAGAAACTCGTCTTCAGCAGGTTTGGGGAGAGCAGGGGTTTATGGAGGTGTGCTGGAGGGACTAATCCATCAAAACAGCGTTGTTACTGGTGGCATCACGAGCTGGAAACTTTCAGATTCTGGATGGAGCTGCAGAGCTGGCACTCTTGTATTAAAACGCTTTTTAGAAATGGTGCAATGAGCTTTCAGAAGAGAACAGATTCTTTTCCCAAATCTCACGTTTTCTTGGTATGTGTTAAAGTTAATCTGTTCTAGATCTCAGCTTTTCATTTAAGAAAACTCCTTTGGTTGTAGCAGTTTTCTGTGGGCAATGACAAGTATATTTTCAACTCTTCAGGTTTCTTTTTTTGTTGTTGTTGTTCGTTTTGTTTGTTCGCTGTAATAAGATTTTCACAGTGATCCTTATGCCTCATCTTCAGAGAAAGGGCAGTGGCCGGGAATGCAGCAGGCACTTTGTAAATACTCTCCAGGTCTTGCCCTTGAAGGTCTAGTGCTGTTTGAAGAGTGCTGGATCGCCTTGAAATTGAAATGAGTGAAAGCTGAAATCCTGGATGTGGAAAGCTCTCAAGTGCATGTCTGGTTCCTTTGATGCCCGTAACTTCTTTTTGGAGGAGGTGTTACAGACCTATTTTAGGGGAACCAAAAGTTCCTGTCTGCGCTGTGCTCTCCCTGGGAGGTGCTAAGTGTGTGCAATGTCTGGGGAGGTTTGCCCTCCCTCCCAGGACTGGGTTTGCTGGGATAAGACCCGCATTCCTCTGTGTTTGGGGGCGGGGGTGCCGCTCCTCGCCCGGTGCCACCGACTTGGGAGAAGTGCGTGATTGTAAATCTCTGCTCGTTTGTCTTCTCGTGCTGCAATGACAAATGTGTTTCATTTTGTCTGCGTCAGGACAAACTTTGAGGTCTGTTGCTGTGACTTAGATCACCTCTCAACCATTTCGGTTTGTGAATAATCAGCTTTTACAGGCCTAAATCATAGTTAGGCCAACACTGTAGAAGGTGAGGCTGTTATTTAAATGAAACAGCCTGAGGGGAGAAAACTCTGTCACGTATTTTTTTGGTTTAAGTCTTCTAACGCGTTTCAAAGTTGCAAGATGAGAAAGGTAAATCCTGACCTGGTTCTGATGGTGTTTCCGGAGACCCTGCAGAAGTCCCGCTTCTCGTGATTTGTGTGTACGTTAGGAAAATGGAAATATTTTGGTTGCGTAGCTGTTGAGGTGGTTCCTTAGTGTTTATACTCTCAGTAGAGAATACTATAGCTGCATTAGTTACTTACGAAAGTACTTGTGAAGACCTGAATGGTGCACGCAGAAGTTCAGCTTTGCCTTCCATAGACTTAACTCATAAAGTAACTTTGGCCATATTCTGGTTTTGGATCTTGGAGTTTAACACACTTCAAAGATGCGAGTTGTTTTTTTTAAGCCTTAATAGCTGTATATTTGATATTATTATGATTGTTTACACTCTTCTATATTAAGATGTAATAAGTTGGTTGCATTTTTTTCTGCTGAGGTGACCTGATAAAGCTCACCTCTAATACCACTTAGGTTCTTCTGCAGGAGAATGCGAATGCGTTGAGGAGCTGAGGTGAAAGGGGAGGGCTAAATATAGCTGTTTCCTGCAGAACTTATCTGGGTTTGAGGCTAGCTGTCCACATGAAACTTGTCTGCCCAAGCCTACAGAGAGGGGTTCTGTTCCTGTGTTGCTGCTCACAGATAGCGCTGTAGTTACCACACCTGGCTGGGGTGGGCAGGTCCTGCTGCAGGTGTGAGGGCACACCAAGGGGTGGGTGGCCAGGGCTGGGGACACGGGGCAGCCTCACTGGATCAGGTTGGTTTGTGCGGCCGCAGCCTGTGTGCTGCGGGGCAGGGATGGAGGCTTGCACCGGCCTGCGGAGCTGCCAGACACGGCAACTGCACAGGCATCAAACAGCTTCTTTGGGAGGGATGCAAATGAGTCTGGGAGAGGGATAAAAATCGTTTAGAGAAACACCCTCTCTCTCAGCCCCTGCTCTGTCCTTGCATTGCTGTTTCACAAGCTGCCTTCTTCCTGGGAAGTACAAAGCAGTGGGCTCGTTAGCAGTGAAGAAGCTCTTGGGGTAGGAAGAGAACATAGGCGGGGGAAAGAACACCAGTGGGGTGTTGTGGGTGGGCTGTTTGTGGTTTTTGTTGTGGTGGGGTTTTTTTTGGCCAGCTGGTACTCTGAAGTCATGCTTAAATTTAATGAAAGCCTGATGCTAAAATAGGATCGAGGGACAGCCGTTGTAAAATAATTAGGCACCCTTTTAGCCTCCTTGTCCCTGCCAAAAAAAACCCCTGCTTGAATTCACTTGCATTCTTTGGTATTTGAATTCTCAATGGGCATCTCAATACCTGCTCTTGTATCTTTTATCACTTCCCTGCACATAAACAGGTTAAAAACTTAGCCCACTCACCTGTGCAGCCGTATAGAGCTACAGAAGATTACCGTGGTGGTGTTGAATGCGGTCGATTTCCCAGTGACAATTTTGCTTTTGCAGCCTCTCTGTGGATGGGAATTCCTGGAGACCCATTGCAGTGGGGTGCAGGTGGCCTTGATGAGAGTGTGCATGTGTATTGGAGGTGGTTCATTTGCTTTGAGACCTGACGGTGGTCAAGACTGAGACAATTTAAGAGCATGTTAGTTATAAAGATATCCAACACTGTCTGAAAACCTTCGACGTTAATTCCGTGGCATGCTAACTGTTTTCTAGAAGGAACATAAAGAGTGTACCAATAATCCTAGTGACATAAGTATGTTACTACTTCATTATGTGCAAGAAAGTAGTACTATGTTTTAGAAATGTGACGGTGCCTTTGCTAGCAGTTCAGATGTTGACTTTCCCCTGGAAGGCCAGGACTGACTTCGTGATTCATTTGCTGGTGAACAGTCAACATCAGGTGCTGCATCGCGGTCTTTGCCAGTCATTATCCGATCCCGTCTGTAACCAGGATTCTTTTGATCTGCTCGTTTCATGCTGGATTCACCCTGGCTGCCAGTGCTCCATCTTGTTTGCTGAAGCAGTGCTGGCCGTGACCGTGGCCCTGGGCAGGGTGGCTGTGCCTGGCGGGCAGGCTGCAGATCCCAGGGCCTGCTGGACGCAGGAGTCCGCCCTGTTCTAGTTGGAACATGTTTTGCATTTTGTATGCACACATCAGCGTGCCACCAGCTCTTAAACACCCCTAGAGCCCCCAAGATCATCATCCCTCATCTCAAGTGATCGTGCTCTGTTCTGTTAAAGCTCAAAGGCAGCATAAGTCTCTGAACAATTAGGATAACTTGTCCTTCAGATTGGCAGTTCCTTCATGCTCAGGACCTGTTGTTTCAGTTTTACGTGGGGTTGGCTCCGTCTTGTTCTGCAAAGCTTTGTGAGATGGTGTAGATGCAGCATGTCCAAATAAACTGACTCTTTTGCTGAGGAGATAAATGCGTGAAAGGAAATATTATAGGGGTCTTAAGGTCACGATTGAACTGCGAGTAAATGGGAAGTGATGATTTTACATAATTTCTTATGATGTAAGAAATAGAGAGTACCACGTGTAGTCAATAGCCATTTTAAAAAATTTTTAGAAGTAGTTTTTATGTGGTGCCTTTTTAAGTTATATAATAGAATTATTGCAATGGGAAATTCGAGAGAGATTTTTTTTGTTGTTTTTTAAGCGAGGAATTTGACATGTTTGTAGGTCTGTGGTAGACCATTAAATGTGGTAGTCCAGATGCAGTTTTGGGCTTGGGAATTCACCTCTGACTGGGAAGCATGGGCTTGGGGGGCAAGGAGGGTGGAAGAATGATGTTTGCATGCTATGTCCTCACGTCTTCCTAATCATCTGCTACTAGCCTCTCCTGGAGTCAGCCGGCTATTGTCCAATTAGGTGTACGTTTTGTTGTTCTGTTTCTCCTGTTGACCTGAAAAGGCAGCTAAATAGTGGCTCATGCCCAGAAATAATTTTTGTCAGTGAGTCTCCCTGTTTTGAAATGCTCCTGACAGTGTCAAACCCTGTTACTGTTTGCTATCTATGGTGCTTCTGGAAAGATGCAGATGGAAGTGTCTGTAGCTTGTTGTAAATTAGCTCTCTTAGGAAAAGGAGGCTATGGCTTGATTAGGCAAAGCTTATTAAAACAGCAGACCTCCAGTTTGGTGATTCTCTGAGGCTGACTTTGGACTCTTCAATTGCCTTGTTTGAAATGAAGGAAGATGGAGGTGGGAGATGGTGGAGGGGAGCACCAAGGGCTGTCATCTGGGCCTTCTTACAGAAGAGATGATGCTGCAACTCCTGCCTTCTGTCCTGAGTACCTGGAACGTTCCTCCTCAGCATGCTGAAGCCACGGATCGTCCTCGGTTGAATGGAAACTGCTCTCAGGACTTCTTTCTCATCTCGTGGAGCAGTTGTAACTAGTTGTGCTCACTGGAGGTCAGGCCTTGTTCCGTCTGCAAACCTTACCTCTCCTAATAAGCTGCAGAAGAGTGGCCAACAAACACCTCTTCTAATTGCAGGTCTGCTATTTGTCTGGCAAGTATCCTGTAACCGTAGGAGCAGGTTGGCAGCTTTTCGACAGCTGCCTTTGGCTGGGCGGATAGCTCGGGGGCTCCAAGTGCCTGCTTTTTGAAGTCCTGCAAGCCGCTGGTCTCTGCTCTGGTGAGCTGGTGTGCCCCACAGGCCCCCATGGCCTGGGGGTCGGTGTGCCCCTGGCTCCCCATGGCCTTGGGGTCAGTGTGCCCTGGTAGCCCCCCCCACTCCCCATGGCCTGGGGTCTTGGCTGAGCCGTCCCAGGCAGTTGGTGCTGGGGTTGGGCAAACCTTTTCCCTGGCTGCTAACGCCAGGGGAGTGAGTAGTTGTGCTTGTCCCTCTCTATGTGCTGTTCTTTCTCTGGGCCTGGCATTTCTGTGGCCATATGGTGAACTTGGTAATCATTAATTTGGTAAAAACTTGGTCTGTCTTTGCTGGGTTAGGGCCTCTGCTGCCTGCTGGCTCTGTCCCCGGGGCTCACACGGTGGCTGGCGCAGACGCACATTTTGGAAGCTGTGCACACCAGGGCTCCTCTGCCGTGGCTCTCAGGTCTCTGGTGAGGGTTGTGACCAGCGTGGCAGCTGTGAGATCCCGCACGCAGCGGCAGGTCTGCCTGCCGTGCTCGGTTAGGGGCAGACAACTACCTGCAATGTCAGGCAGTGTGAAACGGGAGGTAGGAGAGATCTGAATCTCCCTAGGAACAAATGTAAAATTAAACAAAATGCGTGTTTGTATTAGTCAGCCTAAAACAGACTGTGCTATTTAGGGTGCTTCACTGCAATAAAGTTGTCTCGTGTGTTTGTGTGGGTGGATTGCAACAATTAAGTCATTTTAAAGGCTGAATCTTAAAAGAGAAAATAAAATGAAAAGATAATGGTTTGGTTTAAGAGAATAAATTGTATCGTGTTATATTTAGAGAAAAGATAGATGTTACCTTGCAGTTGCTTTTTATTGGTAGAAATCACACCCCTGTTGCATGTTGAAACTCTTCTTGACTTCATAAGGGGTAATTTTTTTTATTTTTTTAGTCTGTGAAATTATACTCTTTACTGATGCTGGAGTGTAACTGGCTGCTGAAGCTGCAGTTGTGTGCAGCAGCCTGCTAAAACACTGGTTGTGATTGTATGGGCTGGACGAATCCCAGCCTGTAGGATGATTTGGCAATGGATTTGATGTGATAGTCACTCTTGTAGTTTATAATGTGTGCGACTCTGTATTTTTTATTGTCAGAATGAAGATATATGACTTGTAGTGCACTAGTCTGAGTATTAGTTTAGTTAATTTCTATTTTAGGAGTGGAATTAAAATAAGCTGTGCATTAAAAAAAAAAAAAGGTATTTTCAATTTGACTTTTAAATACTGACTCAAGTTAAATTATAATAAAAAGTATTTTAGATGTACTCTTAAGTCATGAAAAACGTGCCGATGGTCATGAATTTAAAAAAAAATGGGGGAGTGTGTGCTTTTGGTGACTGTGATTGCAATAGAAAAATAAAGTAAATATTTTGAAAACTTGGGCTGAAATTATTTTCCGGATGTTCATTCTTACTGGGCACAGATCGAAGTAACTTTTATTCTACTTGACTGGTATTTTTGGACTGAATTGTAAAACCTGTGTGCACCTGGAGCCTAAATGCAATGTTGATGACAAAAAGATGCTGGCATGGCCGTTTCCATTGGGAGGTGAGCGGGGGCAGCGGCAGTGCGGGGCGTCCCTGCCCGTGGGCTGGAGGGGCTGCGGCGGTGCAGCTCGGGCAGAGCTCTGCGGCGGTTCCTGGCGCTGTGTGCCCAGCCAGCACCCTGAGAGCAGAGCCTGGCTCCGCTTGGGGGCTGATAAAGGGGAAATCGCTGCAGTGCTGGCCGTCCTCCAGCACCTTTACGTCATTTGAACCCCTCTCTGTCCAGAGAGAAACATGCAAGTTATTTCACGTCACTGGGAAAGAAGCAGCAGCTCCACCTAAAAGCCTGTGAAGAACCCTGGGGTTTGGTGTCCTTGCCTCCGATTCCCGCATGGTGCACGTGCAGCACCGATGAAGGTACAGCTTGGAGTATGGCTGGTGGCCTCCTCATTGTCAAATGTGTTGTAGCTTGGTCTGTCTTCTATGTCTGTCCTCGTGGATCCTGCCCCTTGGCTTTTGTTGTTGGGACTGTGCACTTCTCAAATTCTTGAACAACTCCTGGGCTCTGCTTTTGCCATGTCTTAGCCTCACATTAGCTGATTGTCAGGTAGGGCTTTGCAAATGTGCCAGAAGTGCCACGTAGACACTTTTGTGAGTGTTTGTGGACCCGGCATGTTTGCATCAGCCTTTAGTAGAGAATAATCTAAATGAGTAACATGTTCCAACTTGCCTAAACAATAGGGTGTTTTTTCTGTCTTTGTGTAGGCGTTTTACACATTCGTAAGGCTCATGTCCATACCTCTGAAGCAAACTTGTGCATAATTGTTCTGCAAAACCTGTTCTAAAATCTGAAGCTATTTAGACCCTTCCCTCCATACATGTTCCTTATGACATAAATAATATTTTGAAAATGAGTGCATCAATAGGACTGTTCCTAAACTATGGAAATCAAAACCTAAGCACCATTAAAATACTGTTTGAAAGAAATACAGTATTTCCATGCCTTGTGCAAAAGTGGCATTTTTTTAATGAGTGGAAAAGTCTTTGACTTCATCTTTTTGGTTGGGATTTGATTCTGGATGCTGGTTAGACATTCAAGTAAAACATTTGTTAGACTTTGGTGTACAACAACGTCCAGGATTTTGAGGGAGTTTTATCTTGTTTCTCCATTAGGAAGGCCAAAATGCCACGCAGTTATGAGCCAGAAGACCGAACTCCCTTTTGAAGCTGTCAGTTTTCTTATGCAGTTGCTGGAGTCTCTGGTGAGAAATCAGTGTTTCCGAGTCTGCAGTGCAGTTTTATGCCTTCCTTAACAAAGGGTTTGCTAGGGGTAAAACTTGCTTTATTTCCAGTCCGGGGATTTGTAATACTTTGACGTGTAGACCAATTATAATTATGTTGGTTTAGTTCCCAAAGTGGATGCTCTTTATTCGAACAGAGGCCCTACTGCATGCAAACAAGAACATTGAAGGCCCTGAAATATTAGCATTTGAATGGTTTTGGCTTAGCTTTAAAATAAATATCTACTGGCTATAGAGCTCTGGGGACTGGGCTAAAGCAAATGGAAAAGGTGAATTAACTTGAAGTTGTTCTGCAAGGCTGGGTTAATAGAGCCACAGCACATGAACACAGTGGCAGATGAAGACAGAAGAAAGGGATTTTAGAGCTTGTTTGTATGTTGAGGCTATTCAGAAGTGAAGTAGATGCGATTCAGAGGCTCCTGTTCCTCTGCACAGTCCTCTTGTCGTTCTTGCTCTGCAGCATCAGCCCCAACCCCTCCAGGTGTGAGAGCTGGACACCTTGCTGTCCCCGGGTGCGGATTGCACGGCAGTGACCCTCGGCGGGTCCAACCTCAAGGTCCCTCACAGGCGCAGGGCTCGGGGAGCATCTGCTGAGTTCCTGCATGGAGGTCCAGTGTGCATAGAAAATGTTTCTTTCCAAAATGCTGACCAATGTGAACATGAAGGGAAAACAAACAAACAAAAACCAAACGAAAGACACAAAAAACCCAACAACAACAAAAAAACCCCAACAAACCAAACCTGCAAATAGAAGTGAATGATTACCTGTAAAATGAAATCTCTCAGGGTTTAGCATGCCAACAGTGTGCAAGGGTATTAAATGTAATTTTTTTTGCTCAAGTTCTGAAATATTCTTCCAAAAATGTTCAGGCTCTTTTGACATGATTGATCTTGTTTCAGTCCCACAGGTGTGTTTGGTCGTATGTGAAGTGAGCGATTCTTCTGCAAATGAACATGTTGCAGTTGAGACAGTTGGTGCATGAACACATAGTGCTTGCTGGTCCTTAGCTCTCGAAGGTGCTTTGAGACAGCTCCTCTGGGTTCTCTGTGGCTCATCCTTTGGAGTCACAGCTGGCCTGGAACAGGTGGAACGGTTGCTTTCTCAGTTTGCCGTTTGCCTGAGCTCAGGGTGGAAGGTCGTGTGTCCCTGGTGCTGTGCCCCATCGGCACTGCTGGACGGCCCGGCAAGGCCAGGAGTGTCCCGCCTGCAGTTCATAATGTCATATTAATTACAAAGTGAACGTTGGACAAGCCAAGAATACCTGAGTTAACACTCAATTTACATATCACAGTTGTATGAAAAAGATGTCTATTAAATGTGTTAGTTGACATCTTGATGCGGTTTATGGTTTTTACCCAAATTGTTTTTAGGATTACAGTCGACACGCAGTCGTCTTTGTTCTAACAACTGAAGAAAACTGGATGCTTAGTATGTTATCTTCTTTTTGGGTAATAATTACTGGTCAAGAAGGCTGCAGTAGCTACTGTGTCAAGAAGCAAACCAACACCAGAGGAAAGAAATTAGACTTGTATGGCAAACCATGAGTTAGAGCGTAGGATGGAAGTGGGTTTTGTCACACAGCAAGAAGTGCAGTGGGTTTTCTGAGTAGTATTTGATGAGTATCTTGAGACACTGAGGAAATATTTGAATATCTAAATGTTAAAAGGAGATGCTGTTTTTTCTCTGGTCTTGAAAGGCCACTTTCTTATAGAACAAACAAAAAACCTGCAAAAACATGTCTTCTCTGTTGCAAATAATTAAAATGTTTCAATAAAATAAATGAACATAATAAAGATTTTCCATGTAAAACATGCAAAATAAAGTTAGCATTTGATTTTTACTCTGAATTGAGTTAAAAACTAGAAAGCTAAAACTTGCACCTCTGTGGAAGAATTTGAGGAAATAATGAGATTTTAATCCCTGAGCTGACCTGCCCCTGAAGCAATACTGAGGTATACCCAGGTCCTGGAGAAACAGACTTCACCTTTGCTGTTGTGCATTTCAAGTATAAAAGTTAAAATGAACCTAAATGGTTGAACTGTTTTGGGTTTAATTTAATTCGTATTTTGTTTGCTTGTTGTTTTTTGTAAAAGAACACAGTAAATGCTAAATAAAGTTTATTAACTGCTTGCCCTGGCTGCATACTGAAGGTGATTTAAAGGTGCTTAAACACTCCCTCCCAGTCTCAGACTTTCTGCAGGTTTCTCCAGGGCTGTTTGTACCTTCCCGTCAGCAGCGGGGGCTCAGGGCACCTCAGGCTGCACAGCGTGTGCTCAATAGCAGCCTCAAGTCATCCTCCCTTCCACCCCCTGTTCTTCTCACCAAGACTGCCTTTTTCCCTGGGAAATGCTCTTTAAAGTCTATATTCAGTTAGTCCTAACATCATGTTCATTTGTGTTGGACAATAATTAACATTTCTTTAGAAGAGAACAAAAAAATAAGTGCAAAATCAGATGTAAAATTGGTTATTTAAATTGTGACTCAACTTGGTAATTTATATCACCTTGATCAACTTGGAAGTATTTAAATACATACCAAAACCTAAAATGAATATTCCACCTGTGCAAAGGCAAAATGCTGTTTTGACAATTTCACAAAGCCACGAAAAATTCCAAATGGCATGTTGTGTTTTGTTTGTTTGTTTTAACCTTGAATTTTGCTTAGCTTTTATTTGAATCATTTTGCTCACACAATTACTCAGTAGGGTTTATTTTGCGTTTCTGTAGCTATTTTTTTCCTGGTAGTAGTCCAAAGACACTTCCATGCCATGCATCCCTCCTGCGTGCAGAATTCCCTCTTGCAGTGGCTGCAGCAGAGAGGGAGTGTGGCTGCATTCAGGGGGGTCCCATTCTGTGGGTTTATCCAACGTGAGCTGAGAATGGTTGGGGTTATGAAGTGCTTTGAAATAATGTCACAATCATTTTATGCACTTGTAAGAATAAGAGATTGAATTTGAGGGAGGAGGCAGGAGAAAGAGGATGAAGATGGAGTGAAATCATAAGCAATGTGGAAGGTCCAAAGAAACCAAAGGTCCAATGAACCTTTCCTCTTCTATAAGATTTCTCTAATGCCAAGTGCGGCGTAGCCCAGCCCCTAGAGCTGTGGAGCAGAGGGCTGGAGCAGTCTAGGAAAGATGGAAATGCTCTGTATAGTGCCAGAATAGTTCTGGGCAGCGTGGCTCGCCTGGAGCAGCGTGTGCAGACTGGCTGGATTTTCAGGTGGCCAGGGACGGTTTGCTGCTGGGGAGCAGTGCAGACCTGCACAGATCCCAAGCTTGCACAGCCCTCCCCAGAACTGCTGGTTTGGCAACTCTGCCCCTAGGAAGTTTACCACAAAATTATTCTGAAGCCGTTTGATTTCTTTGCAGTGCTGCTTGTGGGAACCTCTGTGTTTTTTGGGCTTTGTACCGTAGCTCAGTCTGCCTGCGCCGCCTTTGCACGGGCAATGGCAGAGCTGTTCAAACATCTCATACCCTCTCCTCCCCAGCTGGTGACAGGTGAGCTAAGGCTGTGTTGATGTAGAATCATAGAATTGTTTAGATTGGAAGAGACCTATAAGACCGAGTCCAGCTGTTATATGGTCAAATGGAGACCATCTAGCAGAACCTTTGCTCAGGTTTCGTGTTTCCAGCAGTTTGTAGACAAGAGCTGCCTTACGCTCTCTGGCTTCTATACGCTGCTAATATGAGATAGTCTACCTCTGGTCATACAGAGATAACAGTCACAGGACTTTAAAGAAACGGGACAGACTGAGTGCCATGGTGAGATGTGTATTTACCCACCAGTTCTCAAGCAGTGATTAATGTGCAGTTGCAGGTCCAGAAACGCATGATTCTCTGAACAGCTGCAGGTAAGAAGTTGCCTCTTGAAAGGGCTGTTATTTAAAGATCTGTTGTTAATAGTTATGTTTCTTGCAGCAGGTTTTTTTTACATCTATGGATCAGTGCTCACTTGTGACCAGCAGCGCTTGTCTTCACCAGAACCCAGATGCTGCGGTGTTGAACGTTTGGTGTCTTTGCTAAAGATCGTGGCTGGCTGGCACCCTGGTGTGCCCTTCAGAACACGATGGGAAACAAAAAGGTGTTGGGCCCAGCTAGAAAAAAGTAGTTTGAGATCATGCAGTGCATTCAGTCATAAAAAGTACTTTTCCACCCTCATGCTTTTTTTTTTTTAGAGGCAGTCAGTCACCTCCCTCTTCTCAGCCTTCTGCTGCCAGGTGTCCTGGATGAGATCGACCTGAGCTCCACATTCCTTTGGCTGCAGGGCTGAAGGTGGAAATAGTCCAGGCACCTCGTTATTGCTTCCCTGAACTTCTTCCTTTGACATTAGCACAAGTTCAATGTAATCAGTTTGCAAGTGAGGTGACAATGTTTGCAAACTTTCTGCTATGTAGTGTATGTGAAGTTCTTCCAGTGTAGAGGGTGGCCAGAACGAGAGCGCGTGGACTGGGAGGCAGATGCGAAGGTGCAGGAGAGGTTCTGGAAAATGGAGTGGAAAAGAAAGATAGCTCTGAAGGACTTGTACTGAGGGAAAATGATCATGGTGTTAGTAAAAGAATAGAAAAAGAGAAGAAACCAAAGTGCTTTTCTGAAATGATTTATGCTATGTAATTTTTGTAGGTAGCTAAATTTCAATTGAGTGCATTGTCATGAAGTAGGTATTAAGAAAATGCTGCATTGCTCTTCTAACTTAGGGAAACTCTAGGCAGAGAGAAGATTTTGTTCGATTGTATAAATAGCTGTTCAGGAAAACCAAACCTGACCAGCTACCACCTGGTTTGGTACTTCCACACTCTGCTGGCCCCGGGCTTGGTTGTCTTTGCTCTGGGAATCCATGAGCAATATCAGATGGTATTTTCTGTAAACTGTGAGCAGGACAAAGAGTAAGTATCTTCCCTCAGGCACCAGTCAAGCAGTTGAAGCCCAAAGCTCTAGTCCAAACAGATTCAGTCTTATGCATGTGCACGGTGTGTTACACAAACAAAAGGCAAATAACTGTTGGACAGATCACTAGCTCAAATTGTCGAGTGAGTTCATATTATTCAGTCAATTCTGTGAGTTTTTGAGATGTTTTAGTAATTTCTGTGTTTCGTCAGCCAACTGACATAGAAAAATAATGTATTAAAAGCACTGATAAAGAATCCACTAATTCGGCTCTAGTCTGTTTGCTCGCGGGTGCTCGGCGTTGTTTTAGTGTCGGGCTGCCGGCGCCGGGGGGTCACAGGGCCCTGTGCTGGGGGGGACATGAGGTGACAGGGCACTCACTGGGTGACAGGGCCCTGTGCTGGGGGGCATATGGGGTGGCAGGGCCATGTGCTGGGGCCCCAGGGGTGGTGGCACCCAGCTGCTGATAGCCGAGCTGGGTCTGCGAGGAAGCTGTTGAGGTGTCGGTGCTGCTGACTGCTATTGCTTTTGGTTAATCCTTCTTTTCAAAAGGGAAATAGCTAATACGTTAATGGATGCCTTGGGAACAGGCAGCAGCTGGGTGCAAAGCAAAAATCTACTGAAAGAGTAGTAATTTCTAAAGTGTCGCGTAGAGGTTTTTTTGTATATATTCAGTGGCACATTATCATTGGAGCGTATGCTGTTGTTGCTTCCCTGAAGCTGGCATGAGATGTCTGGTTGAAGCCGATGGTCATTGCTATGAGACTTCGTTAGAATGGCCGTACAGTGTACTGGTTGGCACTCTGTCCTTCCACTTGCAACACGATGGATTCTGGTCAACAGGGACTATTTTAATTGGTTTCCACTCTGTGTTATGTTAAAACTCTGCTGCTGGATGTAGAAAACCTGTGACATATGTTTTGTTTGTTCCTGAAAACATACGCTTTATTCTGCTTTGCTCATTCCAATTTGTTTTACGTGATTGTCAGCTGAAAAAACGCTGTGTTTGGCGGCACTTCAGCAGCAAGGCAGCTTCCTGCAGCCCAGGCCTACGGCCTGGATAGCTTGTGCAGGAGGGCCTGTGCGTGACAAAGTGACAATTCTTCCTCTGGCAGCATTCTGCTCTGCACGGCGGCGTGGCTGTGGGGCTGGGGGCAGCGCCGGGCAGGGCTGGGGGCACCGCGGCAGGGCTGGGGGCAGCGCCGGGCAGGGCTGGGGGCAGCGCCGGGCAGGGCTGGGGGCAGCGCCGGGCAGGGCTGGGGGCACCGCGGCAGGGCTGGGGGCACCGCGGCAGGGCTGGGGGCACCGCGGCAGGGCTGGGGCCGCAGGCAGCACCGTGCCCGGGTCCCCGGGCTTGGGTGGAAGGCGTGTGTGCCGGGGCTCGCCGTGCCCTCCGGCGGGGAAGGCAGCACATGGGTGGGAAAGTGTTTCTGGGGCGGTGAGCGTGAGGTTCAGAACTCCAGTGGGATGGCTGGTTAGAAAATAACCAGTAGTCATGACTTCTGTTAATTAACTACTGAGAGTTAAGTAAATGTTGTTGGGAAAACTAGTCTGTGTTTATTTGGCACGTCTTTCTCCAGAAAAGGCTGGTGCTTGTTGGTACATGCTCGATTTCTGTGCATGTCTGCAGCGTGGTTTTATGTTTTTTCTCTGTATTGATTTTCATGATTCATTGCACATGATCTAAGCAAAAAGCATACTTAAATGACACTGGAGACAGCTGTCTGTTAAAGGGGGACATTTCTGTGTGCTGAAATGGCGCCAGGTTTTTTTCCATTACTTTATCAAGTAACACACGCCAGTAATATTTCTTTATTTAATTTCCTTTCCTAGGTCACTGGCATATCACCTTTGTTTTGTTTAAAGAGCTATGGTAAATTCTTACTCTAAACTTTCCTATCAGTTTTGTTCCTGTTATTTTTCTGATAATCCTTTTTGAGGTTATTTTGAAGTGAATAGGGCTTTACATTGTGTTTGGGAGTCTGTACGAGACTCGTTTTTTCTTCCAGTAGAGCTGTTTTGGAAGGGTTGTGTGGGAAACTTGGATAAAAGCAGAAACGTTAAAGCTCTGGAAGCTGATGTGTAGCTTTTTCCAGTTTTAATCTGTCTCTCTTCTTCGTATGGCAAGCTGAAGGTCCAGATGTTGTTTTGGCTTGGAGATAGTGAATGGGGGAAAAATAAGCATTCTTAATGTTAGCAGAGTCAGACTGGCTGGGTCTGTACTGACAGGAAAATAGAGAGATAAAAACTCCATTACTGGTGCCTGTGCTGCCTAAGTAGCCAATAAACCAGTGCTGTCCTCTCTGGAAATGCATCCCGACCCGGCACTGATGGGTGCCAACTGCCGGCAGAGACGGCTGCAGCGGCTGGGGTGTTAAACTGAACGCCGACTGACCGGAGTAGTGGTGCGGTTTGGTTCGGGTGTGCAAATCCCAGCCCTTCTTCAGCTAAGAGTTGGTTCTCAGCCCCCTTTCCTCTCCCACACGCCCTGTGGTGCTGCGCTCTCGGTCCCGGTGGCTGGCATGGGGCACAGAGCCGGGTGGAGGGACAGCCGCCAGACATGCTCTCTGGCTCTTCGCTGCACCGGAGCTCTGTCCCGGAGCACCAGGGTGGGTTCTGAAGCTCGGTCCCGATGAGCTCCACTTATTGCGCGTTGCCGAGTGGTTTGTGCACGCAGGGCTGGGTTCCTGCTGGAGGGCCCTGCCAGCGCTGCCAGTGTGCGCCAGATGTGCTGCGTCCTGGAACGTGGGCGGAAAGGGCTCAGCCAGTGGCAGCTCTTCTGGGTGACTTTGGGCAACTTTCAGTAAAGGGACCAGGCTAAATCCACCCTGAAGTATAGTAAAACTGCTGAAATGTGTATTAGGTGGATATATGGTGGCCAGGAATGCCATTTCCTGTACTAGTCTATAGGTTTTGTGTATGACAGTCTATCCATTTTCCATGTTACATTATATTAAATCCATAAATATGCTGTGTCTTGTGTTTCTTCCTGACATGTTCATGCTTATTTCTAAAGTGTATGAGCAGTTTATTTTAAAATTATCACTGTAGTTCTGCTTATATTCTCCTTACTTTTTTGTCCCTGTTGTTGAGACTATAGAATAGCAGGTTTTGGGCAGCGGCCTGCTCCCCCTATCGCCTGTCCCTTCCAGGGAGGTGTGGTTGTCCCTCAGCGAGCAGCTCTTGTAAGAATGCTCCGTTCACTTGCCTTGTTTAATACTATAAAGCTAAAAGTTAGTAGTGCTGACTTAGCCTGGCTCCTCTGTAACTTAGATACCTGTTACAGCACTTCTGATATCTGAAGTCTTGCCTGTTTGCTGCTTGTCCACATCACAATTTGTGTAATTGATTGAAACAAGGGTTTGGCTGCGTGTTTTGGGTGGGTGGGAGCAAACTGGAGTGTGTGGCTGTAACGGAGTAAGAAAAACTTGGAGCATGTACAGTCTTAGCCAGTTGGCCATGCATGTTAACGTAGGCTAGGATTGTCATGGTCTGACCCTTTGTGCCTTGTTTTGACCGCAGAGGTGGGAGTATGTGCCTGGAGCCGCCTGGCTGAGCCGCTGTGGCTGTGTGGGCATTGCCTGATGCCCCAGAAACGTCATCCCTAGCAGTGCTAAGGGAGCAGGCTGCAGGAAAAGCTTCAGAATAAACGGGCTGTCGCACATGTTTGCTGGAGGAAGGTACAGAAGGCAAACCTGGGTGTGGGAGAGTCCTGCTGCCTACCTCTGAGCCCTCTGCATTCCTCGCTCGGCTGCCCCGCAGGCAGCGCTGGGCTGTCTTGCTCATGTGGTTCATGAGTCAAGCCAAGCCCAGATGTTTTCGTGCCTGGTCTGGCCTGTTTTCTGAGAATAATTTTGGTTGCCTCAGTCCATTTTATTGTGGTTTCCTTAGTGTCTAGTCCAGCTGAAGTTAAGATGATTCCTGGCCTAATTGAACACTCACTGGCAGACATGGCAGCCAGTGCTTTATCTCTGCGGCTGTGTTCCTGCTCACTGCAGAGCGCTCAGAACTGGAGCCATGCTGCTGAGAACCCGAGCTTGCTTTTTGTTGCTGGTTTTCTTTGAGTGGGAAGTTTTGCAGCATGAAACTAGGAAGAGTCTATTTTGTGACCAGGACATAGGTGAAAACCCGACAGGTTTCTGTGGACGTAGGTCTGGTCTTGCCGACCAATCTTGTTTTCTGTTTCCGCTGAGTAGCAATAAGGACACAGAAACTTCTCATGCTGAAGGCTGGAGCCCTTCATCGGTATTATCATCTGCACCAACGGGTTGGCAATAACTATCCAAGGCATCCACAATTCAGTTCTTTGTGCCTCTGGCAGTGCTCTTGGCCCCTTTTGTAGGAACAGTTTCCATAAAAGCTTACTTGTAGGAAATATATTCACTCCTTGAACTCATGCATACTCATCTCGGAGGAAAACGGCTTTATACCAAATAATTTCTGACATTGAAGGAAAGTGGTGTGTCACCTCTGTCTGAACAAGTGCTGCCTTGTCTTTATTCCGAACGGTCTCCTGCTCCATCGCTTCCCGTTCGTGAGCATGGCTGTTGACCCAGAGCACATTTGGGTGCTTCCTTTTCAGAAGCAGCTGGTGAAGGTTGTCTTTGACTTGTCTGCAGTCTGTTCTATTAACAGTCATGGCTGGATCCTCTCGGGAATTGCCAGTTGGATGTGTACCATAGGCTCGCTTTAATCAAGAGAAGTATGGCTTTGTTTCAGCGTGATCGTAGATGGGTTGCTCTTAGGCAGTCCCTCATTCAGAGATCCAAAGCTAGACTTGTCTGCTGAGAGACTTCTGGCTTGCATCCTACTTCACATTTGCAGTTTGCAGCTAGGAGTATGTGCTAGGTCAGCCGCAGTAAGTTAGCTGTGAAATAGCAATTTGATTGCATTTGGCATCTGTACTAGCTATTAAAACAAAAGTCTGGGTAAATGTGTGGAATGGTTTTCTGAAGATATACAAGTGCAGTTGGGTTTGGCAAGACCATGTGAGATGCGTGAATTTGAAAGCTTACAGGTAAATAGGTGGAAAGGGAATACTTACGACAGCTTTGGAAAGAAGAGTCAGGATTGTAGATCTTTAGAGTAAATTTGACATAGGGAGAGGTGACAAGATGCCCAGTTATTGGACTGAAGCTTGCGTGGTATGGCAGTGCTGAATGTCAGTTGTGACTATGAGGGTAATTCCATTACCAGGAGGGACACAGATGTTTGCCTGGAAGATCAAGATAAACACGGCTGAAGCAGCAGCTAAGGAATGCCGGTACAGAGTGATTTGGAAAGAGGGATCTGGAGCTGCAGCTCTCTTAGCAGCCGGGTCTGGCTGCTGGCTGGGCTGGGCTGCAGGGCCTGGTGGTGCTCAGGGGAGAGTGCAAGGATGGAGAAAAACCCCAATTGTTCTTTACCTTAGAAGCTTCTTAAACTCAGGTTTGAGTTCCTTAGTGAAGACTGGCCTTGTGATGTTCTGTTTCTCGGTTTAATGAGGTTCTGTGTTCCCCTGTGCAGTAGTGTCCAACGTGCGCAGCGTCAGCAGCAGAAGGTGCAGGGGCTGGGAAAGAACCCTGGGCAGTCCTGGACCGTGCGCCTCCCGCTGCGGCTTTGCTTTGAAGCAGGATGGTGGACCACCGTGCCTGTAATATAACCCGGGCCTGTCTGTACTTTATATTGAGAACAGAGTAATACAGCTCTGGCCTGTCCAAACAGGCAAGACCAAATTGTAGAACAATATTGTTAAAATTCTGTGGTGGTGTAATATAATCTGTGAAGAATTTTACTTTCTTGTGCAGCAGGGTGTTTCCTCCTTTTCTGGATTGCTAATTGCATTCAGCTTTTTGGACTCCAAAGTAATAGTTAATGAAAGAATCTGATGAGATGAAAGGCTGTTCAGCGACACGTGCCTGTAGCGTGTTAGGAACTTCTGTTCTCAGTCTGATTTGTTCTAAAAATATTTTGTTAATTTGTAATTGGCTTCCTTTGGCGCGCTGATGTCTGGGAGCAGTTAAGCTTAAAGTGGCGTGCGAAATGAATACCTGACTTTTTTGTGTCCCTTCACCTTTCGTACTCTGTAGCCACCCATCGCTCCTGAAGAACGCTATTGTGATCCCAGCGCAGTCGGCGGGCGATGAGCCTGAGGTGTAAAGCCCAGCTCTGCCCGAGCCCCCGTGCCCCTCCGTGCCCCTCTCCATCGCGTGGGGACACGCTTGTCCCTTGGCAAGATCCCTGTGCATCTCGCTCTGCTGTCCTGCTCACCTTTACAGGTTGGTTGGCTTTATTTTAACAAAGGGCTGTGTTGTTTGCTGTGTCATGCTGCAGTTATATTATTCTGCCAATGCAATGACATGGATGAAAAAAATGTTTGTGTTTTTTAAGCTAACTCTTATCAAAATACCTTGAGTTGCATTATGGTTAGGATGCTTGGGCTAAGTGATGTAAGTGGTAACGACTCTATGAAAATAATTGTAGAGGTTCAGATTTCCCCAGGCAGGCAAAATCCTGCTGGGATCATTGCTGTGCAAAGGAGGGTCCTGGGTCACCGAGGAGGCTGCACAGGTCCCTCCCCTGATAACACCAGAGCCTGAAAATAAATCCATTAGCACCTCATCGTGTCCCTGCATATGTGAAAACACAGAACTAGACTGCAGTGAGACACTGCTTAATCATATATTTGTAGGAACTAGTCTACACTTATCTTTCTGCAGGGCTCGCCAGGGTGAGAGATGGTCTGTAAATGCTGTTCACATCATATCATAGACCCCAGCTTTCTCAAAGAAAAAACAAACAAACAAAACCACACCACTAAACCAACCCAAGGCAAAGAAATGGGTGTTTAAAATTTGTGTAAAGAGAAAAGAGAAAGACAGAAAAAAAAAAACCAACCCACACCTTTTTTGAGGAAAAACTTTAGCTTCAGTCTCACCAGCAAAAGACTTAAGATTTGTTTTCAGAAATGTTTAGTTTGTGTTGACCGAAGTGTTCCATGAGAAACTTTTAACAGGCAATCTATGTAATATTTAAATAGTTAATAAAAAGCATTTTAAGATCCTGATCTTAGATTAGTAGGCATTGATCTCGTCTAGACCATATCTTCAACTATCTTTTTATTGTTGTTGTTAAGATTATATTGCAGGTCTCTGGAAGAGTTAAATGGTAGGACAGGGCTGTGTGGGGTTATTGGGTATCTCCGTAGTGTACACAAACCGTGGCACAACCTTGGACTTCTGCAGAGCTTGACATGGGTGCAGCGAGCGTGGTACCTGGTTTCAGCCCAATGTGGTGGTATAACGTGTGTGAACATCTGTGAACATCTGGGCAAGGCGCAGTGCAGAGATGTGCTGCCATCCCGCCTCGCGGGCCTTCTCCTGAAACCTTCCCGAGGCTGACTGGGCTGTTCAGGCTTTCGGGAGCAAAGTGTTCCTTGGGGCCACAGCAGCAGTTCCTCCTCAGCCGTCCCAGGACTGGGCAGGACCAGCCGGCCAGGAGGGCTCTGCTGAGCCTGGCCTGAGTCGGGGGAGCAGGCAATCCCTTGGCTGAAGGGAGGTGACAGTGAGGGAGAAAAATGGGAACTGTGATTTAGACTAAAAGCCGAAACAAAACAACGTAGAGGAATGTTCTGATCAAAGTATTTCTGTACTTGGCAGATTGTTAGGATCTTTTAAAAAGTATGTTTTGTTTGGAGAGCTCTTGGGGGCGAGACCCTGCTTTCTGTCTTGCTAATTCTCTGCTAGGCACTGAAGCTGTGTTTTCACTGTGATTTGGTTTGGTTTTGCAATCACCCTCAGGTGTTGCTGCCGCTGACGGGGGTGCCTGCCGCTGAGCTGAGCTGTTCCCACCAGGTGTCCTGGGCTGGGCCTGGCTGGGCTGAGCCTGGCTGGGCTGTGCCTGGGACAGTCAGTCCCAAGTGGTGTGTGATCCGCTCCCCCCGGCATGGTCACCGCAGCCAGGGGAGGGCTGAGAGCCCTGCGGTGACGGCAGCGAGCGGAGGACACGGCTGGACAGCCAGTCTTGGCACAGCTGTGGCTTAGATTGGGCCAAACTGGTTGTGAAACCATCCCCCAATAAAACCTGACTCTGATCCTGGGTCAGACTGTGTGCCCTTTCTGTGCGGATGTGAATTAAGCTCGGTGTTTCCGCCCATACTTCTTGTTTCCATCACCCGTCAAGACAGACATGCCCAGGATATGATATAAGCAGGGTCTGATGGGTGATTTTGAAATTCCTGCAAACTGTGAAAGTGTATTCTCCTTCATCCCATACTGCACAGATAAAATCTTTAACAAATAAAGTATTGGTAGCTGGATAAAAGCAGGCCAAGGCTCAAAGAGGTAACTTTGGGTAAGTTAAAAGGAAGTAGCTGTTACTGTGTGCATTTTGGGTTTGTGTGGTCCTTCTCCTAAAGAACATAGAAACAGCTTTTATAGGCAGTTTCTGATAATTTGTCAGTTGAAAATATTTGTGTTTGGGTCTTAGTCGCAGCTGGTGGATAAATCCAGGTGTTCTGTTTAGATTAGAGGGAGTTTGTATCTTCACTGGAAGCTCTGTGCTGAGATCTGACAGCAGGAGCTTCTGAGAGAGAGCAGTTCTAGGGGAAAAAGTACAGTGTCTTGCAGCAGGATCTCAAAGGCTATTTTGCCTCTTATGCCCAAGGCCCCAGCACAAATTAAGTCATCAGATGTTAATGGCAACTGTCTCCACTCTGTGTGGGCACCTGGAATGGCCTTGGCCAGGTGAGTGGTACCCAGGGTTGTCTGCAGCTCAGAATTGTTTCTAATAGGGAAAATGTCCAAGAAATTTCATATTGCAGCTGTGCAAGGGAGCCTTTCTCATGGCAGTTACAGAATGCAGTGTTCTCTGCTGGTAGGAGCTGTCTGTGCACCATGTAATAATACCTGTGTAGCAATGAAATGTATGTAGCATAATAAAATAACATCTTTGTTTATGTGTGAAATATGTGAGAAGCCACAATAGTTCATGTATATCTGACAGTCTATTGAACTGATACCTCCTCGATGCCTCAGGCACAGGAGTTGTAAGGCAAAGCTACTGCCCGCTTGACTGTTCATGAAACTGCTTGTGAATCCCTATCTGTTAACTTACCCGTATAAATGGAACCATGTGTAGCTGGGTCTTTGCACACGTGGAGTTGCACACCAACCTTCCAGACGCTCCCAGCGCTCTCAGTGAACCATACGCAGTAACTCAGTAAAGGAGCATTTTAAGGGATGTTGGCGTGTGCAGGCTCTGCAGGGGAAGGGTGCTCCGTGGTGCAGTGTTAATCCGTGACAGCTGCCTCCTGGCACATTTATTTACCCTGCAAGGCAATAAATGATACGAAAAGATACGCATGTGGCTTCAAAGGCACCAGGAAGTTGCAATACGTATTGGGGTTTTCAGATCAATTTAAAAGTGTCTGTACTTACCTCATCATTTGAGTAAGCCATCCAGCAGCTGGTTGCCCAAGACACCCCTATTGATGCAATACCTACACACAAGCCCAACTTGTACGCCGGGGCTGTCTAACGACAAGCCACTTCTGCCTCCTGTCTCCTTCCACCAGAGAATTTCTGCAGCCCACGGCCAGGCTGCTGAGTCCCCTGCTCGCTGGCTGACTTGCAGGGGAAGGGGCATTATTTGGTCTCTTCTGTGCCCCTGTGCATCTGGGCCTTCAGCTGCTCTGCCTGTCCCCAGGGCCACCCCTGCTCCAGCACGAGCGAGCACTGTGTCCCTCTGTTAACGGAGAGGCTGTGTCTGCGTGTCCCCCGCCGTCCCCGTCTTGCTCAGGAAGGAGTGGGTGCTGGTCCCCTGCTTTGCCTAGGTAAGATTTTTTTCTCTTGGATAACTGGTTGTGTTGTCCCTCCATGTCACCGCGTGTCTGTCCCCCAGCCCGACACTGAACGTTACTCATGTGCTGTCCCTTGCTCTACCATTCCTGCAGCTGCTGTGTCAGCCGGAGCCTTTGGGTGACAGCATAGTCAATAAATGGATTCTTACTTGCATATGCCAGGAGGGAGACTGAGCAGGATTTTGCCGCTGTAAGTGACGCTCATGCTTTTTTACCTCTTTCTTCTAAGCACCTATGGAGCAGCTCTTCATGAGCATATTCGGAGGTATTAACCTCCTAAGCAGTAACTTTTCATGACACTTTACGTTGTATAGGTTGTTTTCCTGCTGGTGGTTTTATTCCCATTCAGCAGTGTTGTGATTTTGCTTTGTGTATGAGGAGCACAGGAGAACATGGATCTTGCACAGTTTCCTCTCTCTGCTGTTGGGTGATGTGAAGCTGGGGCACTCAGCCTCTCCGGGCAGCGATCTTCGGCACATTTTCTGGAGCCGCCACATACTGGTGTGTGCCTCCGGCGCTTGCAGGTGGGTGGCGAAGAGAGCCTGGGGCCGGCTTCCATCTTGCTGAATTCTGGAAATGAAGTTTAGACTTTAAGAAAGGAATACTCGAGGTTGCTGTTCTCTGACACCAGGAATGCCTTTGTGTGTGCTGCTCTGAGGTTGGTAGTTTGTGCGAGTTTCAATTGAGAAAAAAAAAAAAGCGCAAGCTGTGAATTGTTGCTTTTAAGCGCACATCTTTCCTTCTGAAGACGCAGCTGTTGATGAATTTAGCTTGTGTGTGGCTATTGTGGATGGTAGAATTACAATCCAGCGTTATGGATGTTTTCTTTTGATACAAATCCGGTGAGGTACATGCAAAATATGTGCAGCCCTTGGGCTCTTGGCGGATTGCCACGCGGACTGTCAGCAATAGCGTGGGTGCTTCTGATCTCATCAGGAAAGTCTAAACTCCTCTAATGGTTTGTGTTCCCATGGCTGTGTCATACTGAGATTAAATGTAATCTTAAGTTTCTTCACTAATTGGAATTGCTCTTTCGTCTGGCGTGGCCTTTGCTCTGTGTCAGGTGGCATTAGAGACCGAACGCCGTTTCCCAACAGCCCGTGCTGGTCTCTTTGGGGTTTTGTTTCCTGTTAACTCCCGGTTCTTCTGGCCCCCGTGGCTTCTCGCAGCAGCGATCCCGACAGCTGTGGATCCGAGGTCTCCCTTGCCCCATGTAGTGTCAGGCCATTAAGGAATGATTTGACAGGAGACAAATAGTTTTCTTAGGAAGAAAAGAGAAAGCAATTTATATTTGCTGTGGAAGTGGAAAAGGTATTGGGGTTTTCAGGGTAGGTTCTTTAAAGTGTTGGGGCTTTATGAATACAAACTGTAAGAATTCTGACAACTCTTATCTAGAACAATTAGCTATGTATCTGTGTGTTAAGCTGGGTATCCTAACCAAGTGTTATATCTGCCGTTGTTCATTTAGGCTTCTGAAAACAGCTGGAATCCAGAGCTGGCCTCAGAGCAGGTCCCAGCTCTAGGTGCTCTAGAGCTGTTATAGGTTCATGTTGTTGTCTACACCTTGCAACAGGTTTGTTTGGAAATTTGTTAGCTGCCACTTTAAATGAAACTTTTCCATTGTGACCTGTAGCAAGTTTTGGGTTTTCTAATGAGATGCTTTTGTAGGAAAAAGTTAAAACCAAATGATCTTTTTTCTCTGTCCGTGGATGAAGTTCACAGCCCCTGTAACCTGTCTCCAGCTCCGCCATACGGCGTCCAACATGGGTGGGTATGGAGCTGGTGTGTGCAGTGAATGCCCTCCCGCTGGACTCCTCCAAGGGCTGCGGTCAAGTAATAGTCAAGATTGATATGTCTAGAAAGGAAAATAAATTCTGTGCATCATTTGCTGGTTGCTTCCTAGTTCCTCTTTCTTTATCTGGGTTAAATACCAATCCTCCCTTTTGGGAAAACTTCTCGTGAAATAAAACACCGGATAGTAACTGGATCTCTTGTGGATCTCTGGATCTAGAGCAACTTGCTATGGAGTTAACGTAAAGAACAAAACATTCTTTAATAAAAGGTGACATTTCCTTTCTCTTTCAACAGGTAGTAAGTGGAAGAGACGTGCTTGCTGGTGTCACTGGAACCAGGTTTTGGTTCCTATGTATGTGTATTATTAATTGCATTTTAAAAAAAGTAATATTTTCTAAAGCAACAGAAACAGGACATTCAAGCTTATCCCCTGGTGCGTTTGCAGTTTGCAGCTGGGATAACCTGGAAGTGAAGCAGAGGAAAAGCCTGGCTGCAGTGTTGCATGTGGGTTTTATGTCTTCTCTTCAGAGCGCACTGTGGAACACGGTGCTGTGACACAGAGCACCGATCTGCAGCCGTGGGACAGTGTCGCTGGGACCCTGCACAGGGGCTCCCGGCCCATGTCCCTGGCTGCCGTGCCAGCTCCCTGCTCTCCAGGCTTATTTTTAACTGCTGATTTCACCGGCGGGGCAGACAGGGTGGACCCGAGCACACGGTCACCCCTCTGGCGGGTTCCAGCTGTCTGGGCAGCACAGACCTCGCCGGTCCCACCTGGAACGTCCCCTTGTCTCGGAGCAGGGATTAAGGACTTGACACGCTTTTAATACAGTGAAGAGTTTCATTTATAATTTTTAATTTTTACAGTGGGTGCACTTGCTCTCAAATCATTTTTGAAGGAAAATCAGTATTTTCAAAGGTCAGAGGCTCTCTCCCAGCCCAGCAGAGCCAGGTGAGGTGGTGTAACTGGGCTGTGCCGGCAGCTTGCCAAGCACCCGAGAGCTGTTCCCAGTCTGCACACACACAGCACAGGGGTTTAATTGGTGATAAGCACACACAGGATGGGTTTTATGGGTTGTTGTGAGTATGCACAGCACTTCTCAGCAAAAGCAGACAGAATATTCTTTGAAGCTTTGGGGAAAATGAATGTCTACAGGAGCAAAGTTTCACAGAAGCAGAGTTTCAATTCTTAGTATTTGACTTTTTTCTTTGGGAGGACCGTGCATGCTGTGAAACACATAGAGTCTATTAACAGTCTGATTTTGTTTGCGTTTATAATAGCAGAAGTCCATTCATAAATGTAACCCTTCCAAAGCAGCTTGCATGAACAATTTCTCGCTAAGGCAGAGCTGAATGCGGGTGCTCAGGCCTTTCTGTTGGCCCTGGACAAGCTGTTCCTGGCCCATGGAGCTGGGGAGCAGGACCCCAGGGGGAGCAGCCCTGGCCCGGCTCCCGTGTCCCTGCTGAGTCACAGCAGCTGTGAGCCCAGGAGGGATGCCAGCGTTTCGGTGTTAGGCACTTAAATGCATTTAACAGACAAATCTGGTGTAATTTCCCTTGTGTTACTCAGTGAAGTCATCCCTGAGCTGTGTTGATGAGGATCCGGGATCAAGAATGACTGTTATAATGGTTTTGTGGCGTTTTTTCTGATTTGGTCCCTTTGGTGAGGACTGGTAAAAATCCCGGTACTTGTTGATGAACTGCTGTCTGTCTCAACCTGTGCTGGTGTCACCCCGAAGAGCAGATATGCGCTGGGGACCTGGGGACATGTGGAATCGGAGGATGAGGAGCTGATTAACACCCTGAGCGTGTTACACTCCCCTTCTCGAGAGGGAAGGCGTCACCGCGGGCAGCTCCTATGAGATGGTGTTTGCCTCTTCGGGGGGTGCAGTTTGCGTTTCCTTCCTCCTCCCTCTGAGGAAAACAGGGCAGAGGCTTGTGTAGATATGTAGATATTTATTTTTTTAAGAAATGGAAATAAACTGTTTGAAAAGAAAACCAAGAGGCACATGCAACTTACAGAGTTTTCCAGGTTTCCGTACTGCTGTTTGCTTCCTGCATCTCAAATTCCTCGTCCCCAGGCAGCTCGTGTTTCTGGTGTTGGAGCTGCTTTCCTGGCAGAACTGAACCCAGCTCACTGCCGGCTCCTCTGCTGCCCCAGCCAGGTTGGGGGGGGCTGTGAAGAGGAGGGGACCCCTCTCGTCAAGCCCATTTTCCTTGTGCTGGAGCCGTTCAGCAGCAGGAGCGCGGGGTGGCTGGGGGACGTGTCTCTCGTGTCCTGCGGCCGCCCCCCGTTAGGGACATGGGCCCCTCTGAGCCCAGCGGGAGCCTTGAGCAGCTCACCGCTCCCTGGCACAGCTTTCTGCCGCTTTAAACTTCGATGCTGGATTGCTCAACCGTCCCGCGATGTGTATGTCATCGTGTTTCCAGCGTAGCTGTTGAAGGTTAGTTATTGGAACATATTAAGAATGCATTGATGTGTATCAAGAATGAGGAACACAAAGTTATTTGGTGAATGATGTTTAAAAGGGAGAGTTTCCCTCCTGGAGGTTCCGTGGCGAGCGCTGCCTCACCCCTTCTGTGAGGACAAAAACTTTGAATGCTTGGGCTCAGAAATTTGGGATCATTTTAAGTGATGATGAAGCAATTACTGAAATGTTTCTTGTTCTGCAAAACAAATCCATGTCAGGAAATAAATAGAGAAGTAAATGGCTTGGCTTTCATCACCAAGCACTTAAGCAGCCTGCTAATGATTTGAAAAGGCAGCAACAGAAGATATCTGAAGGAAAAATGGCAATATCCAATTTATTTTCAAGTTTCATCTGCTTCACTAGAATTATATCTGAAAAATGAAGACAAATGCTTACACGTCAGAAGAATGGTAATGACTCGGTGCCTTGCTCAAGGAGAGTAGCTTTGTTTTGCACACCACACTCACCGCTGCTTTTGACCGAGATGCTGTGGCGTGAGCTGAGGCAGAGCCTCTGCCGAGCCGGGAGCGCGGGACACACCAGCCCTTCCCTTCCCAGCCAACCAGCGCCGCTTGGCCGGGTGAAGCCCAGTGGGACTGACTGCAGTTCGTCTGGGTTCCTTGCTAACGGCGATCATTTAAATGCAGGATTTAAGAAACTACGGAAGAGTTTATTTCCAGAAACCTCTTGAATAATTCTTATTTCGCAGTTAAAAATTGAGTTTTTATTTTCCTGTTAAGTGCGAGTATCCTGGAAAAGATATGAAATAGACAAGAAAATTCAGTCCTTTATTGACTGTTTTAGAGGGAGTGTGTGTCTCTGCTGATATGCTGCAAGCAGCCTGAGTTTTCGCATCAGATGTAGTTACTGCATCAGATGTAGTTACCCGTCTTCAAGGGCAGGGAAATGAAGCTGGGCCATTGAAAGGAAAACCCTTGGAAAAGCAACTTAAACTGCAGAATTACTCTTCTAAGAGTGGTGTCTCCCTTAGATACATCTTACTTTTTTTCTTACCATCTAGCAATGGTTTCTGCTGGTTAAATATAGTATTTAGGTATTGTGGCTGAGATCTTTTCCATTTCCCCTCAAAGTCCAAATAATACACAGTTTTGCAAACCTTTGTTTCCGTTCACAATTTAACTTTCTAGTAGCTGGTTGAAAGAACGTATATTGTATTTTACATGCCCGCTCGGTACTGAAAGGGTTCGTGTTTTCCTGCTAGCATGCTCCTATACATGCACTGTAGTTGCACGTGATGTTTCTGTGACTATGAAAAAAAAAAGAGATTTAAGAAATTGCAGTAAATTAGGAATGTTATAAATGAAGGACATGGCTTGGGAAACAAGCCACAGTAAAAAGCAGACCAATCAACCTTGGTGGTTCTGCTTGTTGTAAAGGAACTGATGAAAGAGGTTGCTGACCGCGGGTGTTGGGTGGTTCCAGTTAAAGACGACGGTGCAAGGGTCCCTGGCTCTTACGTGTCTCCTCTCCCTGCAGCTCTGCCGTGGTGCATGGAGCGATGGTTCTCCCGGTGCTGCTGCTGCTGGCGCTGCTGTCCCCAAGCTGGCAAGGTGAGTGTGCGCGGTGCTGCCGGAGGAGCCGGACCCAGCGCCGCACCGGCACCGACGGCTCCTGCTGTCCGTTGCAATGTGCGCAAAGAAGATTCGTAGCCCATCTATGTATAAAATTCATAGCACGTGTGATTGGCGTGGGTCTTGCAGGGCCTGGGGAGGAAAGTGGGAAACCTTATTTGAAGGGCAAATCATTGAGCCGTGTCATGGGTTGGTCTTTCTCGCCCATGGGCTGAGGTGCAGTTGTGTTGCATTCTTAAAAGCCAAGTTTTTTCCCAGGGAAGGCTCTTCAGAGTATGTAGTATGGTGGTTGATATTTTTCCATGATTGCTCCAGTAAGACCTTTGAATATGGAAAGTGACTTTTTCATAAATCCTTTATGCAGCTGTGTGCACATAAAGGTTTTATGACATGCAGTGTGTTTAAGATTTGCCTCAGAACAGGAGAAGGGGATTTTCACTGCCATGGAGAGGCAGGAGTGGTTCATCTGAAGGCCTTCTGGATGTTTTGGGAGAAGACCTGAAAGATTCGTACTTGCTACTTAGCAACCAGCCTTTTAAAAATGATGAATAAAGGTTTTCTGTGAGTAACTTGTTTTTTTCAGTTTTAAATTTTAAGTGACTTGAGAGGTATATCTAGTGTTCATTATGGCTTATCTGCTCTTTTTTGCATTTAACCTGTGAAATCTCTTTCTGAATACTCTGCTGAAATGCATTTATTTTCAAATGTTGATGCAAATGATAAAAGGCAGAGTATATTAAGTGGAATGTTAGAATGGATGGTGGAAAGTGAATATTAAAAACATATGGAGGTCTAGTTCTTGACTTTAGTCATGTCTGTGAATAGGAAATTGAGGCAAAAAAGGGAGAAACATTGGATGAGTGTTTGTGGAAATACATTAAGCTGCTAATGTTATTGATACAATATTATCTTGAAATAAGGCTTGGTAGCAGTTATCACACTGTACCTTCTTATCACTCTTGAAGTGCAGCTATCTGCTTCTCTAAAACTTTTTTTTTCAGCTTTCAGAGCTTCTTATATTAAAAATCTTGTAGTTAAAGCACCTGCCTTTCACATCCTTAACTGAAGAGCAGTAGGTGGAGCAGAGGAACACGTGGGCGAGGTGCGTGTCGAGGTGTGAAGCTGTGGTTGGTTCCTCTCGCGCGATGTGCAGAACCTGCGGAGTGTCCCCTGTAGAGCAGCGGTGCCTGCCCTTCCAGAGCCACCCTGCACACCTTGGGTGTTTCACCTGACCTTTTAAAGAACTCTCTGCTTGGGCCTGGCTTTTGGGATTTTTGATGAGTGAAAAATGTCTGGGCATATCTTTGGGTAGCGTTCAGGGGTAGACTGACCATTTTTGCGTTGCCAGTAGGCTTCAGATGATGAGATTAAATATTACTCAAAAAAAAGAAAAAAAAGGAGAGAGAAAGCAACCCCACAACCCAACCCGAAAAAATCAAGCACTGTGTAGAAATCTAAGTGCAGAAATATGTCTCTTCCCTACCTCAGTGTCCAGGAAATCCTTTTATTCTAGAGGTTTATTGCAGCACTGACTTCTGTGTCCCTTCTTTATTAGCCGTGTAAAGTGGGGAAGGAGGCTTTTCTTCGTTTCCCAAGAAGCTAAAGCCTGGCTAAATCAGAGCACTTGCTAGGTAATGTCAAGGCTCTGCTAAGGGCGGGAGGTTTAGTCCTTTTTAGTGCCTGTGTGTGGTGTCCGGAGCTGCCGGCACAGGGTGCCGTGAGTGCTGCCCATGCCCTCCGGTGCCGGCAGCCGCGGGGCCGGGCTCTGCTCGCTCCTCCGCAAAGAGGAATCCATCAGGTGGCACCGTTCCTCTTCAACTTGCAAAGTTACAAAGCCATGTCTCGGTGAGCAAAGGACTAGTTCGTTTACCTCTGTCCACTGGCCAGTTGGCTCTTGTTCCAGCCACAACCTGAGAGGCCCCGTGGTGCCGGGGGGTTATCGCTCTGAGCACGCCCTTGCGTGCGTGTGCTAGGTGTGTATTTATCTGTGTAGTAAGATGTGCTAGTCTTTATCTGCAAGGTGGAGTGGAGTCCTGCGAGGAGCAGGGAGTTGGACCTGATGACCCGTGTGGGTCCCCTCCAGCTCCAGGTGTTGTGTGACTCTGGAGGGTGCGCGGTGGCGATGTGTTGCTGAGACGGGATGCTGGATATTGTTAACGCCCTTCTTTAAAAGGTACGTGTAGTAGAATTAGATACACTGTGTTTAGAAAGAAAATTGAGACCCTTATGGTGTATGATTTTACTTTATGCTTTTAAAAATTACTTCAGTATTTGCTGAAGAGATCACCTCAAAATTAAGATGTGCTACCAGAAACAAGTAGTGTATTTGTCCTCGGAGAGTTGCTGTTTGGTATTTTCCCAAACAGTTAGCAATGTTTATAGTCTGGGAATTGTTTATAAAATATGAAATGAAACTGTCTAGATTGGTAAGGGATTGTGTGAAATAAACTCCCCATAGCAGCGAATAACCTGTCTTTGTCTCCTTAGCCCTGTTCCTGGTCCGGTGTCGGGCGCGCTCACCGTGCAGGGTGACGTGTCCCCTGTCACCAGAGGGCTGACACTGCACCTTCCCCTGCGCTCGAACGCGGGGCGGCTGCGTCCCTGTCCTGTTGGAATACCCAGACATTTACAGTCAGCACTCCTAGTTGTTACTTTCACAAAGTGAATAAGCAAACAAAATAAAGGAGCTTCACTTTTGACACTTTTCTAATAATGAGCTAATAAACTAGTTAATGAGAAATTTAATGCAAATCCCTGTATCTTTGTGTGGCAGGTCAGATTTTTTTTTTCATGCATGCACAATATACATGGGCCAGAAGTGCAGCAATGAGACTCTGTATTATGAGACAAAAAGACGTGCAGTGACAGTGTTTGGTAATGGCAGTAATTTCAATCTTGGCTGCTGGCCGGCGTGTTGCCCAGTGCTGCACAGGTAGCTGTCCTGATGGTGTTCCACGCCGGGGAGTCTGGGGAGCTGCTGTGCTGCAGCCGTCACCTCTGGGTGGCAGCGGCTGGTGGCCCTCGCTGCTGACATCTGTCCTGCAGACCTGGCACAGCTGCTCCTGAGAGCCGTGGAGACACATCGCCCAGCCCAGCTCTGCCCTGCTGGGGCTTCGGCGTGCGCCTGCTTTCGCTTCGGGGAAACACGGCTGGAATATGCAGCCCCTGACAGCTGGTGGTGTGCACAGCTGCTCGGGGGGCACAGGCCTGTGTCCACTTGCGCGTGGTCACCCCACGCTCTGCGGTCGCGGCAGTGTCACCCGCGCTCTGCGGTCGCGGCAGTGTCACCTGCGGTCGCGGCAGTGTCACCCGCGCTCTGCTTGGGGCTGCTGACTGTGGCTCTGCTCAGCTGGGCCCGCAGGCAGGAGCGGGAGGACACGGCCAGCACTTCGGCTGGTTCTGCAGCCTTAAAAGCCTCCCTGGTTTTGTAAAGCTCAACCTATTTTTTAAGTGAGCGAGGCATTGTGGGAGCATTAATGAGGGGACATGGTAAAATACCATGGAGTTGGAAAAACAACTAAGTAGTGAAAGGAGCAGTTTGGATATAAGGAATAGTAACAGTCAGGAAGGAGAGTGTCTCAGTTTCCAACCCAGGAGTTCTTCACCAGAAATGTTTTTACAGCGGGTAATTGATCTGTATTGGTCTGTGCACACATCAAGATCTGCAGCAGTTCACATGGATGTGGTCAGTGTTACTCTGTTTTGAGGCTCTGTTACATGGATCCACAGCCTGTGTCATGTCAGACTGTTCACCCAGCCCTCGGACCAGAGCGAGCTTTCCCACAGACAGGCGTGTTTGGGGGTGCAGTGCCTCGCAGTGCCCCAGTGTGTTTGGGGCTGCAGTGCCCCGGTGTGTTTGGGGCTGCAGTGCCCCTGTGTGTTTGGGGGTGCAGTGCCTCGCAGTGTCCCGGTGTGTTTGGGGCTGCAGTGCCCCTGTGTGTTTGGGGGTGCAGTGCCTCGCAGTGCCCCGGTGTGTTTGGGGCTGCAGTGCCCCGGTGTGTTTGGGGGTGCAGTGCCCCGGTGTGTTTGGGGGTGCAGTGCCTCGCAGTGTCCCGGTGTGTTTGGGGGTGCAGTGCCCCTGTGTGTTTGGGGGTGCAGTGCCTCGCAGTGTCCCGGTGTGTTTGGGGGTGCAGTGACCCGGTTTGTTGCTCATGGGCGCTGTCAGGTTTGCTCTGCGGGCTGGTGACCTCCCCTGTGCCGGGCAGTCCCTGCCTGGCCCCTGCTGGGGTTGCAGAGCTGCACCAAGAGCTGCCACAGGAGCAGAGGTGATTTCCTCCTGAACCTCAGGCTTGCTTGAGGTTTGCTCAGGCTTGAAGGGCCCTTGGGTCAAGAGAAGAGGGAAACATTAGGCTTGACCAGGCTGTGAACCAGATGAATTTTCCTTGTGGACTTGGTAGGGCTCCCGGGTGGCGGGTGAGTTGTCCTGCAGCTGTTTCGATGGCATTGCTGTGACCCGCAGACCTGCTGGGCTCTGTCCTCACCGGCCAGCGCTTCTCAGCAATGACAGCAGTGTCTCGCTGGGAGGTGGGGAACCCCTCGCTGCTCCAGGGCTGTCCCCACCAATGGGGCGAATCTGGGCTCTTTGGGCCGGTTGTGACCGTGGCTCGGGACAAGTCCCTTGTGGTCCCTGGCTTCGAGGGCCTTCTGCCGCTCCAGCCTGACCAACCCAGATGAAGGGCCTGTGTGTTACAGTGCCAGTTGTGTCTTAACTGCTGCTGTTGTGGGACGAGAAGAACCGGAGCTTTCGTTATAGGAATGTTTGGCGTATTTTTTTCTTTCTTCCTTTTAAAAAAGTTTCACAAAATTAGCAAAGTTCTGTGATTCTGTGAAGTTATTACTTGGTATGTGTATGACTGGTTTTGTGTATACGGGTACTTGAACTCAATGTGACAGATGCTATCTGATTCCAGGATTCTTTCTCTAATTTACTTTGTTAGTGGTTCAAAAATGGAAAATTATATTTGTGTATTTGCTCATTCTGGGAGGAGGGAAGGAAGACAAAGCAGAAAACAGAGTTACGTTCCCAGTGGGCAGGCTCTAATGATAGGCTTGAAGAAGTCCAACACATGGTATGCTCAGCTGCTATTTTAGGAGCATCCGCTGTATTTGTGGCTGGACATTTTTCTTGTGTGTTAGAACTGAAAAAGACAACGTAGATATGAGTTAAGTTGCCATAAACATGCACGTGTGTGCACGGGAGGTGTGTGACGGAGAGCAGTGACCTGTGCTGTCCTGGGCAGCTCTGCCCCTGTGCTCAGCCAGCTCTGGCTGCCCCTGGCTGGCACCACCACGGCCACCTGGAGTTTCCAGGAGACTGAGGAACTTGCCGTGTTCTCCGTTAGCTCGTGGAGCTGTGTCTTCTCCCACAGAGACTGGCGTGACCCAGCGCCCTGTGTTTCATGGCACGTCCATTCCGAAAGCGGCTCTGTGCCAGCAGAGCGGCTGTTCCCTGCTGGGCATCTCTTTGCTGAGGGTACTTAGAAGTTCAGTTTCCTACTCTCTACATTCTCTTAAAAGTTCTTCCTCTTACTCAGCCAAAGCTGAGTTGGAAAGCGAAAGCTGAGTTCCAATCTGTGCTTGGAAAGAGGTGTTGTACCTGCCGATAGTGCATGCTGCTTCTCCTCAAAGGCTTGTCTGCCTGGCAAAGGCAGTACAGATTAACTTTTCAAACAAGCTTGTTAAACTTGCTAAATCCTGTGTGGCTGTGTCCACTGCAAATTTAAATGGCCTTGATTTGATGTAGTTAAAATCGTTTCTGGAATGCTGGAGAATAACTATTTCCGTATGGAAGTATAAAGTGGTTTAGTAAATCTGTTTTAAATGTACACTGTTAGGATTTTTCCTCTGCCGAGGGTCCCTATGTAGACGACCCTCCCGTGTTGTATGCCCGCAGCAGTGTGTGCAGATGCGATGTAGAATGTCACTGAACTCTCAAAACTTGATGACTTGGAGTGCGCAGGTATGGCTGGTATTTCTTTGATGGTTCAAGCTCATATCTTTGTCTAGCTGAAACGGCTAAATTAGTGTCATTAGCTCCTACTTGATGGTTCTTCAGCACTAGCTACAAGTAATATTTATTCTGTTAAGCAGAAGATTCTGTTATCTGATGATTTCTTTATCTCTCTGAAGATATTAAGCATACAATGGTGTTTTCTCCTTAACTCTCCCCCTTTACAGATGACGAACTGAAGCTCAGTATGGTCCACTACGAGTGTGTGTGTGAAGGCATGTCCTGTGGGAATGGAGACCGTTGCCAAGGCCAGCAGTGTTTTGCTTCCCTGAGCATTAATGATGGTGCTAAGGTTTACCAGAAAGGCTGCTTCCAAGTCTACGAACAAGGGAAAATGACGTGCAAAACCCCTCCGTCCCCAGACCAGGCTGTGGAGTGCTGCCAAGGGTACCTGTGCAACATGAACATCACTGCGCAGCTGCCTTCTTCTAAAGGTGAGAGCTTAACCACTAAGTGGTGAGCGTCGAGAAAGTAAAAAGGTTGGGCTTTCATCTGGTGTGATGGGACGAGCTGGCCTCAGCGCTGGGGAAGCGAGGGTTGAATCAGCACGGGATGGCCCTTTCTGCTGCATTCCCACCCCGGGCCCTCCGGCACAGGCCCACGTCACAGGCTGGATGTCCCGTGGTGCTGGGTGCACGATGGTGCCGCAGGGCAGGGCCAGGGCTGGCTCAGTGCTGCTGAGCGCACCGTCACGGCTGGCGCTGGGTCTGAGGGCACACGGCTGGCTCTGTGTGGCCTCTCTTTCAGACCAGGTGGCTGCCAAGTTAAGTGTTGCTGTCAGTGCTTCTGGTTTTTGCAAATTTGGAATTCACAGGGTTTTTTTTTTCCTCTCTCTTTTTTTTTTTTCTTTTCCCCCATCTTCAAGGCCAAAACTTTCAAGGAGAAGCTGCAGGTTACAGTGTGGAAACACTGATCATCGTCATACTGGCACCTGTGACGGTGCTGATAGTGTTTTCTGCAGTAGCTGTGCTGATCATCCGGAGAATACAGAAGAACCACATGGAGAGGCTGAATTCGAGAGATGCAGAATACGGCACAATCGAGGGGCTCATTGCATCAAACGTTGGAGACAGCACGTTGGCAGTAAGTACCTGCATGTGGTGGAGTCTGGGTGAGCTTTCTGCCCTTCCCAGCGCTCGTACCCTCCAGACACGGCCACGTCCACAGGGGGACCTCTGGCCGCCAGGGGATGCTGCCTAGTGTCAGCACTTCTGTGATGACATCCCTGTGCTAAAGCCATTGTTTAAATGGATTTTAACCAAAAGATAGATTTGCAAGTATAGCTCCTCTGACCTGGAGAACTGCCATAAACTGCCACCAAACTGTGGCTGTTCCTAGAAGTGACGTCTGAACAGCGGAACGGAGTTTGCCTCATTCTTGGGTAGCCTGAAGTGATAGGAAAGGTGCAAAAGT
The DNA here is from genome assembly GCF_036013445.1 of Caloenas nicobarica. Classification (NCBI taxonomy): domain Eukaryota; kingdom Metazoa; phylum Chordata; class Aves; order Columbiformes; family Columbidae; genus Caloenas; species Caloenas nicobarica. The sequence continues at coordinate 42,008,156 of NC_088250.1, read as the reverse complement.
GAACTGCGTATTTGATATATGAAAGGCTGGAAAAGATGAGATGCTAGTGGAAGAAGAAAATACTGATATTTTTAATTGTTAAAAACTCCAAACCTGACTCCCATGTTCTCAGTAGAAGGGCTCTAAGAAATTAGTGACATTTTGTTGACAGAAGTGCAGTAGGAATTTTAAGAAACAAGAACCGCTTACTCAGAATTCGGTTTTTAAAATACATTCTTGTTCATGTGTTCTCTGGAAAATAAAATGACACGGGGCAGTGTTTCCTTTTTGAAGACTTGTTTATCTTACCCTTTCACTTGAGGCCAGAAAATAAGTGTTCCCAGCAGCTTTCCTGTGCGTTATCGAAACTGAGCAAGTAAGGCTTCAGAGGCAGCTCGAGTGTTTGTTTCTGAAATCAGTACAAACAGGAGAAGTTTTCTTCTGCTTGCATTTCTGAGATAAAATCTCCTTAACATGAAGAGGCTGGAAAACATTTTCTATTTTGGTGCTTTCCCACCATAATGTATCTTCACTGCACGGTTGAAAACTGGCTAAAAAAATGGTCCAAAACACAGATATTTTTAATAATATGCTACTAACACCAACTGGGTATTTTCTTTCTGTGTTTTGAACTGTATTTCTGTCTGTAGGAGAGAGAAACTGAAATGGGTATTTCTTTAAATGAGGAATAACCTTTGCTATCTTCCTTAGAAAGTGTTGGTTACCACCAACTAGGCAAGCAGTTTGACTATGGCCAAAAAAGCCACCGGAAAGTGTCCACAGCTCCTGGCCTGTAGGCTGAGCGCTGCTCTGCGGGTGTTTCTGAGAAAGAAGGTGTGTGAGACGTGCAGGTGGTGAGGAGCAGCCGTGCTGCCAACTGCAGCGGCTTTCTGCCACTGCCCTGCTGTGCTGCAGAGATTGAGACAAACTACACCTGCGAATCTTTTTGTAATGATTTTGTCTCTCTTTAATTAGCTCACGGGGCTTGATTCTGTGTTAGTGTTTTAAAACAGCCAGTTTTGGTCTGGTGACCATAAACCAGGCGTGTGTGCAGCTGGTTCTGTCTCCAAGCCTGACTTGCAGCTGTTACCAGCTCTCACCTCTTATCAGTGCAAGACCATTGCCATTCCGTTTGCAAACCTTTTGCACTTCCAGTCATTTAATGTTACTTGGAAGCGGTGATAAAACTTGGGAAGAATAAATCAATCTTCTTTTTAAAAGAAACTGGAGAAGTTGCTAAGTGCAAGGCTGGGTCTGGAGGAGCTGGTTTGTCCTCAGCCCCTCTGAGCAGGATGGCTGTGGTGCCTCCGGTGCATCTGAGTGCTGCTGATGGACAAAAAATTGGTAGTTCTGTGTTTCTAAATGTTCATCTAAACAGTAAGCCTTTTTTAAATTCCAAATGTTTCTTCTCCATTGTGTGTTTTAAATGACTGGCTTTGTTACCCATTAGATTACTTTACATTTAGGATTAGTCTCTATGGTGTAGCAAATGCTTAAAACCCTAGGCTTCCTAACAGGGAATGTAAAGAGCTGTGGCCTCTGCAAATCTTGTTTTAATAGTTGCTGAAGATAAGCTTTTTTATTTTTTTTTTCTCCCTCTGATACAAGCAGGAAGGAAAATGAGCTCTCAGTTTGCATTAAAAAGTTAAATAGCAGCCTCCTGTCATTCTTAGATTATCTTTTTCTTGAGTACTTGTTTAAAAAATCGTTAGGAAAAATGGGATTTCATCAGATCTGGTTAAAGCCCAGTAGTGCAGTTTGCTAAAAATATTAGAAAGTTGATTATGCTTATGTTTTTTTAATCTTATTTTCCTTTGTGCAGAAAGAATTGTGCACTAATGCAGTTGTTAATACTTTAACTAATTCAGAATACCCAGCCAGAACAGTAGCTGGCTATTAGCATTTTAAAAGGCTAATAAGATTTTAACATTCAATTAGAATCTCACTCATCTTTTTTTTTTTTTTTTTTAATAAGCTTACAGTTTAAAGCCTGGCTTCCAGGCACTAAAAATACCAGAAACTGATAAAAAGCTTTTAAGAAGGACTTGTTATGGAAAATTTTCTGGAGTATCAGTGACATATCTAGTGTAGGTGATACAGGTAATACTCGTATCACCTTGTTTATTTTAAAACTAGTTTCAGTTTTAATTAACTGTACCAAACTGGAATAGTTCGGGCATCAGCAGGGCCGTTGAGATCCCAGGGAGCTTGAACTTCCCCTGCCCGGTGAAGTCGTGTACCTTGGTGTATTTGAACGGGGAGCAGCAGTTTCTCATGGGTTGTAAACTTGCGCTTTTCCTTTTGAACAGGACTTGTTGGACCATTCCTGCACGTCGGGCAGCGGCTCAGGACTCCCGTTCCTGGTGCAAAGAACAGTGGCTCGCCAGATCACGCTTGTGGAGTGTGTAGGTCAGTGGAAATCTTGTTCATATCTAGTGCCAAACGCAGAGAGGAAGCTCTTATCTCCCATGCTAATCAACTGGTTTTCCTTTGTTGCTTATATCATATGTGGAACTTTTCAGGCTTTGGTGTATGGAACATATTTGGTTTTGGAAAGTGAAGTGAAAAAATTCCTTTCAGATCTATGCAGAAGAAAAAGGCAAATATCATCTGTGCTTTATGATCAAAAAATTAAAGCTTTGTTCAGTAAGGTGATGTTAGAAAATACAAACTAGGCTTGTTTGAGTACTTTGGAAGCAAAATAAACTATTTTTTTTTTTTAGAAAAGCAAGCTGAGTTTGCAGTCTGACACTGTCAAACTGTGATGCAATCATTTGTTCAATTAGAAAGCTTTAGAATTAGAAAAGAATAATGCAGATTTGAGATATGGAGCTGAAGCATCCAAGTGGCGTTTAAAAGAAGAGTGATTTTGTGCCATTGGATTGGTAACACGAACGTTTTGCAGCTTACTTGCTCCGCACCGTTGCATTGGCACTGTGCAGCAGTGGTGTGCTCTTGCTGCTCTTCCCCCTGAAAGAGAGAATCTCTCTAGTAATTCTTCCCTAAAACTCTTCTGGGTCTTAAGGCTTTTTTGTAGGCCTTCAGTGTTAATCTTAAGTATGGCTTAATTTTTTCTTTGGTATATTTATGTATTACTTGAATAGTGTTAGATTTGAATTTAGTAATTTTAGGAAGCATTTGGGTCAGAGAGACCCTGAGGCAGAGACATTGAGCCAAGATGCCGTTCTGTCTATTGGGAGGAAAAAAAAAAAACAACCACAAAACTGGTTTAAATATGTTTTATGGTGCTTCTTCAGTGACTTGAACTCAGATGAAGTTAACACCTTCCTGCAAGTCACTGGAGGTTTTAACTCATCAGGGTGTTAAACCAAGCCCTAGACTAAAGCAGATGAATCTGTGAATCTGCAGGATCTGGGTGCACATTTTACCAGTGTTCTTTGCTTTTGGCTTATCATGTCTACTGAGTAGCACAAATGTTCACACTCACTTTAAATCCAAGTGTACATCCTCTGAGGCTCTGCAATTTCTCTTTATCAGAAACCGTAGAATATGATGCGCATGGGCGTTTTTGTTTATTTGTGTTTTTAATTGTCATTCTGCATTTTGTGCGCCTGGCTGAGCTGATTGTTTTTGCAAAGGCTGATGATGTCCTAGAGATATAAGGGTTGTATCCCCAGCATTCTGTACCGTTGCAGTGCTCCTGCTTGGTGGATCCCCAGGCTCAGTGTGCAGGGCCCCTGCAGTGCGCTGCCCGCGCTGCTGCAGCTGCAGAAGTGCTGTCATTGCAGGGGGCTGCGTAACCACACCTGTCCGGTGCCAAACTGCGTGTTGTGCCGAGGTGCGAAGAGACGTCCACCCTCTCTGAACTGCAGCTGGAACAAACGGGAGAAATCAGGGGCCAGTGGAGCCCTGTGTGACTGTGAAGTGGTGACAAGTGTACGCAGGGGTGATCAGACGACGTCTGGGGGATATTTGGGCCAGAGCTGCCGAGTTTCCATCCTATGAGCTACTCCTGTCCTCCTGCCCTGTGCAGATTGTTAGCTGACAACTTGTACTGTGTTCTTTCCCCCACCAGGAAAGGGCCGATATGGAGAAGTCTGGAGGGGTCAGTGGCAAGGAGAAAATGTTGCTGTGAAGATCTTCTCTTCTAGGGATGAAAAATCCTGGTTCAGGGAAACCGAACTGTACAATACTGTATTGCTGCGGCATGAAAATATTTTAGGTAAGCAGAGCAACTGTATTCATGTTTCCTCATGTAGCTTGCATAAAGGTGAGTTCACTGAACAGTTCCCTTGCAAACACTGCAGGTTTGCCAGGTATCCTGCAGTCTTTGGGATTAAGCTTTTGTGTTCGCGGTAAATAAGGGAAATTTTAAGGAGGAGACTTGCAGGAGGTACTGAAGTCTGAGTCTCAGCTGGAGAAAGTGTCGAAAAAACCATGAATCGTTGTCTTCCTGTAGAAGTGTTCTAGGGAGAAGCAGTCAGCCAGGTCAGCGAGGTGAACGGCTTGTCGGCGGTGCAGTGTGCAGGGAAGAAGGAGGCGCCACAGACCTGCAGACCAAGAATCGAGCCTTGCAGCTCGTGTTGCAGGGCAGCCTAATGGCAAGGAGCGTTGTGCAGAGTGTCAGGTGGGGAGGTTTGAGTGGGTCTGGGTTTATATAACTTCAGTTTACCTGGGAGAAGTAAAGGGAGAAAAAATGGGGAGGAGATTATAATGAGATGTAAATATTTGAATAGTTTTCCTTGTGCCTGAATAAACTGCAGTGTGAATCCATTATTTTCTTTGTTTAACTGTTCTGCTCAGGCTCCAACTAAGCTCCTTTGGTGTTTAAACTTCAGCTAGATTTGCCCCTTTATGATGTATCCCATTTCCCTGTAAATATGAAAGTATGATGATTTTGAATCTTCTGCGTCCCTTGTACCCTATGTGCTCGGTTCTGAGAGCTTAGAAAATGGCTTTTTTGTGTTGTGAGCCATGGCCGAAGTGTAAGCAGCCCTTTTGATTCCTGGCAGACATGACCTTTCATTCATGTGCCACTTCTACAGTCAAAGCAGGAGAGTGTTTTCCATGTGTCGACATTACCTCGCCCGCAATCTGTCTGTCTTCCATCAGTTTTACTTGGGCTCCTTATTCTTGTTTCCTGTCAGAGAATATTCCTTGGCTCTATAGCTCACCCTGCTAGACGTTTGTCTAATGTTTCCTGAAGCAGTTCCTTTGTTACTACAAAAAGAATTTGGTGGCCTTCTGAAATGCGAATTATTGAACTTTCCTTCCCAAGAGAGCAAGTAACTTGGCTGAAATTATATTACACGTTTCCCATGTTCCTCTGTCTGTGTTTAGTCTTTCTTGATAACTGTCAAATTTGTTGGCTATTTTATAGAATTTTTTTAGATGCAGTATTAAACAATATCAGAGATTACAAAAGTATCCCATTGTGCAGAAATCTGAGTTCAAGAGAGGAAGCAGTGGATGTTCTTCCTGACAAATGTCATATGTGGGCTTTTAATAAACGTGATTTGTTCCTCTAACTGGGGAATAAAACTTTTGTTGCTTCCTAGCTAAAGCTGTTGAGGTCAACAGTGTGCTGAGGCACAGTAAACTCAGAGGTGACAGAAGGGAACTGCTCCTGTAGTTTGGGTTCACAGAGACACCACATTTTTTAAAGCAGTTCTTGAGTTCCAGAGAGAAGTTTTGCTCGGTTCCTTTGTAGAAAATCACAGTGAAATACAGCTGTGATGCGTGAAGGGGCTGTGCCTTCCGTCACCGTGGAAGTCAGCAGCACGCCAGCTGAACTGTCTGGTATTTAAAGCAGAGAATTCCTCATCCTGGCGGCCCGGGAGATGTGGTGCTGGGAGCCTGCAGCGGTGCAGAGCTCATCAACCACCCTCCTCAGCCCTTGGGCAGCCGGAGATCAGTCGTTGCTGTGCTGAGATGTGCTTGTGCTTTTTTCAGTCCGTACGTGGTCAGAAGGGTGTGATGGTCCCCGGGGGGACAACAAGCTTGTGACATGCCAGGGTCGATTGTTGAAGCGCTCCAAACAGACTTACCTTGGATGTCAAGGTGAAGCTGGCACAGCACACAGTGTCCATTTATCGGGGTGTGACATGAATGTGAAACGTGTTTAACCCTTTTCTCAGCAGCCTGCACTGGCTGCTCATTGTTCTTAAAAGTGGATGTGATTCCGTAGGACTTGTCTGTTCAAGGTATCGCTTCTCTCCAGTGGAATCCTCTGGAGTGGACAGCAGCAGATGTGCTGTGACCTGCTGGTCTTCGGTTGGCTGGAAACTTCCCCACCCCAAGGGTCTTCAAAAAGAAATAAAACAAAGCAAAACAACTTTTTTTTTTTTTTTTTTTTTTTTAAGGATGTGGTCCTAACAAGTACTTGTGCTTGGTGTGGCTGACAAAATACATAAATACATTCTTGTGAACAGACGAGTTCTAGAATATGTCAGCTCTTTTTTCAACATGGTAATACCTGTAGTTGGTTTTCAGTGCAGTACAATTGTGGAAAAGTTTTAATTAAACAGTTTTAAATTGTAAGCAGCGCCTAAGTAGTATTGATTCTTTTCTTGGGCGAGTCTTGAAGGAGCTCTGTCATTTCATTTTGTTGTTCCTCCTTTTCTCTTCCCCTCTCTCAGGTTTCATCGCGTCCGATATGACTTCCAGGAACTCCAGCACGCAGCTGTGGTTGATCACCCACTACCACGAGATGGGCTCTCTGTACGACTATCTGCAGCTCACCACACTGGACACGGTCAGCTGCCTGCGCATCGTCCTCTCCATAGCCAGCGGCCTCGCACATTTGCACATTGAGATCTTTGGCACCCAGGGGAAGCCTGCCATTTCTCATCGGGACTTGAAGAGCAAAAACATCCTCGTGAAGAAAAACGGGCAGTGCTGCATAGCGGATCTGGGTGAGTTCATCTCAGTGCTGATAGACCCAGCACATTCCTGTGGAAATCAAATCCACTGGATAACTGCAACTGTAGAGAAAAGTCTTAAGTAACTTAAAATAGCCCTACTCTGGTGTGGTGCAGCGGGCTGGTTTACAACAGCCACTAGGTGGCACTTAGACCTCGGGAATGTCACTGCGACCAGGAGCAGCCCTGACACCGACACTGCGGGCACCTCTTGGGTGTTTGGCGTTAAATCCTGTTCGTGGATCCCAGCAGACAGCTGCTGTTGGGCTTCAGCCCATCTCTGAACTAATCAACGTCTTCCACATACAGAACTGTGTGCTCGCTGTCCCAGGCTCTGTCTGTCTGTCCAGCTCGAGCCCACTGCTGTGTGCCCAGAGCTGGGTTCTCTGTGACCCATGGGTTTTAGACTTTGAGCTGGCAGGATGCTGAGAAACAGCTGCAGCATCATGGCTCATTCACACCTCCGGGCTATGTCTGACACTGTTTTTTTTTTCTTTGAAGACAAGGGAGGAGATAGCGGGCAGAACAATTGTATTGGGGGGTCATTAGCTAGATTAAAAGTGTATTGGGAGATGGGATTTTTTCCATAATGATTCCACTGCATAGTTCCTATCCGTTTTGCCTGAGGGACCGGAGATACAGGGCAAACATGAAAGCCACACACCCAGGCCTCTCTAAATTTGCAGAGGGAATAGTAAGTAAAAGGTGGTACAGTAAGTTGAAAATACAAAACTTCAGAGATTGGCTCACACTGAGGAGGAGGCAGCACATGCTGACATTGATTGACATCACACTAATAAAGTGAAATCTACTACATTATTTATCGAGAGACTTCAGATATGGGAGAGATTTTCTAAGAGTACAGCAATAAACATTTCCCAGTTAGTTCTTATGGTGATAAATTAGCTATTTTTTAAACACGAAATCTTCGGGTGTGTATCTGACATGTTTTCCATTCGTTCCTTATCTGTAAAGGAGAGTTACCAAAGAGTTTGTTCCTTCTGCCAGATACATTCATGTCCTTTTTTTCTGTAGAGCTTTGTCTTTCTTTTCCTCCTCTGGTCTCCTCCTATATTTAAACACATGCACCGCACAAGAAAGATGGCACTTAAGAGACTGGTGTGAGCAGATGGAAAGGTGCGCTACAGCTGCTCAGAGCTAAGCTGGACTGGGCTTCTGTCGATCACACTGGGTTCTGGGCTTGCGATGTACCCGTTAAGATTAGGTGCCAGCTCTAAAACCAGCGGAATAACCTGGCTTTGTGTGTCTGGTGCCCACCTGTCCTGCCAGCAGCCGGGGCTGTGTTTGCCGCCACGCGTCCCGTCCCTCGAGCTTTGCGAACTGGCCGCTCGTCCTCCCGCAGGCGCTGGGAACTCCTGCCTGGAGCAGCAACCCGCGCACTGGGGCTGCGCTTCCCAAACCGCTGCTGCAAGGGCCTTCTAGCTGAGCAGAAACGGCGTGATAAAGCCCAAAGATGTCAGTCTCACTTCAGTCTGTCAGCACTGAGGAAGAGTTCTGCCCTTCTAACACAATTCACACACATGGTAATAGGTCTCAGTTGAGTAGCTTCATAGAACAGCAGAATAATGCTTATCGGCAAAGAAGAAAAAGCTCAACCCTCCACTTACTCCTTCCTTCCCTGTCCATACAGAGTAGTGAATGTCTGTTTGAAACAAGCACTGCTATTTGTAAGGAAGGTGCAAAGAATGCTGAAAACCCATTTTTGCTCAATTTTTGTTTCTGGCCAGCTACACCAGTATACTAGAGAGGATTTTTTGGTGTCTTGAAAACTGATGTGTTTCATCAATTTGTATTCCTGTCAAGATTTTTCTTTTTTAAAAAACCATTTTTTTTAAGAATTGGTATGTTCCTGTAAGAGTTTCTCTGGCGGGCACTTACACACCCTGAAGGTCAATGTGCACCCAGGTCTCCTGGCGAGAAGAGCCCAAAGCAGCGCAAAATCTGCACAGATGCCCCCGTGGCAAGAGCCCGGTTACAACACTGCTGGCCCCTGACCTTATTGCAACACTTCTCAGTTTGTAGCGTGCGGGATGGTGACTTGCATCCCTCAGCCTTCAACCTTTGGCCTGTCAATTTATTGAGTCTGGTTTGCCCAAGTTGGATAGAGTATTACCATTTTTATCAGAGCATTCTCCAAAGTCTTGAAGTCTTCAGAGTTTGCCAGGAAATGGGGCAAGTGTCATGGAGGCACCCCAAAATAAGTCAGGGTTTTTTTAATGTTATAATCCATATATATTGTATAATATAAATGAATATAAATATAAAAAATACATAAATGTTAAGTGTTTTTATAAATATGCGTCCTCCATGTGTGTATACATGGATATGACAAAAATATTTTTATCGGGAGAGCAGGCTTTCCAAACAATCTTCTTAGCAATCGCGGGGTTAGTAGACGGTATCTTTCTGGAGGTGCCAGAAGCATTTTCTTAGCATCTTGAAATTACTTGGAAGTGCATTTGAATTGTAGGAAAGTGTTTTCCAAATTTTTGTTACAGTGAAGTACAGGCTGCTTTTTGGAAAGAAAAAGAATTAATGATCTGCTGATAGGTTATTTTTTTTGTGGGACCGAGTTAAAAACCTTTTAAAGTTTAATCTAAAGAACTCATGCTAAATGTAAATAGTATATGTTGTTCTTACAAGAGTTGTTGAGGAAATTAGGGAGAGTTTGTGTCATCTTTTCGATTGCTTAGTTGTGTCATGCACTTGTTGCTGTTCAATTTGCAGTGCTCTCTGTTTACCGTGGCAAAATGAGTACTCTGTGTTTCCAAATTTACAGTAATTTAGCCCCTCACATAATGTTCTTTGCTTAAATGTTTAGTAATTAGTAGAAACCAGGTAGAGTGGTTTTGACTGACTCATTTTAGATCAGCTTGAGGATGTTTATTTTTCAAGCTACTGCAAATATGGTGTTTTTTATATTCCAGCTTTATTTTTTTAACTTGTGTATATCCGTCATGCAGTGTTTTTCTTCTCTCTTCCCCACGGTTCGGATATATCCACCTACCCAAAAGCTCTATAAATAAATTTGAATGCTGTGTAAAATTGTTTTCTTCTAAGTAACAGATGCTTGGCCTTCCGTGTATACGTGCCCAGAGCGCTGGTGACATCCAGTGGCCGCAAAACACTTAATGACAACGTTTTGCAACAGTGCAATAACATACTTAATGGTAATCCCTGAGGAGATAATTGGTCTCGGTCTAGGCCACAGGGGCTGTTTTTGACGGCTCGTTTGGAGCTGACCTGGTTGGTCTTTGGACAGTTGCACTCTCAGCTCCTTCTTTTTAAGCAACTGTCTGAGTGTCGCTGCTCACATGTAATTTTAAACATATGCTGCTGTAGTTGTAAAGGGGCCTTACGAGCGCTGTTTTTGTGTCCCGCAGGCCTGGCAGTAATGCACTCCCAAAGCACCAACCAGCTGGACGTGGGGAACAACCCCCGCGTGGGCACCAAGCGCTACATGGCCCCGGAGGTGCTGGACGAGAGCATCCAGGCTGACTGCTTCGACTCCTACAAGAGGGTCGACATCTGGGCCTTTGGGCTGGTCCTCTGGGAGGTAGCCAGGCGCATGGTTAGCAACGGTAAGTGTTGGGGACTCCTCTACTTGTTTGTAGAAGGGGTTCAGCGAATGGTAATTCACGGCAAAGCATCTGCCACCAAAACGCACAGCGTGCCCAGTGAAGTACCAGGCCTCTGAAGTATTTTGTTTCCTGACACTGCTGCCCGTGTTGAAGTTGTTGGTATGTTGGGTGCCGTGGCTGAATATTGTTGTCATTTCTGTTCAGGTACAGAAGAGACAGGGTTCCCTGCTACATCCTAAATCCTGATGAGAAATAATTCATACCAAATAGTCAGATAATAAAGTCTCTAAACTTTTTCTGTCAGAGGAGTTACCTGGAGATGTGTGCAGCATCGGGAACAGGTATTGTTCTGATACAAGAACATATGTCAGCTGAATCACAGAGCATGATGATGTCAGGTGAAGGTCTATGTGGTTAATTAGAGAAAGGAGGAAAGTCTTGTGAGCACACGGTGGTGTGGTTTGGTTTTTTTTTTATGATGTACTCTGTTTATTGGCAAATGAATGTGGGCAATTACGAAGACTTGCTCATTGCATTTCCCCATATTTGGATGCCTCTGGGTTGCATTCGGTGTGAATGCCTTGAGAATGTGAAAACACTGAAAAGCACAGTTTTATATTCTGCACTTTGTGTCTCAGCAATCTCGGAGCACAGTAGCTTACCCATTGCCATAGTGCGATGGGCTTGCTGGGGGCTGATGAATTCCCTGTGCCAGAGGTGATGCTGCAAGCGGAAGGGAGGAGGAGGAGGCAGTCGGCCTTCCTCGAATCCTGGGAGCAGTTCTGGGCCCCTCACACCAAGAAAGGCCTCGAGGTGCTGGAGCGAGTTGAGAGAAGGGAACGGAGCTGGTGAGGGGCTGGAGCACAAGTGTGACGGGAGCGGCTGAGGGAGCTGGGGGTTCAGCTGGAGAACAGGAGCTGAGGGGAGACCTTCTGATCTCTGAACTGCGTCGGGCTCTGCTCCCCAGGAACAAGCGCCAGCACCAGAGGAAATGGCCTCAAGTTGCGCCAGGGGAGGTTGAGGCTGGATCTGGGGAACAATTTCTTCCCCCAAGGGCTGTGGGGCATTGGAACAGGCTGCCCAGGGCAGTGCTGGAGTCACCATCCCTGGAGGGGTTGGACAGACGGACATAAGGTTCTCAGGGACATGGGGTAGTGCCAGGGGGGGGTTATGGTTGGACTCAATGATCTTATGGGTCTTTTCCAACCAAAATGGTTCTATGATTCTATGCTGTACATAGCATATATAAAAATACACACAGTCTTACCTAGGTACCTCTTGCAATAAAAACTTCATTAAATGGTATGTATTATTTAAATATTCCCATGCTGAAGTTTAGATATACATGTATTAATGCAGTAACTGCAGTTCACAGACAACTTACCTGAGCTACATTTAAACTCGGGAGCTCAGATAGTGCCAGCAGCTGCAGCAAGTGCCGTGAAACTCAGTGTGGGCTGCAGAGCTGCCAGGTGATGGGAGGACGCTGCAGTGGTTTGACTGGGGCTGAGCTCAGCGCCACCGGGGAAGCACGGTGAACAGTAACGCAGGTATGTCATGAGATGGGCCATAACATCTTAAGCTTAAGAAAACAGTGATGCTTATTCCACAGTGCTTATTTCCAGTCGCTCTGTATTTCTGGCTGTTGCCATAAGTAATTACGTTTCCTTGCGCTGGTTTGAAATGGAATAAGCGTTTTTCTCTCACCGCCGGGTGCTTAGCTGTGTGGACATCATTGCTCCATCAGGTGGTCGCTGGGGTCACCCTGTGTGATTTGCAGCAAGACTTTGGCACTGGGAGTGAGCTGCTGAGGTCGGGGTAGGACACTGGTGTGAGCTGCATGCATTGTCAGCTGTGTGTGCTGGCACATTTGCTGCTGTCCCCTGCCGAGGGACACTTGTCACCTCTTACTGGGCGGAAATACAGAGTCTGTTCCAGGGAGCTAGCCTGCTTTAGTACTTCAGTTCATGGAGACTCTGAAGCTGTATTCTGACCAATAATAAGTCTGATAGTTTTTAAAATTTGATTTTTTTTTTTTAATTATTATTTTAATGTTTACTTTACATTTTAAATTTTTTTTTTTAAACTTATCTAATGATTCTCAAGGTGACACAGCAATTCTCAGTACTCTCCTGTTGTGGCTTAGTGTAAGGAGGAATATGTGCTTGGAAATGCCTTCTCCATAACCAAGAGTGCTTGTGTATGGTCTCTGTGCTGTAGCAGGAGCCACTCAGCATTTCTCTCTGTACTTGAAAATGCAGGTTAAGCCCCCAAATCAGAGTTCTACTCTCTTTAAACAGACCAATGCTAGTTCCTGGTAGAGTGTTGGTTCAGTGCTTCGGGGCGCGCTCCCTTCCCAGCGCACGGCGCCTCGTGTTGTGGCTCACCTGGCGCCTGGCACTCACGGTTCTGTTCCTTGTGAATCTTCACAGTCGTTCCCAGCGTTGGGATGTTGTTCAATATTAACAGCAAGACCGGAGCTGAAGGCTGGTTGCTGCCCTGAGCCACCGCGGTGTGTGGTCACTGTTACCTCTGCCAGGCTGTGCCGGTCACTGTGCGGATCCCGCTTTGCTCTGGCAGCCAGGTTCCCGCACGCGCAGGACAAGCTGACGTTGAGTAACGAGGAGTAAAGGTGAAGAAAACGCTGCTGCGTGTGTGCGCTTTAGTGGATTCGAGCGGCAGAAAGCCAGCAGCCCCCCGGGAAAAGCTACAATATACTGTAAACTCCAGAGGGCAGCGAGCTCCAGGCGTGCTGAGGGCCGTGGCCGGGGCAGCGTGCCGGGGGTGGCAGCACACGGGCTGGCGGGCGCCGGGACGGCTGCCTGGGCACCCGGGCTCTGCTGGAGTAAAGGCCAGACCCAGAGCACTTTGCACTTATTGCCGTGCCTCTCAGCTGGAATAGCCTCTTATACACCCGATGCTTTGGAAAGACCATATGAAAATAGTAAATCAGAGACAAACTCTTTTTGTGATAAAGTTCATCTGTAATACCCTAAGGACCCTGGAACCGTTTTCAGAGCCATGTGCTGTAGCGCTGAAGCTCTGCGCTGGAGTGTAAAGCCTCTGCTTTATCTGACAGGGGAGTGTAGACAATGGGGAGGTTTTTTGTTTTCTTGAGTTCTCACAGTAAGCTTTATTCTGTGTTCTGGGAGGAAGCAGGAGGAGTGGGCCCCGCAGGTGCTGGTTGGTGTATGCAATGCTGAATCGCTCGAAGGAGGAGGGCGGGTGGCGTGTCCTTGCGCAGCACGGAACGCAGTCTGTCCTGTGCGTCCGTCCCGCAGTGCCGTCGGCAAACCCTGCCGTCTGCCAGCTGGGTGGCCAGAGCTCCACGCTGTCCTGCTGTTTCCTAAGGAGCTGTCGTTTCCTGAAGACCGTTTCCCTTTTGCGGTAGTCGTCACAGAGAGGGATTTACAGATTTTTACAGAAGATCTGTGGGATTTTGATCTTCCTCCCCAATAGAACAAGAAAACGAAATCCCAGCCACTGTAGCAAAGCTTGAGAATCTCTTCTCTGTTTCAATATATCCAAAGCAACAGAAATTCTCCTGGATTTTGTGTATGTCTGGCTGTGGCACAGTTGTCAGGCTGCTAAAAAGCGGTTTTGAGATTGTTCTGCCCGTGTTTCTACTGGACATAAAGGCCTCATTGGCTCGGTGTTTTTGCAAGCTGCTGACCCAAGTGCCTGTCTTTGAACACCAGTTTTTAAACTGGCTTCCTAAGAAAGCTGGATCACTTGTGAGCTCAGTGCCCTGGCGAACCAGCAGTGCTGCACATGTGCCTTAGGGAGCAGCAAAAGGCTTTGGAGCCTGCTGGGTTTGTGTGAGCTGGGTGACAGTTGTGAGAGCACACGCATCAACTCATATTTTCAACACAGAATCCTGGCTGATGCGTTCAGACACTGGAGCCGCAACTCTCAGGTGTTTGGCTTTGTGGTGGCATGTGGTGCCAATTACCCTGGGTGTTTTACTGTCTTAATAATCAGAAATAAAATTACTCGAAGCACTAGCGTGAGGATGTGTCGATGCTGACATGCTTACTGGACTCTTCCAGGAATCATAAAACCACGCAAAGTGTGTGGTAAACATATTGAAAAGCACAACGCAGACCTCAATTTTTTTGCATTTGCTAGTAGAAATCCCTGTTTTGTGTAGTCAGTAAACCTCCCTGCTTTCTAAAAGAAGGCTTTTTGGCAAGTGAATTTATTTCTTGTCATTTTAGCTCGAGCATCTGCAAAATGGATATAGTTCTTACTTTATAGAATTGTAATATGAGCCGATTAATTAGCATTTTGGGTAGAAAAAGGTGTTCCTATGATAGTAAGTGCTCTTCTGTTGTTCAATGGCTGCTTGACACTGTGGTGTTAACTTTTGAAAGATTTTTGAGCTGCTTAGCTCAGTCATCTGTTGTCTTTGTGTGCAGAAATGCTCTTTCACTGACACAGCCATTGAATACCGCCTCTCATTTGTGTCTCACTAGGTATTGTGGAGGACTATAAACCACCGTTCTATGACTTGGTTCCCAACGATCCCAGTTTTGAAGACATGAGGAAGGTGGTCTGTGTGGATCAGCAGAGGCCAAACATTCCCAACAGATGGTTCTCCGACCCCGTAAGTGGCTGCGCCGGCGACTGGTTTGCAGGCGATGCCTGCTGACCTTTCTGCTTTTGAACGTTCTTCCCAGTTATCACTGGAAATTGAAACGATCTCGGTGCTGCCTGTAAGGGCATTACCTGTGCAGGTTTCAGAAGCACATTGGTGTATCTGTGAGCAGGGAGAAAACACAATGAGCAGATTTGTGACTGCCAAGTCTGAGTTCTTCACAGATCAGCCTTTCAGCAGCACCATTGAACAGTGACTGTTTTAAAGCTGCTCTTGCTTTAACCAGGTTATCAAATTTGGGGTTTTTTTTAACACGTATATTTGATAGATAACAGTAAACTCTCTGTAGACTCTGAAAATTGAGTATTAATATAGCAATAAAACCTTGTTGTCTTAGTGCTTAACCCAATCTAGTGCTTCCTTGGCTTGTGATTTGTGGACTTACGTGTGTGTTTTGGTTTTTATTCTTTTCCCAGACATTAACATCTCTTGCCAAGTTGATGAAAGAATGCTGGTATCAAAACCCATCAGCGAGACTAACAGCCCTGCGAATCAAAAAGACTTTGACCAAAATTGACAATTCCTTAGATAAACTGAAAGCGGACTGTTGACCCCCTGGTGCTCTCCTGCGGGAAGGCGCTGGGCCGGCCGCGGTCTGGCCGGCCGCTCACACGCCTGCTCCCGGCGCGGCCCCGGCACACGTTGTCACCGCCTGGTCACCACCTTGTCACCGAGCCGTCGCTCTGGGGACAGCGGCACCGCATGGACTCTGCTCGGTGACCACAGCGGGCATTTCACAGACGGTCAAGCTCTAAGGACTCACGTGGATGGACTGTTGCGAAGGTAGTGGCCTGAAGGAAGACAGAGAAATCCTAAGACAAGATCAGGGCATTAAATAATGGCTTTGAATGGCTTTTTTCTTTTTTCGTTCTTTTTTTTTTTTTCTTTTTTTTTCTTTTTTTTTTTTTTTTTTTAAATTCTCCTAATCACTCCCAGGGTGAACACATGGAAGTGGTAAATTTTAATCAGCAATATTGCCTGTGCTTCTCTTCTTTATTGCACTAGGAATTCTTTGCATTCCTTACTTGCACTGTCACTGTTAATTTTAATGACATGACTTGCCAAAAATAAGATTGGCTGTACACTACATTGATCTATGCCTGATTAATAGGAAATGAATTTGGTAAACTGAAAATGTAACTGTCAGATTTTAGCTGCATTTTACATGTGTACTGATGTTTACAATAATGCTGAACATTAGGAATTTCTCGTTTATACAAAACTTGCAAATTATTTATTACTAGTGCACTTGCCAGTTTTTTAAACTGTAAAATAAGTGCATAAAGTTAAAGCTTATTTTTATGTGGCCTCTTTCATGATTTCTTACACAGATGTTTTTGTAACACAGTATAACCTGAAACATAAATTGTTTTCTGTATTATCATATTACAACTCGATAGTCACATTTTAAGTGCTTCACATTTGTAGGTGTGTGGTCTGTAACATATTTTCAGTTCAAATACGGAACATATATATAGCCATTACCCACATGACATTGTGTCTACTATCTTACTGATCTAGAAAAGGAAAGCAGTGGAGGAATTAACTAGAATTTTAGGTCATGAATGCTGTGGGGAAAATGCATTTTATTTCTTCTAAGCTATATAATATGCATTTAAACTCTGCCAGAAAAATAACTATTTTGTTTTAATCTACTTTTTCTATTTAGTAGTTATTTGTATAAATTAAATAGAATGTTTTCAAGTCAAACAACAGAGTGGTTTAGTTCTCTCGCTGCCGTCAGCGCGGGAGGGCTGTGCCGCCGCCCCCGGTGCTGCGGCTGTGCGCGGTTGTTGGGCCGGGTCTGCTGTTCTGCAGGTGGAACCCTGGGGATCTGAGGACCTGGAGAGTGATTAGCCATTGGGACATGTGTCTTCTCTGGGCTGAAAGCTTTCTCTGGGGTTCCCCTCTGTGCTTTAAGTCTGCCAGATCCTGCTCTCCCGTTTCTCTGTGATGTTTCCTTCTCAGCCGCAGTCGCCCTTGCCCTGCTCTGGCCAAGCAGCACACCTTTCTCATTCTGTATTTCTAGTGTAGAAAAACAGCCTGACAGGGCTAAGAGACTGCACGGCACAACAGCCCTGCAGAGCAGGCTGAGTCGCTACCAGTTGCTAGGTCTCTAAATTGTGTTTGATGAGGATCTGAGCAGATCCAGTGCTGCCAAAGACATAGGAAAAGCAGAATCTGATTAGTTTTTATTGTTAGCTTTTAATAGGAAGCCAAAGGCTCAGTTGCCTGAATTGTGTTCCAGTTTGCTCTAAACTGGTTTGTGCATGTGGTGGGTACTGGGCTGTTAAATAACTGCAATGCAGGAGGGACAGTGACTCGAGGGGATCGGTCTGGGATGGAGATGCTCTGTGAATGGGAATGGAGGTAACTAGTGACAGTTCCAACTGCAACACGAGGAGCTGTGTTATGTTAGCGATCATTTTCTGATCTAGAGTTTTGCCTGGACTTCTCCAGCTCTAGGTGCCTGGTGCGCATGCGTGTGTATTTCTTTCACGTGTGTTTATGAGACGGAACAGGCATCAGCATTTAAAAGCGAAGGGAAGCGAGGCAGCTGCTCGTGGAGGATGCAGCTCTGCAGTGCAGCAAGTGTCAAGTGCCTGGTTTGGTTTTTTACTTCGAGTTTTCACATCTCCAGCATTTTCCAGTACAGGTGTTGGAGGAGACAGGCAATCTGTCACGCTGATGATTAACAACAGTTCTGACCGCTTTGGCTGAATTTGTGGTGCCTTTCTCAAACGCTAAGGTACCGAGTCACGGCGTCGTACTAGATATTAGGAAAGACGGTCGTGTTAAATGCTTGATCCGCCTCTTCTCTGCACTGAAGCATCTTCTGAAAAGCACTGTGTACACAGAAGAATGACGTGACTTCGGGTGGAAACAGCTCCGTGTGCTCCCCAGCGCTTCCCTGTGCTGTCTCTGAAGCTGTGCACCGGCGGCAGCCCTGGGCACTGCTCCGTCAGTGATGCTCGTGGGGATCTGCAGCGCGCGCCTCCGGGCACTGGGAACCACTGGCCTCTTCCCAGTTTGCATACGAACCGGACCGAGGAACTTCAGCGTGAGTTAAAACCAGAGTCTTGGCTGTCCCTGTCTCTAAAGCGGGGATAACCAACTAAAGGATAAAACCACAAACCATAAAACCACCCCAGTAATATCCTGTTTATCCTGTGTTAGGTAAAGAAGATTATCCCAGCGAGCTCCTGGCAGGGGGAAAATGTCTGTCCAGTGCCGGGGCTGCTGGGACCTCGCTGATGGACAAGGTCATCTTAATGGGTGCTGCTGCTCACAGCTTCCTTTGGCATATCAAAGCATCCAGCGATTATTTTAAACAAAATTCACATTCGTGTCCTGGTCCAGGCTTTGACTGAACTATTTGAAATGTTAAGTGTTTGGTTTTTTGTTTTTTGGGTTTTTTTTAATTAGGTGACTACTTGGCAAACTTGAATTGAGAAAATTGAGTGGAAAATCATCATAAGGAGTAATTTCTCAGCAATTTCTTATTGCTCAACTTAGAGATAAGTCATTCAGCGCTGTACTTGTCTAATGTATAGCTCCTGCTGAGGATAGGCAGGATCTGTGCTCCCAAAAAACAGCAGGAACAGCAGTTCTGAGCAGGGTCTTGGGAACCAGAGCTGCTGCACCTGGGGCAGAGAAGGAAAAGCTCAGTGGTGGCCACTGAAGGGTTATCTGTGGTCTGGCTTGTTCAACCTTGTTCTCAAGTGTCTGGACAGTCATAGGAGAAAATGTGTTGTTGCTTTTCTCCTCACGGCATCAAGACTTGGGCAGTGGGGAGATTTCCAGGTGGTGGACGTGAAGATAACGCCCACACCCCCTGCGCTATTTTTCCAGCGTGTTTATTAATTGATGTTCCTCCAGTACCCCTGTAAAATCTAATCTTCTAAAGAGATTTGGAGTGCTTATATATAATCTGCCGCATTAAGGATGTTGCTGCATTTATTACTATGGAGATGCCACGAGCAGTTCCGTAGTTGAAATATTGATGTGTCTGATGGATTTGCACTGTTCACAGCCCGTGTGTTGTCACCGGGGTGTTGTCACTCGAGCAGTGCCTGGCCATCGATCAGAGCCCTGGGCAGAGGCGGCTCGTCACGTAAAAACTAGATAACCGGAGGCATCAGCGCAGGAGTAGCACTGTCTGATTTGGCTGTCCTGTTGGTAGGTACGACCACCTGCCAGTTACAGGAGTAAGGCTGGGCAAGAAATGGAGCTACTTCAGATTTGGGAGGGGAAGGTTGTTGCTTTTTGTTTGGATTTCTCTTTTTTGTGTGCAGAAGGCCTGTTTATTCCTGGTTGTGGATATGTGGCACTGTGGCTGGTGTCCTGGGGACAGCAACTTGTGTTCGCGTTGCTGCGGTGGAGTTGCTGAAGGCTGCTTCCCACTTGCCTGTAACTTCCCTTGTGGGCCTCCGGTGCCAGAATTTTCCATGAAAAAATCCTTATCAAGCCTCCCAGATTTTTTTTTTTAATTTACCAGGATTAAACTATTTTGATAGGGAGGGACAAGGAAGAATTCTCTTCCCTGCAGGGCCAAATGTCTGCTGCGCGAAGAGATCATCAGCCTTGGTGTAGTGGAGGAGGGAAACAAAGATGTTAGAGGTGCTGTTCTGTTCATTTTGAGAGAACATGAATCTTTCTCAAACACGGAATACATTTTTACATTTTAAAGCTAAAATTTGTGTGAGAAAAGTAAGTATTTTATCACACGTAGGGTTAATTATGTGTTGTGACAGATGCTCTCACCTGGGAACAGCACATTTGCTTTATCCCCAGTTGGAAGGAAAAATCCCCCCACGCTTCCAGGGCCTGAACCCAGAAACCATGCCAGGCCCGAGCCAAAGGGTGCCAGGCCCGAGCCAAAGGGTGCCAAGCCCGAGCCAAAGGGTGCCAGGCCCGAGCCGAAGGGTGCCAGGCCCGAGCCAAAGGGTGCCAGGCCCAGCAAAGCGTGGCCGCGCACATCGGCCCGGCCCGGCCTGGGAGACGCTGTGGGATGGAGCTCAGCTACTCGGGGAGCCGGGACCTTCTCTGTGGAAAGTGCCGTTTCTCGTGGGTTACAGGCTCGTCTCGCTACCCCTGGGCCCTGCGTGGTGCAGAGCGGTGTGAAGTCTGCAAAAGGGACCTTGCGCGGGGTTTGGGACATCTGCTCGCTGGGCCAGCCTGCTCTGCACCAGCCAGACTGCTCGGAGCTCCAGAGCTCGGCCCTGCTGGGGATGGTGGCCTGTGACACGATTCGCTGCAGTGCCTGCCAGCCCCAGCCTGGGGACACTTTGTGGTGTTCCGGTTTTTAAAAAGAAAAGGTCTCCCCCTTTTCAGCACAGTCATTGCCGTGTGTCATTCTGCGCGTGGTGGCGTTTGTCCCAGCGCCGCGTCCGAGCCGGGGGCGCAGCCCTGGCAGAGCAGGACGGGACCTGGGGCTGCTGTACCTCCTCAGGACCCCTCATGCTGCAGATCTCATAAATACCTCTGCTTGTCCCTGACCAAACGTTCTCCCTCTCACCCGTGGCTGGGCCGATGGGGCTGCGTGTCCCCGGGCAGGGTCCCGCGGGGACCAGGACCCCCGATGGAGCGGGGAAGGATCCTGCGGCGGCCGCTGCCCCAAACCAGGGCTCCGTGCTCCCCGCGGGGCCCTCGCCTGTTTGCGGGGCTTCAGCTTCAGAGCGTGCTGAGGGTTTGTACTGGATTCCTCACCTTTGCAAACGGCACCAGCGCCGAAGCAGATGATTTGCAGGTGATGTGAGGCGGGTTTAACAGTGACCTACCATCGGTAATTACTAATAGCTCTTCCCAGCTGCGTCCCCACCAAACGCTGGCTGCCTTTCCCAGTGCAGCTGCTGGGGATTCCGCCGCCTCAGGCCCCCGAGCCCCTGAGGTCAACAACATTCAGATACCGGCAGCAGTTTCAGCAACTTTGTGTATTTGTTACTACGCCAAAATCTTTAGCATTACTCTCTTCATCAAAAAGGCACCCACTCAGATTACTATGAATTTATCAATAGATTTATGGGCTACTGTTTAATAGATTTCAGAGCTGTAGAAAGCGGCGTTTGGGGGGGTGACAGTAGAGAATGGTAAAACGGTTCTTGGAACGTGGTTCCTGGGATGTGGAGGACCCAGGTGCGTGGTAAATACTGACCTGCTGGCCGTTCTGGGCTGCCTGTGCATTTCAGTTTGTTTTGCTTGCACACAATTTCAATAGGTCTTAGTTTTGTCCTAATGTGGAGGAAAACAAATTACAAAACAAAATTCTTGTTTTCCAGCCAACTCTAGAAGTACTTCCAGTTGGCAAACGTTTTTATGGTGTTACCCATTTCCAAAGACTCTTAAATCCCCAGGATGTGCTATTTCTGTCCTACGATGAACCATGCCATGCAAACATCCAACTTGGGAGCACATTTGCCTCACAATAGCCTTAACACACGGTGGGGTTTATTTTTCCTCCATCCCTTTAATTGTTCTTTTGTTTCTCACTGGCATTTGGTGTGTCAAAGGCCTAACGAAGCTTAGAGACAAAGGGTGAGAGACCAGTGACGGTGGATGACTGGGAACTGTTCTCATTTCTGTGCTAATAGACACAAACAGAGAGAATTCTGCCCTTAAATTAAAGAAACTCAATTTAAATCCATGTTGTTGTCTCTTCTACTCTTACTGCATCTCAAGCAGTTCACCAGATTCATGGCTATAGAGTTAAGCAATGTCGGTAATCTTGGAAAAACAAGAAAAGGCCAATGTTCAGAGCATGAACTTTGTGAAAAGGCGTGTAGGTGTACACGCTGCTGCTTCAGCAATGGGCTTTCTTGCGTATTGCAGTAACCTGGGCGCTTCCTAAACAGCGGCTGAGGTTGAGGGCTGGAGACAAACGCATACGGAGAACAAAGTGGACAGGAGGGTTGAAAGACTACGAATGGGTTTGGTGGTTTGGGGTGGCTTTGTTTTGCATTCGTCAAACTCCGTTTCAGAACCATTTTGAAATGTAAGCAGCTTGTAATTCTGTATCATTAATAGTTATAATGACATTTATTTAATGAAAAGTATTGAAGTAGGAGGTTAAGACCAAACAAACAATTTGAAATGCACTCTTTCAGATTTTGCAGACATCCTATAATACAGAATATAATAGCATGTGAAGTGCCCAGACAATCAGTTTTTAATGGCCTAGATGGAAACAAAAGGTCTCAAGTGTGTTTTGAAGACACGCAGCATTATCAGTATTAAATTGTGTGAAGGGAGTCTTGTTTAAAACAGATAACACTGACAGCATTGCCTTGGGATGTATGGAAAAGCTGGGTAGAGCATCTGGCCTGATAGGGATGGCAGAGCAATGACGAGTATTCTGCCGTGCTACTTCTCTTTCATAAATACGGATATAAATGAGGGAGGAAATGGAAACACTTGTCAGATATTTATACTGATAATATCCATATTCTAAGCGGTGTGGCTCGATTAGTGTGATCAAGCATTAAAGTTTCTAGTAGATATGAATTGAGGTCCCAAATAACATACTCCAGCTTTGGTGTGCAAGTCTCTGCAACAGTGATTTCAATCAACAAGTCTTCAGTCGCTGGAATTATTCAGTCTGTCAGTCCATTACCCTGCTAGGATTCCCATATATATTAATAGATATGCATGTCTGTGTCTATATGTATAGGGCTTGTGTCTCCAAACAGGTAATTAGCTGTGTTTAGAAGTGTCTTTTATTGATGAGACACTTGTTGGAAGCCGCGGGATGGATGTCGGGGCCGCGGGGCGGGCTGCGGCCAGCGCTGAGGGGACTGTCCCTCCTCTGTCCCCATCGCTGTCCCACCTCCTCTGTCCCCATCGCTGTCCCACCTCCTCTGTCCCCATCGCTGTCCCTCCTCTGTCCCCATCGCTGTCCCACCTCCTCTGTCCCCATCGCTGTCCCACCTCCTCTGTCCCCATCGCTGTCCCTCCTCTGTCCCCATCGCTGTCCCACCTCCTCTGTCCCCATCGCTGTCCCTCCTCCTCTGTCCCCATTGCTGTCCCACCTCCTCTGTCCCCATCGCTGTCCCTCCTCTGTCCCCATCGCTGTCCCACCTCCTCTGTCCCCATCGCTGTCCCACCTCCTCTGTCCCCATCGCTGTCCCTCCTCTGTCCCCATTGCTGTCCCACCTCCTCTGTCCCCATCGCTGTCCCACCTCCTCTGTCCCCATCGCTGTCCCACCTCTATCCCCATCGCTGTCCCCTCGGCCAGGACCAGCCCTCGTGTCCCACACACGACATCTCACTGGGCCCGCAGGTATCGGATGTTTTCTGGTGGTTGTCAGTCTGGCACCTTTTCCTGAGCTCAGCAAACCTCTCTGAAGCGGAGCGGCCTCTGCTGAGCTCTGGCGCTGCCTGGCTGCACCAGCCCTGCACAACCCGGCGGTTGCTGCTTAATAAAACCAGAGTTTTCAAACTGTATTTATATATAAATCATGTAAAACAACATATATAATGTAACATCTCAGTGAGTGTTGGATAGATGCAGCTTGTATTCCTACTTGTTCACACTGGTGGATGCCGCATTCAGATGGATAAATTCTCGTCGATTTGGGTGGACTTTTTGCTGCCCACTTTAGTGGAAGTATAGATTTTCAAGTATATATCATCAAGTGTATATTTCACCGAAACTTTCTTGCCTTAATGCATCATCAGTATTCTATCATAAATCAAACAACAGAAAAAAACCTGATCGGCTTCTTTGCCCTCCAAAAAAAAAATCTCTCTGTAGTGTTAATAAGTTCTTTGATGTAATTTGTCAGCAATGTATTAAAAGTAATTTATCACCTCTTGTGCAGGGCTCCATGGCACTGATGTTATAGACGTTACGCTGGAACCAAGTCGGTGTTGTGGTAAAAGAGGAAATCCGATTGCTAGCAAACGATGTTCTTTGGCAAAACGTTCAGCTTTCCGCATCCCTGCCCGTAGCCAGAGCAGCTCCGGGGCGCGGGGCGGCCTCTCCGGGCTGTTCCCGTGTGGTGCCGCTCTTTGCCTTTTTTTGGTGGGGTTTTTTTTGGGTTTGTTTTGGTTTCGTTTGTTTGTTTCTGTTTCGTGGTTTGGGGTTTGTTTTTGTTGTTGTTGTTGTTGTTTATTTGTTTTATATGGTTTGCAGACCCAAAAGTTCCATTTTTAGTAAGTAGGGTTTCTTACTCGAGCACTTCCTTTTCAAAGTTATTTAGGTGTTGGTTATCATCCACTTGTGCCTGCTGCCCCTGATGCAAATCTGCCCATCTGGGTCTTGTCAAGAAGTGAGGATAAAAATGCTCTGAAATGGAGTATATTCAGGTGAGAGATAATTTTCTGTGAATCTCCTCACCCTAAAAATGTTATGTCGAACTGAGGATAGAAAATTGCTGGGGGTAAAAAATGAACCGAGGTAGAACTGTCCCAGGAACCAGAAGCTTGGAGGCGGTGAGGGCTCAACTCGTCAGCTCTGTGCTGCTCAGGAATTGCGTCCTGGGTTCCACGAGGAGCTGTGGGGACGCGCGGTCCCGGTCAGGGCAGGACGCACAGCCAGAACAGCTGTGCTGGCAGTGACAGGTTTCCCTCAGCTCTGCTGCTCTCGGGGTGTCTCGCTGCAGCAGCACCAGCCGTCAGCTGCTGCTCCCGGTGTGACAGAGCCTGCAAAAGTGTGACAGAGCCTGCACAAGTGTGACAGAGCCCGTTCTGTGTGACAGAGCCTGCACAAGTGTGACAGAGCCCGTTCTGTGTGACAGAGCCCGTTCTGTGTGACAGAGCCTGCACAAGTGTGACAGAGCCTGCACAAGTGTGACAGAGCCTGCACTGCTGTGATGTCCCCTGCTGGGTACAAATGGTCCCATGAGATTTCCACGCGAGTCACCGTCTTCATACAGCAGGAGTACAAGGGTATGAATTTGGAGGTTCCGTGAGCCCGAACACCCAGGGAATATTGCACACGAGGATTTAAAACCTGGCACTCGATAGAACATTGCTGACGCCGCCCCAAACCCCCGAGCAAACCTCGGGAACCCCCGGCCGCACCGGCACGAGCGCTCGGTGGGCAGGAAGGTTCTGGCTTCGGAGCTGGCCGCGGGGCTTTGCAGGCGGGTGATGCAGAGCCGGGCACGCAGCTCCTCACCGGGGACCAACTGCGCGACCCTCCTGCTTCATTGCGGTCTTTGGAAAACAACCTTGTAATCTTTGTGCATCATCTCAGCCTGACGTTTTTGGTTAGACCGGGCCCAAACAAGAAATAAAGATATTGTCAGAGGTTGCAATCAGATTTATAAAGACGTCATGTAGCACTTGGCAGCTGAATGACATACCAAAGCTCTGCAGTAATAAGCCACTTCATACCCATGTCTCTGTGACTAAGATGCAATAACAAGAAACACTGACTGGTTGCAAATAATTATATATAATAATAAATCCATTAAAATAATTTTATTCTTCATGAGTTTCTAAGGTGCTCTTTATATACATGTTTCCTCGACAATGTATTATAGAGCAGCCCTCATTTTTTGGAAGTAGTAGAGATTTGATTAGACTTTTCTATCTACCATATTAATTGTAGCAAATAGGTAGCAGTTCTTGGACTAGATCTGTTTAACCACAAGATACTTCTGGCTATCAACAAGTAAACTCATGCACATGTTATTAGGGATGGTGGGGAAGGAAGGGATTTGGGTTGGTACAATAAGTAATTAAAATGGCAAACTTACTGTGGGAGAGTTTAGTCATTTAAATGTTTATACATTATGGATTCTCAAGAAAAAAATGCAATAACGATGGTGGATATGAGAAGGAAAGGAGATGCTAAAAAACCCCAAAACCCAACCTGAAAGCCAGGAGATAGAACAAAATAATGCTTGAAAAACCCCACAGTATCTGTATTATTCAAGGAATAATGTAGATGCAGCTAAAAAGCTGTTATAATGGGGAGCTGGGGGGCAGGACCAGAAAACTATGGACTGACATCTTCCTGAACTTCTAAATGACAACTATGGCTCTGCGTTGTCCTGTCTGGATGATTTAGTAGCCACTCTGTGTTTGTGCGATGGAAGTGTGAGGGTTAACGACACCAAATCTCTCACAGAATTTTGCCCACTACAAATTTATCTGATTTGTTGTGGTTCGTACATACAAGAGAAGTGTTTGTAGCTATTTATAACCTGAGCTCCCACTGACTTCAGCGCAAGGTCAGGCTCTTTGTCTTTCTGAAAATCAAACTAAAAACCATTAACATTCACAAGTTTTACTTAATAAAACCCATGGTACACTAAGGACAAACTAATGAGGATGAATGCAGTTTGATGCTGGCGCTGCTGAGGAGAACGTGGAGCACGGCCCTTCCATCGTGTGCAGAGCTGCAGAGAAACGATCGAAGCACGAACCGGGGCTGTGAGCAACGGGACGGGACGTGGGGAGGGCAGCAGTAACTGGGAGCTGGTAATTAGCGTTCCCTTTCTCCTGCCCAGGGCCGTGCTCCTCAGATGGACAAGAACCTGTGCACGTGCTATTCTGGTTCTTAACAAGCATGGCAGACACTGTTTTCTCCATCACTTCTGTAAAAGGTGAGCAAATGTGTTCTATGAACTTGAAGAATAACCTTAACTACTTTAATTACATAATTCACGAGCGTATGCCTTCCTTCAAACAAAAAAGCAGACATAATAATTACATGCTATGAACCAGAGATGAGTTCGAATGAGATATATTTATACTTTCTAGCAGCACCGAGCAAATAAGTTATTTGTAAGTCTTCAAAAGGAACGCAAGAGAACGCGGGTTTGCCAAGAGCAGTGCTGCGCGCAGCCGGCGTTGACAGGGAGCGGCGCAGAGGCTGCGTGTCGGGGCGGACTCGGCGTCCCCACGAGCCCGGCTCTGCGGGACCGTCCGCTCTGGCTGTACCGGGCGCTGGGCGAGGTGCGGTCAGGGAGCTGACACCAGGCTGTCAGAAGGGAAGGACTCGCAGGTTTTCCTGATTTTATTGCTTTGACACCCAAACCTGCATTTTTTTAACTGGATCTTGGCGTGTATTTCTAATCACTCTCCATTACTTATAAAATGGTAAGTTATAGAACATGCTGCTGTGTTATATTTCAGTAGAATGTTACATATACCTTTAGTATTTGCTATGAAATAGTCAACATGTTGGACTTAATTGTAAATAAGATGGTGTAATTCCCATTGTGTTTAACTGGTGATTGGTGACATGGAAGTCCTGAATACCTTCCCTGGATATATTTGGATGACAATTAAAGAAAAAAAAAAAAAGTTGTAGAAGAGCAGCTTTTTTTTGGGTTGGTTTTTTTTTTTGGTCTTATTTAACGGCTACTTAATCCTAGACTACTTGCATTTCATCTTTGCTGTATTCATATCTAGGTATAGCTTAATTCATTTTCTTTTTAAAAGCATCTCGTCAAATGATTTTTGCTTGTGAAAGAGTAATGCAGAAACATGGAGATCGAGTAATATTAGTTTGAGCACATTAATCCAGATAAACACGAACTAAAATTGACAGAATAAACTCACAACAGTGGAACAAACACAAACCAGGCTGGGTTTGCCCTCCTGAGCTGAGGGCTGGGTGTCTCTAAGCTGCAGCCCCTGTCCTGGGGTCAGCAGCTTGTGCAGGGACTGGGATATTTTAAAATAATTCAGTTAGATCCGCTAACTTTTCAACGGCAGGTTACAAAGGAGGACCCGAGGCTCGGATCGCAGGTCAGCAGCGGTGCCTCACCATGGCGTTCAAGCTCGAGGGACGGAGCAGGGGCATCGGCAGGTCTGTGAGCATTTGCTGTAGGTGAGTTTTCATTTGGGTTGTTTGGGTCACCATTCCACAGCATCAGACTCTTAATTGAACCAAGCCCTAAATTAATTTTCTAATGTTAGCAGTAAAGCATTGGAATGCATTGAATTCCCAAATCCCAGGACCTTGCTGAAGCTCCCTAACTGTAATTGCCTTGGAAAAGGCATTCGGAGCAGCACGAGCTCTCCTGGTGTGCGGAGGCAGCGAGTCGGGAGGTTCAGCAAGGCCAAGTGCTCGGTCCTGCACGTGGGCCATGACAACCCCATGAACGCTGCAGGCTGGGGAAGAGCGGCTGGAAAGTGCCTGGGGGAAAAGGACCTGGGTTGGTGTTGGTTTTGATGGCAGCGGCTGAACATGAGCCAGCGTGTGCCCAGGTGGCCAAGAGGCCACAGGATCCTGCCTGGTGCCAGCCCTGGTGTGGCCAGCGGGACCAGGGCCGTGACCGTCCTGTGCTGGGCACCGGGGAGGCCAAACCTCTAGTCCTGGGGGTGGTTCTGGGCCCCTCACGCCAAGAAAGGCCTTGAGGTGCTGGAGCGAGTTGAGAGAAGGGAACGGAGCTGGTGAGGGGCTGGAGCACAAGTGTGATGGGAGCGGCTGAGGGAGCTGGGGGTTCAGCTGGAGAACAGGAGCTGAGGGGAGACCTTCTGATCTCTGACCTGCCTGAAAGGAGCTTGGAGCCAGGGGGGTCGGGCTCTGCTCCCCAGGAACAAGCGCCAGGACCAGAGGAAACGGCCTCAAGTTGCGCCAGGGGAGGTTGAGGTTGGATCTGGGGAACAATTTCTTCCCCAAAGGGCTGTGGGGCATTGGAACAGGCTGCCCAGGGCAGTGCTGGAGTCACCGTCCCTGGAGGGGTTGGACAGACAGACATGAGGTTCTCAGGACACGGGGCAGTGCCAGGGCTGGGGTATGGCTGGACTCAATGATCCTGAGGGTCTCATCCAACCAAAATGATTCTGTGATTCCTACAGTGGAGACAGCCCTGGGATTAGAAGCTCGTAAAGACCTTGTGAATAGGGCCAGTGCTGTAAACCCGAATAAATACATAAAGAAAACTACATTAATAAACTCAACAGATGGTGATTTTTTTTTCAGGATTTTAATACAATTATGGAACCTCTGCCACCAGATTTGGAAATATCACGCAGAACAAGGTAGGCTGGAAAAGCTGATTTGACAAATGTCACTAACTTCTGTATTCAAAAAAATGGAAAAAGATCACAGCTAGGAATTACTGTCTGGGGAAGTCTAAAAGGCTTAATAGGTATGTCATAATAATAATAATGAACTATTACGTGACAGTGATAAAAATCTAGAGGTGCATCTGACAGTGTGTGGGAAATGGGGATCTTGCTAGTATTTTTACTTTAAAACAAATACAGAGAAATGGAGCATGTGCAACACCTTCCCAAGTTAGACTACATGGTCTGGTCCTCTAACAAACAGTTCTAGAATAGACTTGATTGTATCTTGATTTAAATTTAGTTGATTTTTATGATGATACCTGTAAGTACTACTGAGGCTTCTGGGTTACAGTGACACAATGGCTTTAAAAAATGTCATGATGGTTTCTGGCGTATGAGAGAGCTTCTGGGATGCTGCAAGGAGACGGGGCAGGGCGGGATGAGGGTCTCGACACGGTATGAGATCATAACAAGTTATTGGAGAAACACTGAAAACAGTTCAGAATTTTGATGTTTGTGGAAAATTTGGCATAGCTTGATGAAGCAACCAAGGGCAAGATGCCAAAACTCGGTAATACTTAGAAACTGAGGAGGAGAAGCCACTTTTTCTGGTCTCGTTTTCTGTGCATTTGCAGTTTGAACTTGCAGCAGGATGTAACGATGGACCGCGAAGCCCCGCCAGCTGGGCTCCGCCGGGGGTCCCGCTCGGGACCGCCCCCACGCCGCCCATGCGGCCCCAGCCCGGTCGGGCCGCGGGACCCGCGGGCAGCAGCGGGAGGAGCCGCCGCAGCTCCGGAGCCGCCGGGGCCCTTCGCCGCCCCCCGCCCGTCCCTGAGGCCGCGGGGGCAAACGCGGCGCTGCCCGTCCCGGGCGGGGCCGCCCCCGCCCCTCCCCGCCCCGCTATAGCTGCGGCGGGCGGAGCGCAGCGGAGCGGGCGGCTGCCGGAGCGCGGCGGCAGCGGCAGCCGGAGCCGGCGCCGGCCCGGGGCGGCCATGTGGCGGGCGGCCCTGCCGCTGCTGGCCGGGCTCTCGCTGGGCGCAGGTAGGGCGGCGGCGGCGGCGCCCTGAGCGCCGCCAGCGGGATGCGGGGGTGGGGGCGCCGCGCCGGGCACCGGGACTCGCCCCCTTCCCCGGGACCCCCCCGTTCCCCGGGACCCCCGGCGCTCCGGCAGCTGCGGCCCGGCCGGCGGGGTCAGGGCTGTTTCTCGGGAGGTTAAGGAGCTTAATGCATTTAATTATGATCAACATGTATACACCAGAAATAGGTCAGCGGGGATTTACGGGGAATAACCGGGCGTCCGCCCACGCCGTTCCGGTACCGCGCACTCCCAAGTTCTCGGTCCGTTGGGTTTCAACAAGCGATCGCTGGCGGATCTCGCCCCTGGGTGCTTCGTCGTTCACCCAAATCTCTGCTCCGCTTTTCCGTGGTGTTCGGAGGCAGCTTCTCCCACTGCGCTGCCGGTCGCAGCGAGGCCCCTCCGTCTGCCCGGTCGCGGGGCTGCGACATGTCCCGTCCCGTCCCACCGCGATGGGACACGGGTCACAGCCCGCCGGAGCGCTCTGGGCGGGGGAGCCAAGTGCGATGCCTGGGTTCTTCCGATCCAGGTTCTCTCGCACAGCGGGTGGTATGAAACATCGATTTCACTCAATCTGTCCTTTAAAAGCCTCTGCTGTCAAACAATGCTCTGTAAACCAGCAGTTCTCTTCAAGGTAAAGTAAGGCAGTGTTGCATAGAACATTTTAATTTCTTTCTGTTAGGTTTGCTCCAGTTTACTTTTCTCTCAGTGTTTTCAGCACAGGATCTCTGGGTGTGATGCTCATTACACTCTTGCAGGGGGATGCTGGCAGCCCCAAGCTGAAGGACTGTGCCCGCTCCCACATCAAAGTACTCCTGTAATCCCTTATTTTGGGAAAGGAGGGGTAAGAAAGCTCAGCTATTGTTGTTTGAAGTACTTCTGCATAGTATTGTACCTCCGGTAAATCCTTGTTACCTTCAGGGATCGTAAAACTTGATCTATCTGAGATCTTATCTTTGTTTGTCCAGTTCCTTTATTATCCAAGTTTGGAAGCCAGCCGTAAGGACAGGCAACCCTGTGCTGCTGGTGTTCTTCCCTGGTGTGCTCGAATGGAATCACCAATGCTGTGGCCATTTCATTTCCACTTCCCTCTGGAGACTGTTCAGCACACTAATGAATCTTGTTGGCTTTGGATGTCATTTGTATAGAACAGTCTTGCATTGCTTTGCTCTCTGAAGTTGCAGTTTTATCGTCCTCTGTTTTTCTTGCCTCATTAGTTATCTTTCCAGCGCTGGGATGAGGTGTGGGACGTGTGCCTGTGGTCCAGGACAGGCAGACATCCCGGTTAGAGGGGACACGGACCTAGAACAAGTCTTTGGGTCTCAAGCAGCAGTTGCTGTTGAGTGTCAGGTGTTCAGCTGTGCATCTGCTCATACTGCACATCTACTCCACATCTGCTCGTGTTCCACCACAGACTTGTCTGATCAAGATATGCGACTAAGCATGTTCTGGTAAACTTCTAACCCCCTGTTCTCTCTAATGCACGTTTGAAGATGCTGTGCTGGGCAGTGAAGCTCTCCTGAGGAACTTCCATTGTGCCCCAGTTTTCAGTGATATTTATAGGATTAAGAGGAGGAGTATTTTGCTACTGATGCGGAGAACAGCCCCACTGTTTCCTATCTGGTTATCTCGTGTGGGGTTCTCAAAATTGCTTCCCTCCTGCTCCTGCCATTTTTGTTCTACATCGCCTCCACCTGCGCTGTATCAAATGCTTTGCATGCTCTTCCATGCTCTTCCCAGCATTATTTTGGGGAAGTTGAGACTACTCAGCATGCCGTAGTGTTTCTAAAGGATCCAGAGCTGAGGATGTGGGTTGCAGTAAGGAAAAGTGTTCCTGTGCGTGGTGGTTCCACCTGAGCCTCTCGTAGTGCTCACCACTGAACTGTGTTTTGACTTTCTTATAATATGTCTGAAAGATGTCTTACATTTGTGAAAGTTTCTTTCCTGCTTAAATGCATTTTAATCCTCCAAAAAGCAAACCACAAAGCCCTGTGGTGCGCGGCAGAGGTGCTGGTGTGTACAGAGGCAGGTGTGAATGGCCGGGGTGGTCTCCAGCGCAGCGGTAGGTGCCCGTGGTCTGTGCGACGCTGCTGCTGCCAGCTATAACACAAACTTGCTGTTAGAAATGAGAAGCACAATAGATTGCTATTGAAAACTGCTACGTAAGGATAAATGCATGAAAATAGCATAAAATTAGACACTTGCTACATGGGCAGTACTGTGTTCAAACAACTTGGTCTTCTTGTCTTTCCCATATGGTATTGGTGCCTTGTATTGAATAATAAACAGTCACTGAAAATGCCCTGTGAATCTTAAGTCTGAATTTTTAGCACATTCCTTTTATTCTAGCGTTTCCTATAGAATGTAAACTTGGAATGAAAGTCCAAGGTACCTAACCCAGACAAAGCTGTGAACCAGCCACTTCATGTCCATGTGTCACTGACAGGTCCAGAGAGCCACCCTCTGCAAAAAGCATCTTTGTTCCGGCTTAATAGTTTGGTTTGCTTACTCCTTATTAACTGGTACTATTGGAAAGCCTACATGCTGTCAAGCACCAGAAATAGTATGTCCTTGCAAACAAGTACGGCAATAGCAAAACACTTGTACTTCACTAAACAATTTAATTCACTGCTATGTGACAAATTATCATTATAATGCTGTCTTCTCATTTCTGTGGGTCGCTGAAGCTGTGTAGTAGTCAAAAGCTGTACTACTAAAAAAGCTTTTTTGGAGCAGGCTCTAGAGCGTTACCAGTTGCTTGCAAACGATTACCCTAGGCTTTAATCTGGCTGGGATATTTGTCAGTTCGGGGGAGCGCTGCTGGAAGGAGAGCGGTTTGGTTCTCTCCACGGCCAGCTCTCAGTGCCGGGGGTTCTCTGTCACCAGCCAGAGCCAGCGAACGCTGTCAGCACCGTGTTATCGCAGCCGCGTCCGCGGGGTTTGTACCTGAGCCCGCTGCTGGATCCTCCTGCAGCACGGTCCGGACTGCGACCAGCAGAGTGTCCCCAGCCTGCTGTTCCTGCTGTGCTTCACCACGTTCCTGCAGCCAGAGTGCTTTGCTGTATAGCTTATGTTTCATAAAGCCTAACTTTTCAAAGGATACTGTGCCTGCTTGAAGCTCATGAGAAAATAGCAAATGTCCTTTGACAGTTTATTCCGACAAAAATAATTTCACTGGGTTTTGTTGCCCTTTCCCTGCTCAGTTAATGTTAATTTAAATGCCTGGCCTCAGTTTCTGTCTACTGGTTTTTTTGGTCGTGGTTGCTGAGCTTTTCTAGAATAGGGATTTTGAGCACCCAGTATTCTGCCTCCAAAATTAAGTTACTTGGACATGTTAATAAAATCACTTCCCATACGGATTTTTAAGAAATGAAAACATTGGAACTATTTAGTGTCTCTCATCTTAAGACATTTTCTTCAGTTCTGGAATAATTACTTTTCCTTTCTTCTGCACAGCTTTCTAGTTTTGTGCCTAGTTTGGTATCAGTCCTTTCTGTAGCATGTTTGTATAGGCAGCTTTTAATCTACTCTTACTCCTACTATTTTTTTTTCCTAGAGCCATCTGCAGAGAGGGTACTTCTCCACATTTTTCCTAGTAGTCCAAAAATCGAGTTTTTTTTCTTAAAGTCTTGTCATTGCTCAAGATCCTGGTTTCCTGTTCTGCAGCAATGTGTTACAAGGGAATGAAGTTGGCAGCGCTGGGCTGTGGCTGCGTGTCTGTGGGACAGACCCGCTGCCCGTGCGACGGGCTCCGGCCGGAGAGCGCGGTTCCTGCTGCGTGGAACGCCGTGCAGAGTCCTGGCGTTTGCCGGTTCATCCCTGTCCCGCCGGCCGTGCCGGCGCTGCGTGCGGGGGGCGGGAGGCTGCTCTGGCAGCCCCCCGGTGCTGCGGGAGGGGGACGTGATGCGGCTCAGAAGGCGCTTTCTGAACCCCCCCAGCCCGCAGCAGCTCGTGGGGTAAGGGCTCTTGCTCAGGAGATGTGCATGTGTTGCTGTGCACGGCATTCTCTATCAGTCTCTAGTACATAAAGGTGGATTTGTCCGATGGCTTTTTGAATGTGCTGACGCTTTATCCTAAGTGGTGGCAATAGTATTGACACCTAACGCTGTTGGGGAAGGTGGCAAGGGAGCGGAGGGAAGAGTTGAACTTGCTGTCAGTAATGTCTGTGCTGCCCGGGGGCTTTCGGCTTAATGGGGAACGGTGATGAGCTGATCCCATTCGTCTTCTCAATGCAATCTATGATTATAAAACCTTAATATCTCCCCAAAATTGCCTTTTACATGAAAGAGCCATTTCTTAACCTATGTCCAGTCCCCCTGCCACCAGTTCTGTACCTCTCTCTGGTTCTCCTGTACCCTTTGGAAATGGATGACAGGAGCCAGTCCCCAACAGCAGAGTGGGATGTTTGGTCTCCTCCGGGTCGTGCCCTGAACTGAGCTGGGTTCTCCAGAGCTGCCCAGAGGCTCCACAGTGTGTCCCAGAGGCTCAGTGGTGTGTCCCAAAGGCTCCGCACTGTGTCCCAGAGGCTCAGTGGTGTGTCCCAAAGGCTCCGCACTGTGTCCCAGAGGCTCAGTGGTGTGTCCCCAGCGGGGACAGCCAGCGCTGGGCCAGTCACTGCTCAGACAGAGCTGACATTGTTTGTTCTCCTGGTTGATTTTACTCTCCTCTGGCTCTTGGTCCCTCAGCCTGGTGAGGTTCCTTTGCCATGCTCTGAAGTCAGTTCTGCTTTCTCCATCCCCAGCAAATCTTAGCGCTTCATTCTCGGTTCCCCTTCCCCAATTGCTGGAGCACGCAGCACCTGATTCTGTGTGGCTCTGCAGGGATCGGCCTCTCCTGGCCAAAGCTGCCGGGTTCCCCTCCCTGGTACCTGGGCTGCTCCAGACCGTGGGCTGACCGTGGGGTAAGGCTGGAGCATCTCTGCCCCATACCCGGCTCCGTCATGGGCAGCTGGGCAGAGAACGGCTGCCAGGGGCTGTGCCAGACCCCGCACCAGTGCCTGCTCCAGCCTTTGTTTAGCTCCGTCATGGGCAACGGGTTGGACAGCAGGACACAGCCAGTCTGCAGTTTCTGGGGTCTGCTCTGAGCCCCCTTTTTACAATGGCGAAGCCTTTTCCACCTGCCCCCCCATCCCTGGGAGGGTGGTAGATGGGGCGGCTGGTGGGTCAGGTGCAGGTACGTGTCCCACCGTGCTGTGACACCTCCCACGCATGTCCTCGCTCTGTGCCCGAGCTAGGGGACCAGGCAACATGCAGCGCCTGTGCTCACATGAGCCCTGAGTCTCTTGATTTGGGAATAAAATGAAAATATGTGTAGAATTGCACTATACAGAATGACTGAGGATAGAAACCTTAACGGATATTCTGCCCTCCTTCCCATCAAGATTAAAGATAGATCTGGAATTGCTGTAAGACCACTTAGATATTTGCTTTCCAATTTAATTTTGACATGCTCTACTGCCTTGTAGTCACAAGAAGAAACTGCTAACTATTGTGGGTGGCACTGGATTATGACTTACTGGAAGATCAATGCCTTGTTAATTTGTACAGTAAAAACTTTGTGTTGAAATGTAGAACATTGTGTGGCTCATAAGAGATAGCAGGTCTGAGCCTTTTCCCCCCTACTTTTTAGTCTATTCTTTTAGTCCCACAGCATTAGTCACCTTATGCCAATTATATGCTCAATTCTTTCCATTTAACTTCTAAGGTTGCATTATGTCTATCTACTTGTTTTAATTGTTAGCTGCTTTCATTAAGCTGGTGTTTAAACTCATATTCTTCCATCTGTTGTTCACATGTAGTATCATTCTTGTTCCTTAGTTGTCTTGTGTTTCATATATTTGAACTTGACAAGAGGAAAAACTGATGGAAGCATAAAAAAAAAGTCTGTTGTGCACCTTTGTATTGATTTGTTGTGAATCGGATGCTGGTTCAGTTCTTCCTGCTACGTAAGTTAATTGCACAGCGTGTTTGCCTATGCTGTGGGTTTTTATGGCTGTATTGAAAACTAAAAAGAAAAAAAAAAGTTGCTTTTTATGTAAGTTAGTCATGTTGATTATCTTCTGCTCCAAAGAACAAGTCATTCTGTCCTTGGTTCTGAGTGGGTCTTGTCCAAGAAATGGGTATAGAGTCTCAGCTCCTATTGCAATAACAACAGAAAAAATATCCATGAAAACTACTCATGTCTTAAAAGTGCTAAAATCCGGGAACACCTGTTCCTTGTGGTCTCTGCACCTCAAAGTTGCTTTCCTTGTGCATCTGACAATTTGTGAACCAGCTGCCCGGTCACCTCAGTTGGCTGGTGGGTTCTCCCGTTGTTCACGGGGTCTGGCCGAGCACCGTGCTGCTCTGGGGGACAAGAGGGACTGCTCACCCCTGCTGTGCCACATGCCATTGTCATGGCTGTCCCCATCGAGGGGAGCCCATGGCGTGTCCCCTCCTGCTGTCCCTGCTGAGGGGAGCCACAGCGTGTCCCCTCCTGCCGTCCCCATCGAGGGGAGCCATGGTGTGTCCCCTCGTGCTGTCCCCACCGAGGGGAGCCCACAGCATGTCCCCTCCTGCCGTCCCCATCGAGGGGAGCCCACGGCGTGTCCCCTCCTGCTGTCCCTGCTGAGGGGAGCCACAGCGTGTCCCCTCCTGCTGTCCCCACCGAGGGGAGCCTATGGGGTGTCCCCTCCTGCTGTCCCTGCTGAGGGGAGCCACAGCATGTCCCCTCCTGCCGTCCCCATCGAGGGGAGCCCACGGCGTGTCCCCTCCTGCTGTCCCCATCGAGGGGAGCCACAGCGTGTCCCCTCCTGCTGTCCCCATCGAGGGGAGCCCACGGCGTGTCCCCTCCTGCTGTCCCTGCTGAGGGGAGCCACAGCGTGTCCCCTCCTGCTGTCCCCACCAAGGGGAGCCCACAGCATGTCCCCTCGTGCTGTCCCCACCGAGGGGAGCCACGGTGTGTCCCCTCGTGCTGTCCCCACCGAGGGGAGCCACGGTGTGTCCCCTCGTGCTGTCCCCACCGAGGGGAGCCACGGTGTGTCCCCTCGTGCCCTGCCCTGGGCCGTGCAGCTGTCACTGCAGGACAGGGTGTGGGTCACCCTCGGGGGGTGCACTACTTTGGGGAGCTCCAGGGCATGTTTGCTGGAGGATTACGTGCTGGGAGAGCTGTAACCAGGGGTAACCATGTCTGGATGCCTCCCACAGTGTTCCGAGGCTGTGGCATATTGCAGTTGTTCACTTTCTCCTAGTTTCTCAACCAGAGAATGCAACGTTTTAAGGGAAATGTTGTCCTTGAGTAAAAAAAGGAGTGATGTTTGTTACTGGATTAAAGAGTGCCTCATTTTGAAACTTTGGGAGCACGTTTTCCTCCTGCCTCTTTGATCCTTTTCCCTTTAACTCCTTCCCAATCACTGCATTCCCGCAGTGCATCGCTGGTAAGGTTGGCAGGACCACCCCTGGGAGCACAGCTGGAGAAGTGCGGTGTCTCCCCGGGAAGGGAATAAGCATTTCCTCCTCTGTGTAGGAAATGCAGAATTTCAGTCAATATTTGCAAATTCTTCCTCTTCCTTCGTCCCGTGGAACGGCTCCCTGGGAGGGAAGCGTGTTTCCGAGGTGTTGGCGTGAGCACGGTGAGACGCTCGTCATCGCGCCGTCCTCCCTCTGCTCTGGAAACTGGGGGAAGGTCTCGGCAGCTTCTCTGGGACAGCAGAGGAGTCAAATTAGAGCAGAAACTGCGCGAATGTGTAATGTGAAAGCTTGAAATACATTGCTAGGTTGTAGAACTGTAAAGGGACAATTTTTTCCAGGATCCTCTCCTGATTCCAGTGAGGTGAGGCGGCTGAAACAGCACAGGTACAGGGAAATTGCGTAATACTTTCATAGTTACTTTTTAAGATCATCTTTCTGCTCTTTTAACAAAGGATTCTCGATGTACACAAATGCTCTTGGAAACAAGGTCGGGTATTTGAATCTGTTTTGAATTTTCTATCCTTTTTTCTAAATGAGAAATTAGCCAGTAGCACAGGCAGGTACAGGGGGAACCTTGGGCTTCTGTTTTTGTAGAATTATATTTAAAAATGGTCTGTGTAAATCTTCTGGGAAGAGTCTCATCTTGCCATCAACCCAAACTCTGATCTTGTCTTTGAATAGATTTAGCCACATTGCTTTTCTGGTTTTGTTTGTTTGGTTTTTTTCCTGCGTTAGGGCTTGAAATTTGGCAGCATTTAACCTTGGGTGAGCGATGGGCTGGGTCAGCACTGAACGGGACAGCTGGAACGGGCTGGGCTGAGAGGCGCGGGCTGAAGGCTTCGCACCCACTCGGGCAGTGGTTTGCAGCTTTTTCAAAAGGAATGATTGAAAAAGATGACAATTAAGTGCAGTAGGACAAACATACACTAAAAGTTTTTCAGGATGTAATGTTTTGGGTGTGGACAAGTTTTTCCTTCGTGTGCTCTCTTGCCTCTTCCAAACGGAACGTACTGTTCCCATCAGAAGTTCACGTGCCTGTCTCTCATGACTTCTGTGAGCTCAGTATTTCTGAAGGAGAACAGAATCATAGAATCATTCCTGTTGGAAAAGACCCTCAGCATCATTGAGTCCAACCATAACCCAACTCTAGCACTACACTGTGTCTCTAAGAACCTTGTCTACGTGCCTTTCAAACCCCTCCAGGGATGGTGACTCCACCGCTGCCCTGGGCAGCCTCAACCACCTCCTTGGGCAGCAGAACAGGGAA
The DNA here is from genome assembly GCF_036013445.1 of Caloenas nicobarica. Taxonomy (NCBI): domain Eukaryota; kingdom Metazoa; phylum Chordata; class Aves; order Columbiformes; family Columbidae; genus Caloenas; species Caloenas nicobarica. The sequence goes on along the minus strand of NC_088250.1, from coordinate 41,969,276 downwards.
TGCTTGTTGAGCCGTCTTGGTCTCCAGGACTTTCTAGTCTGCAGTGGGCATGAAAATTCTCTGGAAGTATTGAGTTCAACATACTCCTTTCCGTGGACTGGTGGCCAAATGCTTTTGCTTTCAGAAGCAATAATAATGCGGGTGGGTTGTATTGAGAATTTTGACCAAAACTTCATTTCTTTTTGTTATTCTTTGCATAATGGCTTCTCACAGAAACTGTGAGAAGCTGATTTCCACAGCTCTGAGAACTTCCATTTGCAGGCAGTAGGTTGGACAAGGCGGTTTCGAGGAAAACACTCAGAACTAAAAGGAAAAATGAGATTAGAGTCTTTCTGTCTGTGATGTAGAAAGAAAAAAGGACACCCAGCAGAGCGAAGCGCTCTCTGAGTCCTACGGTAGGAAACACGGCTCTCGGAGCGGCAGCCCATGCCGTCCTGCCGGGCCGCCCGTCAGACGTGTGCCAGCTCCGGTCCGGCCGGCCCCGGCAGACCGCGCACGTGGCGCGAGGCCCCGCGTGTCCTGGCCACGCGTGGCTGTGTGAGCGAGGTGACAGAGCCCTCAGCTGTCCCCTTCTCGCCCTGCGCTCAGGGGATACCCGGGAGCTGTCAGGACTTGCAGTGACAGGTCTGATCAGCTCCTCTCTCAAGCAATCGACCAAATACCAGAATACGGATAAAACTGTCATTTATCTACTGTGGATGACGTTGCAAAGGCCATTTTCCATTTTATGCTCAGGCCATGAGAAGAGGGAGAAAAACAGTGCAATGACGTGTCTGAAACACTGAAGACACTTGAGGCAGTCTTATATTCATTTCCTCAAGTAATGCTTTTATTTTGCAGTGTTGGTGATGATGTGGCTGTTTTTCTCCTGCTAGATCTCTTATTTATTTGGACCTGATGAGTCTTGCTCCTGGCGTCTCTTCTAGGACCGTGGTAATGTGTTTAAGGAAGAGATTTACCTGTTCTCTTGCTGGGTGATTGATTGTGCTCACTCCTGGTACAGAGAAAGCGGCAGCGGGCAGACAGTGATGGAGTCCTGGCGTACCCTGCATCCAGGACAAACACGCACGTATGGTGCCAAGGAAGTTTGTTGCGGGCCGGAGCTGCAGATAAACACAACAAGGTGTTATTGCAGGAGGGTAGCACAGGATGAAAATTGTCATAAAGAAAACAAGTAGTGTCACAGAAACAGAAGTCAGGTTGGTGCTGATGTCTGGTAGGACTGCTCCCTCCTCTGGGTGCTGTTAGAGAGGAGTTGCCACTGCCGCAGCCCTCGGCCACCCACCCTCCTCCTCCTCACCACGGGCACACAGAGCCGGGTGCTCTCCTGTAGACAAACCTCTGCTGGTCCCCAGCGTGGAGGGACGTGGGCATGGAGACAGTGCACAGGGTGCTCTGCTGGTCCCCAGCGTGGGGTGGCATGGGCATGGGGACAGTGCCCAGGATGCTCTGCTGGTCCCCAGCGTGGGGTGGCATGGGCCTGGAGACAGTGCCCAGGATGCTCTGCTGGTCCCCAGCGTGGGGTGGCATGGGCATGGGGACAGTGCCCAGGATGCTCTGCTGGTCCCCAGCGTGGGGTGACGTGGGCATGGGGACAGTGCCCAGGATGCTGCTGGTCCCCAGCGTGGGGTGGCATGGGCATGGGGACAGTGCCCAGGATGCTCTGCTGGTCCCCAGCGTGGGGTGACGTGGGCATGGGGACAGTGCCCAGGATGCTCTGCTGGTCCCCAGCGTGGGGTGACGTGGGCATGGGGACAGCGCCCAGGATGCTCTGCTGGTCCCCAGCGTGGGGTGACGTGGGCATGGGGACAGTGCCCAGGATGCTCTGCTGGTCCCCAGCGTGGGGTGACGTGGGCATGGGGACAGTGCCCAGGATGCTCTGCTGGTCCCCAGCGTGGGGTGACGTGGGCATGGGGACAGCGCCCAGGATGCTCTGCTGGTCCCCAGCGTGGGGTATCAGGAAAGGCATGGCAGAGGCACAGGCGGCAGCTGGGGAGCGCTGGCTCGTGGGGGCTGACTGGTGGTCAGAACAGAGCTCTGCTGTTCTGGGGCCATCCCAGTCCTCATGGCTCAGCTTTTTGGATGTCCATTCTCTTTAAGTAAAAGAAACAGCCTCCTCTTGCCCAATTCCCATAGAAACAGAATGAATTTATGCATAAAATTACTTATTTATTTTTTTTTTTGATACCCCGGGTCCTGTAAGTAGAGCAGGGTTCAATCTTGCAGAGGTAGAACTTACCTGGGAAGGTGTTCAGGATGTATTTTGGGGACCTCATGATGGGATAAGAACTGTTTAAGCCAAAAATTGAAGAGATCAAGTCTCTCTACTCTAAAAGGAGGTGGTGGGGTTTTTTGATTGTTTGCTTGGGGGTTTTTGTGTGGTTTTGTTTGTTTCCACAGAAACAAAATAATCATATAAAGTGCACTTAAAGGAGGGTTGCCTGCAGAAATTGCTTTCAGCCCAAGGTGTCTTGGTGATCATATCACTGCTAATGTGGGCTCCTAAACTTGGCATGAAGCAGGCAAAAAACGTTATGAAGAAGGTGACGAAAACAAGGAAGACAAAAAAAATTATTGTCAACGGCTGGTGTTTCACTGAGATGATGTGGCTTTGGTTTCCCCCTCATCTTCCAAGAGTCCATAAAGCCTGAAAAATGTAGCAGTTATTAAATGTTTCTAATTGATTTGGTAAAACATGAAGATATGGTTAAAAACATGCAAAGTTTAGAAGCCATCAGACTTTTGCACCGAAAGAACTTGGGCAGCTGTTTGTGTGCCTGCCAAAGGTGCATCGTCTCAGAAGACCAGCGGAGGAAAAGTCTGTAGTTCTGCCCGTGTCCGTCTGTCTGTAGGGTGGTGTGCCGGGACTTGGCACCTTGGCGATTCCTCAGGCTCACGGCCATGGGCTCTGGCCCGGCGAGGACATTGCTGGTGCTGGCACCGCTGAGGGCCGGCTGCGGTTTGGGAAGGCAGCACAGCTGCCTAAGGAGCGCCTGTTGACGTTGTTTAAATTTCATACATAATGAATGTAGCCGTGCCTAAATATGCATCTTGAAATTGGGCACGTGAGCATGTATTTGTCCTGAGCGTTGTCTGAGGTGGTGTGTTGAGGCGTGCGAGCTGAGAACATAAACCTGGAGACTTGAACCTCCGTCTCCCACGCGGGCAAAGACAGCTTCCACAGAAACTTCCGCCTGGGGCGGGCAGTCTTCCCCGCCACACAAGACAGCTGCAATATACTTCCCCGTGACCAAGGGCCACCGGGTTTAAACACTTGTGATCTGGGGGCGCTGGGGCCCTGTGCTGCCAGCGCCTCCTGCGACCGGGTTCCTCCCGCGGCCCAGGAGCCCGTTGGCCGGCACGGGCTGGAGCTGCCGCGGGCGCTGGCGGTGAGCCAGCCGCGGCCCGCCGGCGCGGTGCCGTGGGGCCTGTCTGCCGGGGTCTTCTCACGAAAGCTGGAAACCTCTTTTTCAGGGCTGAAGTGCGTGTGCCAGCTGTGCGAGCACACCAACTTCACCTGCCAGACCGAGGGCGCCTGCTGGGCCTCCGTCATGCTGACCAACGGGCGCGAGGAGGTGGTCAAGTCCTGCGTCTCCCTGCCCGAGCTGAACGCCCAGGTCTTCTGTCACAGCTCCAAGAACATCACCAAGACCGAGTGCTGCTACACCGACTTCTGCAACAACATTACCCTCCGCCTGCCTGTTGGTAAGTGCCGCCCGAGTGCGGAACTGTTCAAACGCTTGTGTGGCCGCTCGGGCGTGCTGACGTACCGTGCCAAGGACATGGCCGTGAGAGCCAGCTCGTGGGATGTTAAGGGCTGGCGGTAAAGCAGTAGCTATTTTTTTCCCAGCTTGTTTCAGACAAGAAGATCTAAACCGCAACTCTGTCTGGGGAAAAGTGAATTTCTTGCATCTCCTAAAGGTGTTCCAAGTGCTGTCTTTGATGTCCCACCAGGCATTAACTGTGAAGATGAAAGGAAGTGAATCATAGAATAGTGAAGAAAACGGACTCGTAGCCTCAGAGATTTTGTGGGCTAGAATATTGTAAGGAAGTTTGTGATTTAAATTGGCATTAGTCCAGATGCGAGGACAATGAGATTTGATGTACTGGGGACTTTCCGTGGGGCATGGATCAGCAATGTATAGCAGCTGTGAATTAGCAGTTGTGAGAGGCTAATCACTAATCACAGCTGGTGCATCATAAGGAAATAACGAAGACCTTGCTCTGAAGTTTTTCACTCGCAAACATCTCTGTACACAATTCAGAAGACCCGCTTTAGATGGCTCGGGTCAGAATTGGGACTCGAGAGGTGTGGAAAGAAGGCGGTTGGCTGTAGGTGCTGACTGTGAGCGGTGTCTGGGAAATGCCCCCCATGTTTTGGGACAGACAAGTGTTGGGGTTGGTGGTGAGGTTGACCTCTGATGGAGCAGTCCCTGGAGCATGAGGAGCTGCTGTCCTCGTTGTCCTTGGCCAGTCTGTGTCACCGAGTGCCACATCTCTGGTCCAGGTCACTGGGCAGTTCCCGCAGGTGGCATTGGTGTGAGGGTGCGTGAGGAGCCGGGGGTTGCGGTGGCTCCGTGGTGGGCAGGACGGCAGAGGTGTCCCCTCTGCTATGGCCACACGGCACGCAGGGTGTTCTGCTGGAGGCAGGCGGGGTGAAGGACACCAGGGCATTGCTGGGGAAGTCTCTGGCTGATGCCGTTTCAGCAATCCTGTCGGCCTGTGTTGAACTTTGGGGTTCTGCGGTTCGTTTTAGCGGCTTGTGAGGCAGCTTTTCCTGGGTGTTAGATTGTACCATTGATTCCTGCCCAGCGGGGACGGGGAGGTGTAGGATTCCTGGTCCCAATTAGAGGGAGGGAGAAGATTTGCACTTCCAGGAGCTCTGTGTATTACACAGCTGGTGCAGTGCCTGAGTCTGCCAGACTCAAAATTGGGCAATGAAGTTGATTCAGTGCTTTTAAAAAATAAATATTCATGCTATTTTTAAGTTTAATTATTTGACTCTTCTTTCCAAGGTTTGTGCTTAAGCTGGGCTTTTTTGAAAAAGGTGTAAAATATACTACTCTACCAGATGATATCTTTTTGTAATATACACTTATACTAGTGAGAGATGTTACAGGTAAAAAAGATGCAAATTAATACATAATTTACAATTACTAATTGCACTTAAGCCGCTATCATATCGTATTTAACAGAATTTAAAAGGCAGTTACTGAGAGCACTTGCTCTATCACACGAGGCACAGGAGGGCAGACGGTGGTGGGGTTGCAGTGGTGGCCGTGGGGACTGTCACCTCCCGTCTGTCCCACCGGCCTGTCCGGAGCCACCAGCCGAGGCACCAGCCTGGCCCTGGTACCTCATCTCACCTGCTGCTGGTGGCAGGAATAAGGTTGATTTAAGTATTTTTCTTTCAGTTGACAACAGAAGGGAGATACTAATAGTGATCATGCTCTAGAAATGTAGAAATAGAATACCATACTTCTGTTTTTTTTTTAAGTTGGGATGCTAGAATCTTGGGAGAAAACAGCTATTTGCAGAGAGGTGGTGGAGGTATGTCTGCCATCCTAGCTCTTGAACTGGTAGTTGCAAAACCTCTGGTTTCATATTTCAGTACCAAAGAAAATTACTTAATTTTTAGCTTCAGCCCTTTGCTCTAAACATTTGGGAGAATTCATGTTAGTCGAATATTTAACAGTGCCAATGTTATTGGTTTGCTGGGACTTGCCGTGCTTGGACGGTGCTGGTGTAAAGGTCTGTGTGTAACGTCACCTCTTGCCTGGTGTGTCACTGTTAATGTCACCTCTTCCTCTGGCATGTCACTGTGTCCTGTTGTACGGCTTGGCTCTTGTTGGTTGTCTCTGGTCCCCCGAGATAGGGAACTAAACCACTGCATCTGTTAGTGCCTAATGTAGCACACTGGCTCTCTGGTCTTCAAAATACACCTGCTTCGTCAAGGTACTTACTTAAGCCAGCCCACCTCCAACCACCCTCTCTATTTAAAGAATAATAATACATGTCATTTGACACTTGGTTCAGACATCTTGATATGGAAATTACATTTATCTCCATTATGCAGATTCTAGTTTAAAAGCAGAGCATGTGAGATGAAAAGCTTGGCTTCAGGTAGCAGTGGATCTTGCTGAGGAGCAGAAGCCTTGGGCAGGTCCAGAGCGTGCAGGTCCCTGCGCGGTCACTGCGGCTGCACCCAGCGGGACACGAGCCTGTGTGCTAGTGACCAAGGGCTTGTGTTGTAAATGGGGCAGGGGTGACTGGAAAGCAGTAAAGTGACTTGCAGCACAGGGATCTCTGAGAGCAGGAAGCGGTTTGTTTATTTTAATTGCCTGTGCATGAATTTCCATAGTAAAGCTGTAGATGGCATTGCACGATTGCACGCCTGGGTCAGCAGCACAGCTCCTGCGTGCATCGGGGAGGCTGCTCTTGTTTTGAGTTAGGGTTTGCTTTGTTTTTGTTGGTTTGTTTGTTTGCTTTTTACAATGTGTGAAAATATAAATATTTGCGGACAGATTAAACCTGGATATCTGCTTTTTCTATACTAGTTGTTGGCAAGGATTTCATTACAGTATTTTGCATTGACAGGTGCTAAGTTTCAAAGTGCAGGATTAGTTTGCAGTAATTAGGGATTTTCTGTGCTACCCTGACTTTATTTCCAGGTTTCTACTGTTTTACCTGGGATACTTTCTGCCCAGCAGGTGACTCGAGGTGACCTTCCCCTGTCAGTGGGATGCCAGCTCCTCGAGGGACCTTTCTGTGAATCTCTCTCTGTAGGAGAAATTGCCGCTGTGCACCTCAGCACGCTACAGACTATTTTGAGGAGTTGCTAATAAGATCTTGGAGACTTCTTCCAGCCGCAGACTTGTGTCTCACAGGAGTGCCAGGCCGTATTTCTGATCTGGGAGGCGGTGTTTGCGATCTGTGCCCCCAGCCCACTCGTGAGCAGGATTTAACCCCCAAGCCTGGTTACAGGTTCCAGCCCTGGAGCAGATGGCTGGAGCTTCTGACAGCTGATGGTGGCTGTGGTGGAGGGTGGTGGTTGGCCCCAGGAACAGTAAATCCAAGCTGGGGAACTTGTTTCCCATCCCTTCTCCAAAGCAGCAAAGCTGATGTTGGCTTCAGTCCCCTCCTCAGGTGGAGGCTGTTGAACCGCAGCTGAAGACTCAGACGCTTTAGATTTGGTACCAGATGCAGTGAACAGGATTTCTGGAGCTCTGGTGGCTTTGCCTGCATGTCTGTGGATGTGTGGAAAAAAGTTTGTGCCTCTACTCATTCTAACCTCTTGTTTCAAAACACCCAGTGACGCTGGATATTAACTCTCCAGCTTTACAGAGGCTGGAAATTGAGGCTGATTGGGGGCAGGTGGGTTTGGGAATTTCTTCCAGGATTTGGGGCTTTATGACCCAGGCTGCTTGCAGGGACTGGCTGAAGATGTCAGCCTCTCCGCGCTAAAACATGGGGATGTGCTCAGTGTACAGCCACACATTTGTGGTTCAGTGGGAAGCTTCAGCACAGCAAAGAATTCTCTGTAAAAGTTTTCATTCTAAAGGTTTTAGGGTTTCTCCTGCAAAGGTACGTCTGCGATTCCAGCAAAAGGCAGCACACAGCCAGAACCATCCCCTCTCTGCTCTCTTTCGGGTGACCTGGCACAGCAGCATCTCTGCAACTTGAGATAAAAAGCGTATGATTTCTCTTCTGTATTTGCATAATGGAAAATGAGTCAGAGGAGAAAGGAGGCTTTATGGAACAAGATTAAGCTAATAGTGGGATTAACAAACTGTATAATAAGAAATTTCCAGCTCTCTTCTTTATTCCTGTTGCCCAAACTGTACAAAGGCACAAATGGTCCTCATATCACCTACAGTGGCACACACTGGGTTGAAAGAAAGGGAAATAAAATAGAATTACTAAGACAAAAATCCCTCGAGTAAATTCGTATTGCCGAGAGAAGTGAATGGTACCAATTAGACTAATTGTTGGGCAAGATTCTCATCTTTTGTTGGATTTTTTTTTTTAATATCATCTGTAGGTTTTGCATGAACAAATAATTACTGTTCATCTACCAGTTTGAAAATGCCTAAAGGCATTAATGCCCTTTTAGGAGAATGGTATACATGGATGTGTTAGTATTAAAGAAGTCAGACGCTACTGTATGTATTAATCCAGAAGATGAGAAAAATCATCCGTCAACCAATAACTTTCTGAATAAAACCCAGTGTTTGAATAAAATTGTAGGGAAATCTCTGGTAATTGTTCACAGCCCCTGGTCTGCCCAGGTCTCGGGCAGCGGGATGCGCTGCCCAGTGCAGCTCGGCCTTTCCCTTGGCTGTTCCTCACCTGGTGTGGAACGGGGTAAAAAGCTCCAGCTTGGTTTGCCCAGCACAGGCTTAGACCAAGAATGGAGTTAGAGGGAAGGTGCAGACAATGAGTGAAGAGACAAAACGCAGTTCTTCTCATTAACTCTACTAAAATGTTAGTGATGGATAAAAACAGGGAGGATGGGGAACGGAGCAAAAAAAGAAGAGAAGGGGAAATATTTTGATGTTTTTTTTTCTCTCTTCTGTGTGGCTGCTTTGTTTTCTCTGAACTGCTGGTTTCTGCAAGGCACCGCTGCAGTTCAGCGGCCAGCATGAACAGTTGGTGTTACTACTCTGTGGCAAAACAGTAACAGAAAGTTCACTTAGCTGACTTTCCTGGTCTGCTTTTGAATGAAGAAGAGGAGCTTGCGTGCTGTGGCAGGGACAACTTTGGCGGGAGGCCAGGGCTGCAACACAGAAGTGGGGAGGAAGAGCTGCTTTTGCCCAGGTTCCCTTTGGCGCTGGTGCCTTCCAGCTGGCAGCGCCAGGCTGCGCCCGGCCGCGCTCTGGAGAAGACGCGGTGGCTGGAACGGGCACAGTCCGGCGTGAGGAGGGCTGAGCCCCGGCAGGGCTGCCCGAGCGCTCCAGGCTCTGGATATGGCCCCTCTCCTCTGGCTGTTGGGAGGTGAGCTGTGTGTGACCCCAAACACGGGCTGCCAGCTGGGCCGTGCTGCTGCGGAGCTGCGCAGACACCAGCAGCTGCACGGGACGTGCTGAGCCCACGTCCTCCCCTGCCCGTGCCGTTCCCCGCTGCTCCGGTCCCTGGGATGATCCACAGGGACCGACCTCCTGAGAACCCATGTCCTCCCCTGCCCGTGCCGTTCCCCGCTGCTCCGGTCCCTGGGATGATCCACGGGGACCGACCTCCTGAGAACCCATGTCCTCCCCTGCCCGTGCCGTTCCCCGCTGCACTGGTCCCTGGGATGATCCACGGGGACCGACCTCCTGAGGTTCTCCCCAGAAACGCCTGTGGGCAGAGCTCCAGCCTGGAGCTGCTCTGTGGGCGTCTCATTCTGCACGTTTCATGTACTTTTGTCCATCTCGGCTGTCCCAGATTTGCAGTCTCTGGAGGGACTGGTAAGAGTGCGGCCATGGGAAGAGAGGGCAGGGGAGGGGAAACTGCACTTCAGATAACGTTGCCGTTTATCTCGTAGCCATATCCCCAATGGTTTACTTGAGTTTCTGGATCCTTAGGCAGACCTTTTCCAGCTGATTTCTGAATGTCCTGAACGGAGTTATGGGGTCTGTGTCGTGGTGGAGGCTGGGGAAAATTTTAGACTCCAGTCCAAACTGTGTCTTTTTGAAATTGTTTAAAAGCATTCTGTACATCTGACTAGAGCCCCGCATTAGCTGCAATTTATTGTCTTACTACATTGGAAAGAATACATAATGTTTTCTTCCCTGAGTAGCTTAGGAACTTAAACATGCATGGTTCGGGGCTTCTAGAAGTCTTAAGGTGCCCATTATATGTCAAAGACAAGGCAAACATTGTGTATGAGAATGTCTTTTCCACTGGAGGGGAAAAAAAATACTTAGGTTTTTTTTTCGTGCCTAGAAGTACTCTTTTGTTTACACAACTTGGAATATAACTATACCGTATTGTGAAACTGCTAAATATTGCCAGATGTGCTATTTTTGTTTCATACATGGCAACACATCTTCAGCTTCTAATCTTGATTAGCAAGTCATTGAATGGTACATTCAAAATCAGATTGCAAAATGTTGTGATTAATGGTGTCGATGCAATGGTTTTAGGTAGTCATGAGGGATTTTCTTATTTCCCGAAGAGTTTAACGTTGCACAACTGCTGTGAACATTGCCACACTTATTTGGTGTTGTTGCCTTTAATTACTGTTTGTACCTTGCGTGTTGTGTATTTTGTCACTCCTCCTGCGTACAGTTTGTGCTGTGGCAGCCCCAGGGACGCCCAGGGGGTCGCGATGTGCCAGCCCAGATGTGGAGGGCTAGACGTGGCCAACAACCAGCTGTGGGGCAGAAATCACAGCGCTGGTGCTTCTCGGGTCTCCCACGTATGCTCCGCGAAGAACTGGAAAGGGTTGGAGCAGCTGCCACCAGCCTTAGTCCGCACTTTGGTACAGATTGAAGGATGACAAGGAGGTTTCCAGTTGACTCTTTCCACGAAACTTCTCTAGACAGTCAGGATCTCTTGGTTTCCCAGGAACGCGGTGGTGATCCCCTGCAAACCAGCCTGGATGCCTCTGTTCCCAGTCTCACTGCTGACTTGCCTTCTGCACCGAGCTCTCTCCACTTGGTAGCATCTCGGAGGAGACCTGTAAGCATCACTGGCTTGGGTTTGTTCTGAACAACTGCCACTGCATAAGTCATAAAGCTGGTGTCTGTCTGTGCTCCTGTTGCTGGATGTCCCCTCTCGAGTGGGTGTGACAGTCTCTGGATGTTGTGTGCACCGTGTCCCCGCCAGACCTGCCGCTTTCGCCCACTGCTTGCCTGCCTCCCAGGAGGGAAATAGCTCTAAAAATTAAGTTCTGATGCTGTTCTCTCACAAAGCCTGCACTGAAGTTCTTTACTGATACAAACTGTGCTTGTATACGTTTTCAGTAAAAATGTGTGAGATCACTTTTCTGTTAAAATTCAGTCCATTTTTTCTGATAAAAATGGTTTTTTGCTTTTTTTTAAAGGTGTGCTGAGCATTTTTTATGAACCTCTTAAAATCCTGCTATAAAACCTGTTTCAGCACTTTACAATGTGCAATCAGTGCACTAAAAGTTACGAATTGTCTTGTCCTTCCTCCTGAAGCCTAAACCGCATTGTTGTCTACCTTAATTCTGTTGGTAAATCTGGCAACTGAGCCTAGATTTGCAGAACCTGTGACAAGGCAGTGTAGACACAGCCAGCACAGCAATGTGGCTTTAATATTAAAAACTCTTCAAAAACGGGTACTTTGTTTGAGGTTCATCATGAGTCGGGAGCATGTCCTGCAATGCAAAGAGTGCTTGTGGAAATGCACCTTTCTGCACTTGCCCCTCGCCTCGGTGCTTTGTGTGTGTTGTCATCACCCGGTTATCACGATGGTGTTATCAGCCCTCGGCTGCCAGTCTGGTGTCACGGCCTGTGCAGGGCGAGATGTCACTGCAGCAATGTGACGTGCAGTGGGGTCAGGAACAGCTAAGAAAAACCAAGCAAAGTAATTTATTGTGCCCTTAGTGAACTTGGCTTGGCTTCCTATTCAAAGTATCTCTAGCGCTGCTGCCCAGTTTCAGGATCCTGGAAAGTTTTATGTATATACATAGGTATGTCTATAATTTTAAGATAAAACGAAAGCCAACAGTAACTGTTACTCTTTTTTGCCCGTACAGCTTTGCCAGCTGTAACATCCGGACTGCAAGGAAACCGACTTGGAAGTAAAGAAAAAGGGAACAACCCTGGAGATGTTTAAGATGTTTCTTCTGGGAAGAGTGATGCTCTGGAATGGAGGGAGCTGTGAAAAAAAGAGGGAAGAGAAGGAAGAGCTGGAGGGATTGGGAGGCGGATGCAGGACAGCGAGGAGGGACGGCTGTGACCTGGCAGTGGGACGTGGGGTGAAGAAGACGACGGTGCGGGCACAGGCTGGGCTGGGACAGGAGCAGCAGGGACAGTCAGCGACAGTCAGCCCAGCAGCACCGTTCGCCTCGACCGTCCAACGTCCCACACCTGCAGCACCCGCGGGCTCGGCGGCGCCTCGGGTCCCTCGCTGCTCGCAGTGACTGTTCCCAGCAGGGTCGCTTGTCGCCGCTGCCTGCGCAGGGAAAACCGCTGCTCAGAGCACGGCGGCCGTGTGCCGGTCTGCGCAGATGCCCGTCGGAGTCCCTCTTCCCACTTCTGCTGTTCAGAGCTTCCTGATCGTTGTCCTTTCCATACTGTTTGCACTGGCCAAAGAACAATAAAGTTTTTTGTTTTGTTCATTTCATATTATGTTGTTGTTTGGCAGTTGGTGGAAAGAACTGCCACTTACTAGCAGGTATCTTGTGCGTGTTTGTCTTTATCAGCCGCTGCTGATAGATGGTGACTCCGCTTAGGTCTGCGGGTGAGGACGTTGATTTGGGGGATGCAGTGGCGATGCCGGGTTTAGGACACGCAGACCACGACCCCTCGGCCTGACACACCGTAGCAGCGCCGTGCCGCGCTGCGTGGCGCGGGCTCCTGCTCGGCAGGCACCAACCCCGTGTCCCCGCAGCCCCGCTCGGCCGCGCCATGCTGCGGCCAGCGACTGCACCAAAGTCCCCGTGGCGCAAGGTACCAACCTGCTGCTTGTCGTACCTGCTGCAGGGGAATTCTCTGCTGTGTGGTGATTAAAAACAGCTTAGGAAATCACAGTATATCGGTGAACAAGCAGGAGTTGCAAGGAAGAGTCCTGCTTGCAAATCCTATTACAAATCTGCCAGATAACCTGTGAGTGTCCCGTTGGAGTCTGTTAGAGGAAAAGCCCATGGGCAAGACAGAACAACTTTGTTTTCAAAGGGGTTTGGATTGTGTGCTGTGAACAGACATGGGGCCTTCTGTTGTTAATGTTTTATTTTCTCAGTTAAAGCACATAGTGCTAAAATGTAAAGAGAAGAAAAAGCCACTGTTACCTTTGCAGAGCTCCCTGGGGCTTCCGAGTGACGGAGTGCACGGCTCGACAGGGTCCTTTGGCGAAGACGTACTTCTGCTGTAGTATTAACTGGAGGGAGGTCACAGCCAGTGCCGAGGCCGTCAGGCTGCTCACTCTCAAAATTCAGATTACACTGTACACACTGCTTAGCGTTTGCCTAAGGGGAGAGAGGGGCTCTTTGTTTTCCAGGACAGCTAAGGGGTGACTTTGCATGGTGTGGAGTCCATGATTATTAATCATCTGTAGCCTTTAGCTCCACTGTTTGGTACTTGTGGATCTGAGTGCTGAGGGTTTTTTTGGTTCATGTTTCTGTTTTGTTTTATTGGGGGGGGCGATTGTGGTGTTTGTTTGGTGGTGGTTGTTGTTGTTTGTTTGTTTGTTAAGCTTATTTACAATGTTGGGGGCAGTAAGGGATTTGTGTGTATGCGCGTGTACCAGTAAATACCTTAATAATGTATTCCCGTAGCTTCTTGATAAGGTTTTTACCACTATACTTTTAAAATGGAAAATGATCTGGGATGGTCCCATTTCTTGACCCTTGTGAAAGCTGCATGATTACAAGTTCCTGAAGTGTTCTGTCTCAGAAATCCTCTTAATGCCTCATTTACTATAACTTTGTATTCCCGTATGCGTTCAGGATTGCCAGGAACCGTATGTTGACCTAAAGAAAATGGGAAGAACATCAGTAACTCCAAAGTGTCAGAAAATATTTAACATTCAAACTTGTTTTCACGAGAACCAAAAGACATGCCATATTCAAATGCAAAACCTCTTGTCATCAACAGTTGTGACCACTTTGGAGTGAACCAGTTCATTGCATGCTGAAGCAACACTGTTGGTCAAGAAACCAGTTTCTGGCACAGGGCTGTTTGTAGTTACTTTTGCTTTCTCTGAGAGACTGCAAATAATAAGATGTAGACATTAACACCTTGTGAATACATTTAACTTTCCATTTAGCTATAGCTTTATTCAGCATGACTGTAGATAAGGGTAGCAGCAAATAATCATTGAAGCTTAAAGAACATTTTAAAAATAAGTACCAAGGCCTCCTATTTGTTCTGAAACTGTTTGTTTTAGTTTAAAAGAATACTGTTTAATTTAATTGCCTGCGCCGGGGTCTTGCAGGGAGCCGCCGGTCCCATTCCTGTGTCTTCTGCAGCGGGGAATGGGGGGATCAGCTCACTCCAGGCAAACTGCATTTTGCCAATACAAAGAGATTAAAACTGCGTACTCCGTAGGGTCCCTGCTGCGGTTTTGGAACTGCTAGGAAATGTTCTTTGGGTGTTTGCTGTTGTGAATGGTACCGAAAGGTGGGGTGGGACTCGCTGGAGATGCTGGTGGCTGGGACGCGTTGTGCAGTGAAAGCCTGGGGGTTTGGTAGCAGATCAGTGGAGACACAACCAGGCGGTGCCCGGCAAGGACAGCGAGGTGTCAGCAGGTCTGAGGAGCTGTTCTGGGCTGGTTTTGGGCCGTTTCGGGGCTGTTCTGGGCCAGGCTGGTGATGGTCTGTCCGCGACCTCACCCCAGCCCTGCTGCCACCAGCCACACTGCCCAGCGGCTCCTTCCCCGGGAGCGGCTGGTGGGACCGTCGCTCTGTTGGTGTTTTCAGTGGTGCTCACGGGGCTGACCAGAGCCCAGGCGACCTGCAGAATAGGTGGTGGTGGGGGAAGGTCTCCGTAACTTCCAGAATTGTGTCTGTGCCGCTGCTGCCAGTCCTGGCGGATCAGTAAATCTTGATGTGTCGTTGCTGTGCAGCCCTTCACTCATCGTCTTTTTCCTCCTTTCTGTCTCCCGAAAGCATCGGAGTCCCCGGGCAGGGCTGGCGCGGGCCCGGCGGTGCTGGCGGTGACGGTGGCGGTGCCGCTGTGTGTCCTGGCGCTGGCGGCGGCGCTGGCGCTGCGCGGCTGGCGGGGCCGGCGCGGTGGCCGTGGCAGGGCCAAGCAGCTCAGTGTGGAGGAGCCTCTCTCCGAGTGCAACCTGGTCAGCTCGGGGAAGACGCTGAGGGAGCTCATCCACGACATGACGACCTCCGGCTCGGGCTCGGGTAGGCGGGGGCTGCCCTGCAGCAAATTTTCTTGGTGTTTAAACCAAAGGCAGATGTGCCACCTGGCTTGTAGGGCACTGCAGAATGTTCCTGCTGGGCAGGGGGTGCAGTGGGGGTCTTGTCTCAGGGGCTCTTACACCAGCGACAAGTTTTTTACCAAGAGGTGTTTGGGGCCGATATGCCTGGCCACCCATTATAGTGGCAACAGGGCTTTGCTCTGTTTCTGTCAAATTACAAAAGTTCAACTCTTTGGTTAAACTCTTCCGTTCAAACAGTTATTTCAGAAAGTTTCAGTTGTGAAACAAAACGTTGCTGGCTGGTCTGGCACAGCAGGTGAGAAAACATCCTGAATTGAACCGAACGGGTCAGGTGCCACTCCGGGAATTTCTGTAGTGGTGCCAAAATAATGTTACTCCAAATTCTTGTTTTGAGCAGAATGCCAGCCTTTTGAATACTTTTTCTCTGTTTCTGATATCCTGTCTACTACGATGCCTCTATTGCTATTGAGAACTTGTTAAATCAAAGAAATGCAAAAATAAGGTGGGAATTCAAAAATTCCAGCTCATCAGGGTGGTGGCACATCTGGTGTGTACGGCTCAGTTTTCTGTAACTAGAATTTTTATTTATGAGTGCAATTCACTGGAACATTAACTTTATTATTTAAAAAAATGACTGGCTAACTATTTCACAGATAACTGTCTCTTCTTTTTACACTAGGTTTACCTCTGCTTGTACAAAGAACAATTGCAAGGACAATTGTCCTGCAGGAAATTGTAGGAAAAGGCCGATTTGGCGAAGTCTGGCGTGGAAAATGGTGCGGGGAAGACGTAGCTGTGAAAATCTTCTCCTCCAGAGATGAACGGTCCTGGTTTCGGGAGGCAGAAATCTATCAGACCGTTATGCTGAGACATGAAAACATCCTGGGCTTTATCGCTGCCGATAACAAGGGTACGGTGCGAGTCGTGTGTGAAATCCCAGGTGTTTGTCCCAGAATCGCTTTCGCTGTCCCCACTCCCGTCACTTTGACCCTTGCAGCAGTCTGGAGCTCTGTCCCAGTGGGGCGGCCACAAAAATTGTTTGTGTGCACGGCTGAGCTGGCCACGAAGCGGGGAAAGCCTTTCCTGGCTCAGTTTTTGTTTCATGAAGCCAAATAATCTTGTTTCTTTCCGGGTAGATAATGGGACGTGGACTCAGCTCTGGCTTGTCTCCGAGTACCACGAGCAAGGGTCTCTGTTTGACTACCTGAACCAGGGGACGGTGACGGTGGCGGGCATGGTGCGGCTGGCGCTGTCGGCGGCCAGCGGCCTGGCCCACCTGCACATGGAGATCGTCGGCACGCAAGGCAGGTGCTTCCACCTCTCCTCCTGGTGCTCTAAGGAGCTTCAGAGGCATTTGCAAAGTCGTTTGTGGGTGATGTGGTATAGTAAAGCATTTTGCAGACTGCTGTACTGCAAGAAACAGTCAGCGTAAGCGTACCAGGCGCAGTATAGACAGAGAACGGGAACATCATCTTCCCACTTCCACTGTCTGTGCCTCCTTCCACGTCTGCAAGTGGATATGGTAGCAGCTGTGCTAACGGGGAGCGCTAATGAAAGGTTTGCTAAATTAATTTGGAGGGTGAAATTGCAGTTTCTCTTTTTGTGTTTTATTCCTGAAATGCAAATATTGGAACAAAAATGCCCTCAAGGTTGTTTTGGTTTGGTTTTGGTTTTTAATGTGATGGCATTTAGCAGAGCTTTCCTCAGTACAAAACAGACTTCAATGTTTGGGTGTTGTGTTGGTTGGTTGGTTGGCTTTTTATGGGCTATAGTAACAAAGTTGAATAAAACTGGTTTTGCTTCCTGGCTCATTACGTTAAAATTCCTACTGTTGTTATCAAAATGGACAGCGCTTTCTCTTTCCGTGAACAGGCAAGCCAGCGATTGCGCACCGGGATCTGAAATCTAAAAACATCCTGGTGAAGAGAAACGAGAGCTGCGCCATCGCGGACCTGGGCCTGGCGGTGAAGCACGACTCGGTGCTGAACACCATTGACATCCCCCAGAACCCCCGCGTGGGGACCAGGAGGTGGGTTTGGGGGCTGCTGGCCCGCGGGACGGCGTGTCTCAGCCTCCCGGCCCTGTCCTGCACCCGTGACTCTGCTCGTGGTGTCTGTTGGCGCCCGTGTCCCCTGGGTGCTGGGGCGGCGGTTGCAGCCACAGGACAGAGCTCTGTGGCGTGGCACCGCGTGGCGGTCGCCCCGTCTGCTCCTGCCACGGCCAGGGCATCGCTCTGAGCGGTCACGGTGGGGACGTGGGCAGCCGCGCTGTTGGGTTTGTCCCCCACACCAGCTCTCCCTTTGCTCAGAATCGCTGTCAGGAGTTCTCATCCCGCGGTGGGACCGGCGGGTACCTGGCCCTGGCCTGAGCAGCACAGCCGGGGGCTGCTGTACTAACTCCCTCTAGCAAATTGACCTGTGTGTCCTTCAAAGGTATATGGCTCCTGAGATACTTGATGATGTGATGAACATGAACATCTTCGAGTCCTTCAAGCGTGCGGACATGTACTCCCTTGGGCTGGTGTACTGGGAGATCGCCCGAAGGTGCTCCGTTGGAGGTGAGCTTTCTGGCATCTGCGTTTTGCAATCCAGACCACCTTTATCTTAAATAAAACAAAATCAATTAAAGGATCTGTGTCCCTGCCCTTGCACGCTCAATTATGTTGACAGTATGTGGCAGTAGAAGTCTGTCGTGGAGCAGCTGTTCAAGGCGGCCCCAAATGTTCCTCTGTCCTCTCATTGCTTGTAAAAACAGACAATTGGAGTTGATTCTGGAGCAGCTACTTTGGATTTTGTGTTACCTGCACAACAAATCTTTCCTAGGAATCACTGAGGAATACCAGCTGCCTTACTACGATGTCGTGCCTTCTGATCCTTCGATAGAAGACATGAGAAGGGTAGTTTGTGAGCAGAAGCTCAGACCAAATATTCCAAACCAGTGGCAAAGCTGTGAGGTAAGAGCAGTTCTTCAGTTTATTATTATACAAAGTGTATTTAAATCAAGACAGGGTTTTGCAGTGGGACACAGGGAGCTCCACGTCCAGCCTCTCCCGCGTTTAAATGTGTTTCAGGGGTTTGCCCCCTTTGCAGCTTCCAGATCAATACAGAGAAAACCGTCTTTGCAGCAAACGCTGAGCTCTCTGGAGTGTATTAACTGACGGTGCGGCTGCCGCGCTGCCGCCGCGGAGGGCGGCGCGTTGCACTGGCGGGTGGCGGCGCGGTCCGGGCGCGCTCCGTGCGCTGACGCGCTGTTCTGCGCAGGCGCTGCGGGTGCTGGGCCGGGTGATGCGGGAGTGCTGGCACGGCAGCGGCGCGGCGCGGCTCACCGCCCTGCGCGTCAAGAAGACCCTTTCCCAGCTCTGCGCCCAGGAGGACGGCAAGGCCTGAGGGAGCTCCCCGCGCCGAGGAACGGATCCTTCCGCTCAGCTTCTGACGTGTGATAGTATTTTTATTTTTGGTCTACCTCACGCACCGTGGTTCAGTGTTTAAGTGCCCAAAGCAGAGCACTGACATCCAGCTTCATATTCGGCCACTGGAAGGGGCAGCTTCTGACTCGTAGTTCGTGTTTTATACAGCAAGTCTGTGACTTGCTGGGGTTTTGTCAAGTGAATTAGACTCTAGGCTAATCGCAGAAAGGAGCTTAAGACAGCACAACAGTGTAATGATACCTTTTGCTATCGCGCTTTTCGTCTTAGTCAAACCCCAAACGTATTGGAAGTAGCTGCTATTGGTTAAAGCCCGTTTGCAAGAGAAACCATGTTTTACCCTCAAACCAAGTAAAAGACCAAATTTAATCCAGCTTTTTATGTATTTTTCTGCAGGAATCTGAAAAGGGGCTGTCAGTAAAATGCACTTTTAAATACTATATTTACCTAAGCAAATTTTTAAAAAGTGAAAGTTCCACTAGACATGTATGTTGTGAACAAAAGCATCTAGTCAGTTTTTCATAAACTTTTATTTTTTATTGTCTTGATTTAGTATGCAATATTATAGTTAGGATTTGTAGTTATTTTCCTCTGTTCATTTTTTTCTTTGAACATATCGATCAAGGGACAATTTTTATTTTTAATGGTTGGTAGGAAAAATAATAGAGGCAATACTTTTCCATTAGATATGTAGGGACGGAATGGGATAAATTCTACCTAAACTGAGAAAGTATATATTTTTAAACAACGTCTTGCCAATCTGTCACTGCTAACGTTTTTTCAGTGCCTTTCGATGTTTTAGGGGGAAGCTTTAACAAAGCTGATTCTTGCAAAGCGGGTGGAGCCCTGCAGAAAGGTTGGCTTCTGGTTGCGTTGGTGTTCCGCGCAGCCCAGCTCGCGGGGGCGGGGGCTTGGGGACACGCGTGTGACTGGAGCCACCGCTGCGGTGTCGCGGGTGGCAGGGTCCCATTTGCTGTTGTCTGTCACAGCCCGGGGACCTGTTAAAGTGGCAATTTAAAGCACTGATGTCCTTCCACGAAACCAGTACAGCCTGGTCAGGGGTTTCGTATGGATTTCTGTGATAGCACCAGGTTGGTGAAAAGTATTAACATCTCTCATTGTATTCCCATAATACTGTGAGCTATAAAAAGTGGGGTGTTTTTTCAAAACTCACTGATGTGGCATTTTGTGAATTCTGCCCCACTCCACACATTTGAATATAGTATTGCAATATTTTTAATAGCCAAAATGATACACTTCATAATAATATGATTCTTTGAATGTTTCTAAATCCAGGTGTCTATGGAAATTAAGCCCAGAGATGCCTCCAGAGTAGCAAAGCTTTGCAAAATTCGAAGTAGCACATGCAGCTCTGCGGAAATAAGCTGTTCGCTAATTACGGTATTTAAGATCAATCTTTGACATGAAACCTCTTGAGCTGGGGCTCTTGCGTGGAGGAATGGGCTAAACTTTCACTGAGCGGGACGGTCAGCAGTGTCAGTGCTGCGTGTGCCATCCTGACACACGCTGGGGACATCGCGGACTCTTCATGGCTGTTAATTGCCCTGTAAATAGGCTCTAATGCCATTTACCTGTTTGCGTAAATCTAGTCACCCCTGCTTGTGTTCAGTAACGCACGTCTGCGCGTGTCTGTTAGCTGCGTGGTAGAGAATATTGCTACTGGATTTTCCTCCAGCTTGCTTTCTGAGATATAATCAAAATCATCCTATAGATTTAATCATTCTGTGCTTCAACGACACCAGGGAGCTCAGCAGCTGTGAATTTCTAAGCTGTTTGAGGGTGATTGTTGCAGCTGTGTGATCCAAGGAGTGCTGCTTGCTTGAGTATCCAAAGATTTGCAGACATAAGATCCAGCATTTGTTCTTGTAGAACGTAACTTGAAAAAAATCCTTATGTTAAAAAGGAACAATCAAAGATTATTTTTTTATGTGGGAAAAGGAAGTGTTTTATCCATTGAAATAAACTCAGAGAATTTGCAGAATAAGGTGTTTGAAATCAATGGTAGTGGAGTACAAGTGACTTTATGCTGATTCAGGCCTGTTTCTTCAAAAGTATTTAAACAGTGCAGGTGAGATGAACTTTTCAGAATTTAGCACTCGGGAAGGTGCACAAAAGGAAATGGTCTGTCTTTCCAGAGCTGCCGGCTCTGTGACGCTTGCAGCAGTCTTGATGTATTAACGCTCGTTGCTGGAAACTTGGTCAGCTGCCGTACAAGATGCAAGATGACCAAGGGATACCATTAGCTTCTCTTACACCACTTTTAAAATGTGTTAATTTTTTTTGCCTAAAATGGAGGCAGTCTTCGTGGGGAGAGTGATTGGAATGCTCTCTAGGAATTTTTCTTCCATCTTAAATTCAGTCCTATGCACTTTTTATCTGTATTATCCTTTGAACATATCCATGCCCTTGAAGTCTATCAGATAATTGTTCCTGGGGCTTCTTTCCTTGTGAATTGGCTTGCATGGTGGAGGAATTTGGTGTTGGTGCAGAAGCTCTCGTGGGTCAGGAACCGTGCTAGACCCAAGTCCTGCTGTGAAATTTAAAAACTTTGCTTCTTGGTGTAAGGCACTTTGGTGACCTGCTCTCGGCGCAGAGCTCGGCGATGTTTACCGGAGGTTTTGCTCCTGTAAGTGCCACCTGCTTGTTCCCGTCCGTGTGGTCAGCCTGACGTGGTGGTGGATTTCTGGGCTGTGTTATTTCGGTTTCTCTCCTGGAGTCTCTGAAAAACGTTGAACAGCCCCGGAATTTGACCAGACCCTTTGGTGCCGGGCTGGGGGGTGTGTGAGGGAGGATGCTCTGCACAGGTCACAGCTCCGGCCCCGGGAGCACTTCAGATCGTTTCCTGTGAGTATCTCCTGGCATGAGGCGTTACGGTCTGTTTGTCCGAGGTTTTCACTTAGCTCAATATTTTTTCAATGGTTTTATTTTTTCTTTTGTTTTTGAGAGGCAGAGGCACCATATAGCAAAATAGAGTTAACCATAACTGAGCCAAGGGGCTGATGCTGTTGTACTGGGCTTTAAGATGTTTGTAAACTGTGTGCTCCTTTTAAAAAAAACCCAAACCCCTTATTTTAGTGGCCTTTTCATTCAATGTAGGTTTGTCCTGCTTGAATTTAAGAACAGAGGTTTTGCTGAGGCAGGTCTGTGTGGTTTTAGGGAGGCTGAGGTTTCTTGAGAGGTTACTGATGTTCCTGCTGATCTTCGTTTAAAGCACAAGTTTTTAAGCCCACAGAAATTTTCAAGCTCAAGGATGCTCAAGACCAGTCACCACATTTAGCTTCTTGTAATTGATGCTTCTAGTCTGGGGGAGTTATTAATTTTTTTAATTAGCTTCTAATAACAACCCAGAACTTAAGGCATGGAAAATGAACTGAAAGGGAAAGTTAATGAACATTTTCTCTAGCACCTTTTTTTTTTTGTCTCCTTAACTACTCCTCCCAAATACCCCTTGAGAAATTCAAACTGTAATCTCTTTTGCACTTTACTACTTTTATAGTCATTTGCACCTTACCCAGGATCATTCCCTCCTGTAACCCTATAATGACTCCCGTAATATTGTCATTGTTATGCCACTTCTATTCTTGGTAGTACATTCAGGAATTATAAACAAATTTGTTCAGAAATGTGTCTAGCCCCTAAAACGCATCTTGACCTTGACCAGAGCAACATCTCCCTGGGGTCCCTGTCTGCGCTGGGGCTGCCCCAGGCCTGGGGAGGCTTTTGGGGAGAGACATCTGTGTTCTGTTTTACAGGCAGCACCTTTTATAAATGTACGGGAAAATAAGCATTAAGAAGTACAATATATTTCTACAGAATATAAGAAATGTGCAATAAGTTGTAACCAAAGGCTCTGAATGTATTTTTGGCATAAATAGACTGAATGTATTTTGAATGTAGCTATTACATTTCTGTCTAAATCTGCTGTAGTTTTCAGTCCCCAAAGAGAAATGTGTAGTGTTTTGTTAGTCTACAAACCAGTTTCTGAGTTTTCTGTTTTTTAAAGAAGCATTAATATTTTTTTCTGGAGTACTGTAATATTTTAGAGGTTAGTATAGCCGTACAATGCTAAAATTCAACCTTCATATTGTGAAACACCTAATGTAGCGTACACTGCAGCAAGTTGTTTTTAAAACTATTGCTAAGGTTATTGCTTGATATTGCAGCTGTCCTGGATGTAAATAATTTGTTTAAATGTTGTATTTTGTATGTGTTATTTTACATACAGGTATACTTTTGGAAAGATGTGGCCATTTTAATAAATTAAGCACACTCTGCCATTGTGTTCCCGTGAAGTGTAAAGCTACTTCTTTTTTTGATGTTTGTTTTGTGAGGGGAAAAGGGTTGAGGGCTGTTTCAGGTACCCTGCAGCGATGGTGCCCTGCAGCGGACGCGATGGTGCACGAAACATCCAGCTCCTGCTTATGGCCGTGAGGAAGCCTTGTAGTGGTACGGGAGCCGAGCAGGTAGGAAGCCGCGGTGCTGGCGCGGGGCGTTCCCTGCGTCCCTGTGCCTCCCGCGGGAATCGGCAGCTGCTCCGCACGCCGCTCCGTTCCAGCCAGGGGCTGCGGGCCGGGCGCTGCAGGGAGCCTCCCTTGCACACAGCGCATCCTGCGTCCCGCTCTTGCAACTGCGCAGGTTTGCAGGGGTGTAAATGGACGAGAGGCTCACTCACACAGGGGACTTAAATTCTGAAGTCTTTGCTTGCCTGAAAATCCCCCTCGCACAGCCATAACCTAGTGATTTAAGGCAAGCTTTATTCAAATTTAAGGCATGTCAAAATGACATCCACCACACTGTAATACTACCGAACAGTATCAAGACTTTCATGGCTTTTGAAGGGTACTGTGGGATTTTATGTTTTTCTTAAAAAGACCACTGTGTTACCGGCAGTTACTCGTGAGTTAGGTCCTTCTGACTGTGGGTTCTTAAGCACGCTCTCACTTTTTGGTAACCATCTGGTTCAGGAAGTTTTAGTTGCCAGGGCTGGTTCTGGCTGCGAAGTGTGAGTTCTGGTGCCGTAAGGTGAGCGGCGGCTCTGGAGCGGCGGCTCCGGAACGGTCCCCAGCTCAACAGCAGCAGCTCCAGCTGCCACCCCGGGCCAGCCCCACGCCGAGCGGGTCTCCATCGCCCGGGAGAGCAAAACGTTGCACTCCCAGCAGTGTGAGAGATTCCTGCTTCCCTGGAGATCCCTGTTCCCGGCACTCGTGGAAGGAGGAGCAGCTCCTGGGAGCAGACGGGTGCTTTCCCGTGTGGATGCTGTGCCTCATCCGCTGCATCCCAGCCGGGCAGCAGGCTTGGCCAAGGGCTTTCGTGTGGGGAGAGGTGAGAAAACTGCTCAGTGGAGGATTTGTGTCTAAAAGAGAAAGGACTAATTATTCATTTTCTTGTTATTAGGTAAACCAGCTCCCTGGGAGTCCACAGGAATTGTTGGTGCAAACCTGGCGGCGAAGGAGGAGAGCCAGCTGCCGTGTCCCCGGAGGCGCGGGGCCGTGCCCGTGTCCTGCAGGGTGGCTCCGCGTTCCTCGCTCCTGCCCGCTGACGTGTGCGTGGGCACAACCTGCGGCGGCGCGGCCCTGGCAGGACGGACGCTGGGAAGCAGGTAGGTCTGCACGGGCTCTGCTCCTGGGAAAGCCTCCCAGCGTTTTCTGTGCATTTCGAGCTGGGTAACGGTGAACGCAAATGTAAAGCCTTGCTGAGACATGAACCGCTGCTCTTTTATTCGTAAGGACGCAACTCCCCTCGAGCTCTGTCGCTGGTGTTTCCTCTGTTTATTGTGCCGTGAGCTGAATTCATTGAAATGGCAGACCAGAAACTGCTGTAACTTAGCATGCGGTGCAGAAAGGCCTTGTTTTGTAACAGAAGTTGTTTATTAAGTTTAAAGATTTCTGCGGTTTTTCGAAGTGGCTGAAGGAGGGTATATACATGTGCGCTAATTAGTGTAAAGAGCTTGGACGTGTGTGCACAGAGAAGCGTGGGTCTGCTCAGGACCTGCTGAGCATCTCGTTTTCATTCAAATATCTTATTGATTCTTTCCTGAGCCTGATGGACTGTGGGAATTTAGGAAGTGTGTGAGTTCATGAGAGCCCAGGAAATGTGTAGGTAGTCCGTAAAGAAAAGGAGGAGAAAACAGGAAAAATAAGCAATCTCCAGTCAATAGGCTGCAGCATTACTATGCTACAGAGGCAGAATTTCTTCCTCTTTCACTGAGTGTTTGACTGCCTCTTAATTCTCTGGTATCAGTTTAATTGCACTCTTTGCCATTGCCCAGGCGTGCTGTGGCTGCAAGTCTGGATGGTAGGACATCATTTCAGGAACCTGCCGCACAGTTTGAGGACTCGCCTTCCTTTGGAGACTGGAAGCAAAGGACTGTATTTTAAAATTCTGTCAGTTTAATATTAAATAATTAACTTTAGATACTGCTGTCCTTAATACCAGCATGAGTACAGGATCTGGCATATGACTAGAATCTGGCCTCAAAGTAAATGTAAAGGAGACTGAAAGAAGCAGGGATTTTTCCCTGCATTATCTTTATAAAGGTTTTTCTGTGCAAATTACTTTCCAAAGCATTGCAAAGGACTTTGTGTTTAAGTATGTTTATAATACTTCAGTAAGCCCATGTTCCAGACCTGGTGGGTGTCCTACAAACGTGTTACTCTCCTATCTCATGCTCAGCCTTTCAGTAAAGCCCCAGAGGGGATGGAGGGTGCTCCCTGCTCTCCAAAGGTGGTGGTTATCGGCTCTCTGAAAGATTTGCTCCAAACGGGCTGGGAGAACCACTGGCTGCTGGCTTGTGGTGGCCACAGCTCAGAACAGCAACAGGCTTCGGGTTTAAGGAGATCTGTGATTTGTCTCGTCCTCCTCTGGGCTGGGCTGCAGTGGCCGAGCCGCTGTAACTCACAGAGCTGCGCTGCTGGAGGGTTCGGGCTAACGGGGTTTCGGTGCTAGCAAAAACGTGGGGAAGTACGAGATGAAACTGATACTCAGCTGAGTTTTCATAGTGTGGGGGAAATGTATTATAATACAAAAATCTGCTTTCTTTTAAACCTTACGAAGAATTTTTGAAGAGCAAATAAGAGGAACACAGATTAAAATTATCTTTTAATGGGTCAGAAATACAAATGCGGTGCTACAATACAGAGAGAGTGCCGTTTTCTGAGGAGCTTCTGTTCTGAGCAAGCAGTTATCTGCTTGTGTGTTCACATGCGGACACATCTGTTCAGCTGCGTGCTATGGAAATGTACACATCTCTATGCTGCATTGGTAAAACTGAGGTTTGGTTTTGGTTTGGTCGGTTGGGGGTTTTGTTTGTTTGTTTGGGGGGGGGTTTGTTTGTTTCATTATTTTTTTCCCCCCCAATATTTATTTTCCCTAAATGTAGTACTAAGTCCTTGGTATGTATTTGTATAAAAACAAACCGTACAGACATTTGGTGTATTTCTGGATTGTTGCTCATGTTTGATTCATTGTAAAACACCCTCCTGATTTCATTGGTAAGGTAAATGAGAGGTGCAGGAAATTTACTGGCTGTAGAAGAGCCACCAACATTATTGCTTGGGATTGTTATCTTATACTTCTGCAAGGGTTTGAAAATCTAATATAAAAATCACAAAAACTAAGGTTGTGTAGAGGTTAGGAATCCAGACTTTCAGGACAATTCCAACCCCCAGCAAGAGGCTTCTTGTTCAAGACTCCTTCAAAATCAGCCCTGTGCTTCATATCTTCTGTATTCTGAAAAAATAGTATTTTGATGAGGAAAGCAGAGAAGAGCCCAGGGGATAGATCAGCTCTGGAGAGGTGCAGGGGGTGACACTCATTTGGGGCCTCAGGCCGTTATTCTGAGTCACTGCATGGTTTACCAGCTCTTGTCAAATGGAAAACTTGGCAATACAGAGGACTTGCTACTTCGAATAGCTCGTGTGGTTTGTCTATATGTTGAAGTGTGACAATACAAAACCTTATTTGAAAAACATGGAGACTGTTTGAAATCACGCAGCAGATTTCATCACGGTCTGGAGGAGGGTTTGTGCACTCTGATTAAATGAGCCTGTATCAAAACATAGGAAGTTATTCAGATTAAACCAACTCGCAGGAACATCCTCATGTTGCCCGTTTAGCCAGATGATGTAAGAACCCAGTTCTCTTTTCACTAAACGCATACAAATCCTTCTAAGCCTGTGGTTGTCCATCCAATTATTTTAATGCAAAACCAGTCCCTTAATGTCACAACAGTTTTGGTTTCCTTTCAAAACAACTAGAAATGTGTAGCTCAAAGCAGCTGTACAAAGCAAGGAGAAATGGATGGAGCAGAGCCGGGGTGTCTGCAAGGGAGCGCAGGGTCTGGATGCGCGGGGGGGTCCCTCTGCAGGCGGCAGAACTGGAGGGGATTGTGGGAACCGGGGTGTCTGTGCAGAGATGGGGAGCTCTGGGACGGAGGGGCAGAGGTGGGGATTGACCAGGATCCCCATGGAGGAGCAAAGGAGCAGCTCCCTGGGGTCTCCTTCTTTCTCCTTCTCTTGCTCCTTCTCTTTCTCCTTCTCTTTCTCCTTCTCTTTCTCCTTCTCTTTCTCCTTCTCTTTCTCCTTCTCTTGCTCCTTCTCTTGCTCCTTCTCTTTCTCTTTCTTCTCCTCCTCCTCCTCCTCGGGCTGGTGGCCATCAGCGTGGAGGAACCATGGCCAGGTGTCTGCCCAGCATGTGTCAGCACTGCGGGCACGTTGGAGAGCAGGGGGACGAAGGGACCGTGTATTCATCGCACCGTACTGCTCGTCTGCTGACAATAACAGCCTGTTAGAGGCTTCGAGTGCAAGAGAAACATTATCTGGCAGCACTGCTGGGCACCTGTCCGTCTCTGCCTGGACTTGGCAGATCTGTTGGGAGCTGGGTCGCTGGTTTCGGACCCACAGAGGGTTCCCGAGGAACCGAACACGCCGTGTTTGTTTGCAAGGGCACTTGGCGGGCGTTGTGAAAGGGGAAGCGGCTTTGAGTCACCGCGGTCCCCGCATTACTCAGCTGCTTTAGCAAGTGCGCAGATGCCACCCTGAGGTACAGCTCGCTTTTCCCAGGAAACAGGAGAGAGCTTTCCCCTGTCATACATTGCTTTTTTAAAAAATTTTTTTTTTCTGAACAAGCACCACAGAAGAGGTGAGATACACTGTGAGCAAGGTCAGTGCCCTCAACTCATAGTATCCTGTTTGCTATCATTCTTACAGAATATTTTACATTGGGAATTTTGCTTGATGGCAAGATGAGGCATCACAAGATTAAAAAAAAAAAAGGCGAGGAAGATCTTTACTGAATGACCGATCCAGGTACATTGGCATGTGTGAAATACATTCTCCTGGTTGTCCTTTTGGGCATGGCAGAGCACCTGGAAGGACAGGGGTGGACGGACGGACGTGGTTCCTGGTGCTGCGGGGGGAGCAGCCAGTGGCTGTCCTGTCTGCTGTGCCCGTGCTGTCATTGTCACCAGTGCAGGGAGGAGAGGGACACAGCTCCTCCCCGGTGAGGTGATGCAGCCAGGGGCTGGGCAAGTACAAAGAGGAAAAGAAACTTACTGTGTCAGAAATATGATTAAAATCAGCCATGCAAAAAAAAAAAGCAAACAAAAAAATCCTGTGCTAGGAGTTAAATTTATATATCTTTCAGTTGAATGGCCCGTCCCACCACGCTCATTGTTTCACTTACCCCGAGTTTCTGCTGAAGATGGTGATGTGATCTGGAGTGCTCTGCAGAACAAACCCGGGCTTGTTTCCAGCCTAAGAGGAGACAGAGGTTTCTTTTTTTGAATGACACTCATTTTAAAACCTCATTCTGCTTCTTTTGCCGTCCCTTACCTAAAAGCTGTCACGTTTTCTGTGGATGGGGGCTCTCAGCCACAGCCAAGCTCCCCCCACGCCTCCTCCACCGCCCCTTACAGAGGCAGAGCCATCGCACAAGGGCCCTGGGTTTGCTTTGCTGTTTGTCCCAGTCTGGCTTTGCTGGGTAGGTCACCGCTCCCTGCCAAAACACAGCACTCAGCGGAGGCCGTCGCTCTGCCCTGGCTCCCGCGCCAGCGCCCAGCCTGTGCCTGCTGCCGCTCCGAGCCCGGGCAGTCACACCGACACCGTCATGCAGAGAAAACTTTATTTTCCTGTCCTTGCCAAAAGGTACTTTGAGCAATGCAAGGGATGCCGAGCAAGTGGGAGAGTCAACAAGTTGAATTCAGGCTGAAGCAAGTAGTGCTTTGAGGACAACTTTTTGCAGAGAGAAGAAGCTGTTCAGTGAGAATTGTGTGCAGGAATGGAAAAATTAAGCAGATTTCTTTAATTACCAAACCTAATTCTTAACTCTCATATGAGCACAACACATACCGAGCGCCCTGGTGATCTGCTAGAAGAGATTTACGTAACGTGCACCTAAACCACAGTCACGTGGCTGGCTTTCCGCTCGCCGACTTGTGATCGCTCGCAGGGACCGGCGTGTTTGAGTTTCCTCAGCCATGCCGCAGCGTTTGGCAACGCCGCTGTAGAAGCCCTTCCGCCGACATGGCTCTGCGGAGGCTCGTTCAGCAGGACCACAACGCCAACCTGGCAGGCTGCGGCGCCGGGGACGAGCCGGCTCTGCCCATGGACAGCCGCAGGATGCAGCACCTGGCCACTGCGGTGGGGACGCTGCCCCGCGGGCGCAGGCAGGTACGGGCTCGCTCGGGGGCTGGCGGCTCCGCTCTGCTTGCAGAGCTGCTTGCTGCCTGCGGCCACAGGGCCAGCAGCATCGGCTGAGGTTCCCCAGGGACCGCCCGGGTTCCCTGCAGATCCTGATTTGGGTGCTAGAAGGATGACTGCCCAGGTTCCCTGCAGATCCTGAATTCAGATGCTAGAAGGATGACCTCCCAGGTTCCCTGCAGGTCCTGATTTCGGGTGCTGGAAGGATGAAAGCCCGGGTTCCCCGTGGGTCCTGATTTTGGGTGCTAGAAGGATGAAAGCCTAGGTTCTCCATGGGTCCTGATTTTGGGTGCTGGAAGGATGAAAGCGCACGTTCCCTGTGGGTCCTGATTTCGGGTGCTGGAAGGATGAAAGCCCGGGTTCCCCGTGGGTCCTGATTTTGGGTGCTGGAAGGATGAAAGCCCAGGTTCCCCGTGGGTCCTGATTTCGGGTGCTGGAAGGATGACCACCTGGCCTTCAGCCCAGCCGGTTTTGGGATTGCGCTGCGATCCTGCGGCGTGGCAGCGGGGGAGGCTCAGAGGGGTTCTGCCTGCGGGGCTGGGGTGCGTGAAGGGCTTTTACAGTGCGGTCCTGCCCGGCTGCGTTTCTTCTCCATTCACATCGGTGCTGCGAGTCAAAAGAGGCTCTTGCTGTCTGGGTGTTCCTTTAAACTTGTGTTTACTTCAGTCTAGCGGCCTGACTGGGCTGCCCTTTCTTCTGCAATGCTGACAGAAAGCACCTACCGTGAGCTGTTTCCATTCAGATTTTGGGGTATTTTGCTACAACTGCTGGGGCTGGCTGGGCTGTCTCTCTTGTCCGGGTTTTTCCCCCACAGCTGAGCACATTTGTGCACATTTCTGCTGTTTGCAAGTGCATTCCCACAAAACTCTCTCTTGCTGTAGCTGTAAGTTGCCAGCTGGGCAACTCCAGCTTTGGTCCATTTGTCTAGCATGAAGAAGCCTAAATAGAAAATGTTTGAGACACATTCGAATCTGAAAGTATTATCAGAAAACTGGTACGTGATATCTACGCACTTAAGGCTTGGCTTTGTTCAGTAACAGAAACACGCTTAATCCTTGTCTCTGTGTGAGTGTGGGCAGGTAACGGAAAGCTGGAGCCATATGGGTCTCGGGAACGCTGCCGGTGGCACCAGCTCCCGCCTCGGAGCAGCCCTTTGTGTGGCGATTGCTGCCGGCACGGGGGGACGGCGACGGCTGTGGTGTCGGTGGCTGTTAGAGATGAATTACAACACGGGCAGTGGGCACGGACCATACCCAGGGTCCCTGCCTTCGCCTCTCACCTGCTCTGCGGGTCGTTGTTATCCATGTGTTCTCTCCCGCTTCCCCCGTTCTCTCCCTAAGTACCCCGTGTTTACAAAGTCAGGTGTTCCTATAGGTATCACACCAGGGCATGATTTTATACTGCTGAAGCCTGAGACGTTTGGCTATATTGACTAAACTCTACAAACGTTTTAGTGATAATGTAATTCCTTATTTGTGGGTCACTGTTATGGGAAGAGTCAGTGTTTAACACAGGTCCTGGCTTTTCCAGAGAACTCTTTGGGCTCAGGTCTCGCAAGGCTGACGCAGGGATCGTGGCCAGGCAGCCGCCACGAGAAACTGCAGAAAACCGTCTGCAGTCACCCGAACTGCTGCGTGCTTTCTACCTTTTCTGATAGCTGTGAAGTTTATAAACGCCCATGGATTTTAGGGGAAAGGTACAAAAGAAAGGTGCAGTCTTGGCATAACAGAGATGTGAGTCTTGGCGTAACAGAGATGTGGTTCGGGCACTGTCTAGGTAATAGTTACAGCATTAAGGGGAATTACGGCAACCCCCAGCTTTCAGAATCTCAGGCCCTCACCCGTTTTAGCATTTTGAAGAGTCCCCACTGTTGGAAAGAGGCCCCGGTGCTGCGTGCCCGTCACCGCGTGTCCTGGCACAAGAGCACGAGTGCCTGCATTTTGTCTGCTTTGGGAAGTCTAAGCTCTCAGCTGACCAAGGGAGAGGTTTTTCTCTAAACTGCTGGTTTTAGCCATGCGCCTCGAAGAGCCGTGGACCTACTGACCCTTTGTCACTCCCATTTCTGGTTGCAGCTTGCCTTAGCCAGATCTAGCTCCTCGGGTGACTCCTCCAGACCACAAAGGTATGAAGATATTCTTCTATAATCACTGCTATTTACATATTCTGCACAAGAAGTGTGCCCTGGGAACGTTCCCGTTTAGCGGCCCCGGTGGGTTGAGGGTGGATGCAGAGAGTGGTGCCAACACCTGGGACGTGCAGGAGGAATCGTGACGTTTAGTTGGGGTGAGAAGAGAGAAAGCACCACGGCTGCAATGTGCTGGCACCTGCGAGCACGGAGGGGACAGTGACGGGGCACCGTCGTTTGGGTTAGAAATACAGAGTGCGGGCAGCGTGGCACCCCGCTGTTCATACGGAATTCTGTATGTTCTTCTTACAGACACCTTGTCGCCATACTAAAAGAAGATAAAGAGGCGTTTGGTTTTGAAATCCAGGTAAGACTTAAATGACAAGTTGATTCATTTAAAAATATTAATAAAATATGGCGCAAACTCTTAAGTGCCGCAGCCTCAAAATTAGGTTAACACAGCCCAGAGCAGAGAAAGGTATCCGTCAGTTCCTCATCAGATTTGAAGGGCTTTCAGTAATGACACAGAAATAAGATGCATTTCCAAGGGGGTTTTTATGGCAAAGGTCACAGATGAGAATTTCTGGCCTTCTCACAAGTCAGGGCATTGAAGGTAGGACAAATCTCAGCCAAATCCAAACATGAGGCAGAGGCAATGCCATAAGTTAATATTTTGGGGAGAATTGTGTACAAGAATATTTTTGTATAAAAAGAGAGAGATTAAAAAACTCTCAAAACCCACCTTATACTAGCATTTTACTACCTCCTTTAACATATCTAAAGACGTGTATTTTTGAAGTAGATGTACAGTGTTGGTGTGTTTTTTAATAATAACTGCTAAGCATGACCTTTTGGGGGCTAAATTATACAGGAAGAAATTCTCTTGGATGTAGAAGTCAGTAAATCACCAAAGAGGAGACCCAGAATCTTATCGGGAGTATTACTGCTACTGGGAGGTTTTTGTTGTGTGGATTTTTGTGGGAGAGGCAACTCTTGGATCAGTAGGCCTGCTAAAATCCTGGTTACAAATAAGAAATAATTGCAGGGACAAAGGGATGTCATTTTGGGGACAGTGGCTGTGGCCACACCGCCGGCTCTGCCTGTTCCGCGAGACCGCCCTGGCCCCCGTGTCCATCACTGCGGCGCAGGGCATCCTCAAAGTGCTTGCTGCTATCTGTGCACCAAGGGAAAACAGTATTTTCAGTGAAATTAGTGTATTAGGAAAAGCTTAACTTTTTCAAATGTTGTTGTGTGACTAATGAGCGGGTAAGCATTCCGCTCCGAACAGTGGAGAGCTTTTAGGAGGGAGGATAATTGAGTCAATTATTGGGCTTTTGTATAAATTGTCAGGGCAGATTTTCGTTATGTGTGACGTTCTGATTAAAAATAATTGTTCTTGGCATATTTTCTTCCTGCACGTGCATTCAGCATGAGCGCTTCACTAGAAGGTCCTGACTATGAAAAGGCAGCATCTGCCCGATAGTTAGGATAAACCGTCATTTAGAAGCTGTAATTTCATTGCTACGCGTTAAATTTAGGCAAACCAGAATAAGCTGACGTGGAGCTGCAGGTCTACCATCTGCAGGGAGCTCATGAGAACTGCAGTGACGGCCGAACGCCAGAGCTTCTCGTGCGTTACCGCTTCTGCTGCTTCCCACTCAGGGACCGGGGCCTGGGGGCCAGATGGGCGCCGTGCGGCTCCCGGCAGGCCGAGGGGATTGCAGAGCAGGCGCTCCGGTAGTGTCTGTCCCCTCCTAAAATCTAGGTGTCCCCTCCGAAACCATGGCCCAGCCACCGCCGCAGCCCGTGAGGAGCAGGGGGTGCAGCAGAGGGGAGTCCGCCCCCCTGGCCTGAAGTGCTTCTCCGGGGCCACCGCCTGGAGATGTCCACGTCGCCCAGTGGCTCTGGTGGGGACGTGGAGACACCGCTGGCCAGGAGGCTTCTGTTAGGCCTGACCAACCCCATCCTGCTCGTCCAGCTCGTATCGTTCGAGCTGGCCCAGTCTTTCAGGTTGGCAGCTGAGACTGGCCACTCCGAAACACATCAAAAAAGTGTGACCACAGTGGCATGTCCTCCAAGACCCTTCTGTTTCACCTGGTGCTCCTTATTTACCCCAAAGTTTTACCATTGGTCTAGGGCTGAAATCACGGCATTGATGTAATTTGGTCAGATAAGCTCTGAATTCAACCCAGACTTCATCTCTACTTGTTCCATGCTGGCTGAGAAATTTGCGAATCTAACACGACTTCTGATATCTGGGTTAGATCTGCCTGTCAGAGGTTTTCAGGAACTGCAGCTTCAGTTTTAAGTTCAGGTAGGAAAATGTGGCCAAATACTGATATTTGCATGTAACTGAGAAGACGTTTCCTGTCATTGCAAGATCTGCTCAGGTCGAATCGCCTACTTTTGCAGTTTTCTAAACACGTCAGCACTGATAATCACATGATAGATTTATACTTAGAATTACTTACTGTATATTTGAATGTATAAGTCAAGATTACAAAGCACTTTTTAGGGGGTGTAGGGACCTGTGTGGAGAATGACTTTAAGAGAGCGAAAGAGCAGAAGTAGGTCCAGCTCTTCTAGCTTTTCAGTTCTCATTGGGAACCGATCTGACTTCACGCAGCATTTGCAATGAGCAGGAGTTGATCCCTTGGAAAGCCCGAGTCCCACCCTGTGGCTGGGAACATGAAATATCCCTCCAGAAAGCAATCCACAGCCACGCTAACAGGCGTTCTTGACTGAAGTTACTCAGAACTTTTTTTGGGGAAAACAACATACAGGCATCTGTCAGGTGTCTATTGTTCTCTGTTATAAGAATGCAATTTCTAATTGTGAGGTTAAAACACTTTGGCGTTCTCACTTTTATGATAACATACCGTGCTCATCACAGCCTTCTTATTTAAAAACTGTGCAAAAAGACTATGAATTTTCAAATGGTTTCTTGAGTTCAGTATCAGTAACACTGTCACTTTGGTGTTTACAGACTATTAGATTTCCACACCAGAATGATTACTCCCTGGAGGTATGCACTTGTGTCTGCAGAATTCAAGAAGAAAGTCCTGCCCATCTTTCTGGCCTTCAAATTGGTAACTATTCATGTTTTTTTCCTGCTGTGGGTGGCCTTATTTTGTTTTTCTCTGGGTTAGTTTTATTGTAGAGCATGTGGAAGGTGTGTGTGTGCTGGGGATGCTCATTTTCGCCTCTGTGTATCTCCAACAGGCGACATCCTTGCCAGCATCAATGGCGTGAACACTGGTGGTTTTAGTCACAGGCAAATAGTCCACTTGATAAAGTCTTCAGGGAACTATTTAAGGTAGGCATCCCTCCTTCGAATGGGTTTTAGCTTGATAGTCTCTCCTGCGGGAAGCCAAGAAAGTGCCAGTGGCTGCTCCCTGGGCACGGTGTGATGTGATGTGGTGCGGAGCAATGTGATACGGTGCAATGCGATGCGGTGCAATGATGCGGTGCAATGATGCGGTGCAATGGTGCGGTGCTGCGTGACGATGTGGTCCGGTGCGATGTGGTGCAATGCAGTGCAGTGCGGTGCCCACCGCGGCAGCATCCCTGGCAGCGTTCGCTGCCGCTCTTTGCTTCAGTGCCAATGTTGCCTATTCTCTACAGGTTAGAGACTGTCAACGGGGCCATGTTCCTGCGGAAAATGGAACTGGAGACCAAGCTGCAGCTGCTGAAGGTAAGGTAATTAATTAGTTAATCCTTTGCCGAACGCAGAGGGCTGCTGCAGATTCATTGCTGATGGGGCAGGTGGGTGTCCCCCGGGCTGGCTGTCCCGGCTGGGGACAGGCACACGGGTGTCCACTGCCACCAGCACCCCCAGCCATGCTCTCGTAATATTTTCTGTATGATTTTGGTAATTTCCCCCCAACAATTTCTGTATCTCTCTAAATATTTCCATCTTTGTGTCTCAGCTGCGCCCAGCCGGTGGGCAATCTCCCCTGCAGCACACAGCAGCATGTTTTAGTGCACTCTGTGTTTGACAGGGAGGGCAGGCAGGCTTTCCCGAGTGGAGCTCAGGCTGGTGAGGGCTGGTGTGCTGACAGCACCTCCCACTTACAGAACTGCTGTTCCCCCAGCCCAGTCCATGGCAGTGTCTGGGAGCAGGTTTTGGGGTGCCGGTACCGCGTGTGCCTCTGCTCGCCCTGCTGCAGCCGCAGAACCACCGGCACTGCAAGCGCCAGGGCTTTCCGAAGCTGGGACTCCGCTGGCCATATGCCAAAACCCTCCGCACAGGAGTATGGTACTTTAAAAAGTGCATTAAAATTAATCTGGCTAAAGTAAACCTCATGCCAAGCGGGTTTGGCTTGCCAGAGCTGAGCAGCAGGATGGGGTTGCCATATGTGCCATTGCCTATAAAACAGAAGTCCTGCCACGGGGGCAATTTCATGTTTAGTACGTTGCATGCTTAAAACAATGTTTATTTACTGTGGTTTGCACAGCGCGTTGTAATTTGCTGCATGGCATCAATGATGTGGGTGACTTAAACATCAGCCGTGTGGTCTAGAGGGTGAGGAAAGGATGGAGTCTCCCACCTCCACCGCGCTGGGGTTGCTGAGGGCAGTGCTGGGCTGTACGGGCGATGTCCTGGTCACCTGCGCTTCAGCTGAGACCTCCTGGCTTGTCCAGACAGCGAGAGATGAGCTGGAGCCAGAGGGTTCATCGCTGTGTCAATGGGAAGGCAGCAGCACGATGCTGCCACCCCGGCCACCCTCAGTGCTCCACGGCAGGTCCTTCAGTCTGGTCCCTTAGAAATATGTGTGAAATAACTGGTAAAGTCATCGGAAATGGCCCACCCACAGCTTCTCCCCCTCCTTCCCAGGGAAATTATAAAGCAAAAATCTCAAAATCTGCTGTGAAATGTGTTTCACAAGGGGAGTTTTTAGCTAAGAGCTGTTTCCCAGAAGTGCCAAACCTTTGTGACAAGTGTCGTTACCGGGTAAAACACGGGTGTGTGCCTGGCCCTGCGCTCTCACGCCGGGGCGGCTGCGGTGGAAAGAGCCTCATTCTGTTCGTAACTCCGATGCCAAGGCAGGGCGTGCAACACCACTGCAAACCTCTGCAACCACAGCGAGATGGGGCCGTGCCGGGGAACCCGCGTCCTGGCAGCCTCGCCACCATTATGGCTTAATGAGATGGGAGAAACCAGGACTAGGAAGTTGTTGCTGATTTAGTTGGGTCCAGATGAAGATAAGATAAAAGAAAATCTTTGGGCAACTCCTCAGCATCTCTTGCGTACAATTTCCTAGCTTTGGTTGAATCATAAACTTCTAAAAACTGCTTTATTCGGTACTGTGTAGAGACTATAGGAGCAAACTTCTCTGGAGTAACGGTCCTTAAAAGCGGCCCTGGGCTTCATTTTGCGAGTGGTTTTTCCAAAATGTGGAAAAGGGAAAAAATGTGAATGCAATAGCAGGGTTGCCCATGCAAGCTTGGTCTGATCAGTCTGGGTGTAGCAATGTGCGATTTGCCACGTGCCTGAGGTGCACGGGGTCCAGGCAGGTTATTGGGGAAGCGCCTGCTGTGACTGTCTCCAGGCAGGGCTCACCGCTTGGTCTTTTGTTGGGTCTTTTGGGTTTTTTGGGGGGTGTTTTGTTGTTGTTGTTTTTTGTTTGTTGTTGTTCTGTTTTGTTTTGTTTTGTTTTGTTTTTAAATCAACTATGCAATAGTTTATTTTTACACCAAAAGCTGACAGGCAACAGAGGGAAAGGCAAACACTGCTAGCAGTTGGCTGGCAGGTAGCACTCGGAGGTTGTAAGGCTCTTTACTGGGAGTCGGGTGGTTTAAGGCTCTTTACTGGGGGCCAGGGGTGGTTATAAGGCTGACGGCAAGCAGCACGCTCCCCAGATTTCAGGCTTCTGCTTTTCAAACCCGATGCGCGCAGTACCTCAGCCACAGCATCCGGGACGTGAGTAGGGATGTGCTTTCTGGAAGGACTTTGCTAACTCTGGGAAAATGGTCTCAGTAAAAAGAGAGACAGACGAGTGCTTCCTGTGGGTGAACTGTACTTTCTGAATATGCTGTTTTCTTCTGAATATGCTTCTGGGGAACGTGTCAGTGACAGTCTGTTTCTCCCCACAGCAAGCCCTGCAGCAGAAATGGGTGGAGCTGCGCTCGCTGCTGGTGCAGGAGCAGCGCTTGCTGCACGGTACGTCCGCCTTTCCGGGTGGGGAACCGCAGCGCTGCCGAGACTTTCTGCCGAAACGCTCTCTGATCAGGAAAAAGCAATTCTTTAATCTGATTTTCGTTTGCTTTCTTTTTCCCCCGTTAAGGAAGTCATGGGGCTGGCCCTGAGAAAGGTTTTGCATGGGTTCTAGGAAAGGAGTTGATGTGGGTTGCAAAGTTCTTTCCATTCTTATTTTATCAGGGCAGAGTTTTGTTTGCATGTTGGTTTTTCTATGGGTTGCCCAGGAAGCAGCTTTGACTCTGCAGGTGTGGGGAGGCAGGGGGTTAGGGAGCACCCAAAGCCAGGACCAGCTTCCCAGCAGGATGCGGGGCTGCTCCCTGTACTGAGATGCTGGGCATGACGTGTCCCTGTGCCAGCACAACATGATGTTTCCCTGTGCCACCATGGCTCAGCCGTCCTGCTTGCTGGTCCTGAGAAGATGCTGGTGAATAACTCTCCTCTATGGCTTCTGCTCGCAGGGGAGGTGACTGACACGGCTCTGCTGGGCGCACCGGAGCTGGAGGAGCCCTGGCCGGGTGGCTGTGGCACGGCAGGACCCGTCTGTCTGAGGAAGCCTCGTTTCTCCAGCGAGAGCAGCTCCCGCAGCCGGCTGAGCTCCATGACGCTGGGCAGCGAGGACAGCTTCTCCCAGAGCGGAGCCTTCGAGGACTCGGCTGCAGAGAGCCTGAGCCGCCAGTCCAGCGTGGACGACGACTGCTTCTTGCCCAGGGACGGGGACAGCGCGGCCGGCAGGTCCCCCCTGCGCAGGAACCGCAGCATCAGCCTGGCCAGCAGCGGCTCCATGTCCCCGCTCTGGGAGGGAAGCAGCTGCACCAGCAGTTTCGGGACCCTCCCGCGGAAAAGCAGGAGATCCAGTGTCCGAAAGCATCTTTTGAGATTCATTCCAGGCCTTCACCGGGCGGTGGAAGAGGAAGAGAGTCGGGTCTGACGTGGCACGTGTCACCCCGATGACTCGACACGTGGGTGGCTGCGTGGGCTGGGACGGGGCAGCAGCTCCCCCGGCCCCACGGAGGGCGAGATGCGGGCACTGCAGGGCAGCCCTCCCAACAGCACTGCTGGCATTTACAAAGCCCTGGGGTTGTTAGTTATTCTAGTTTTTAATCAGAGCACACTGTGGACCTCTTCATTAACGTGAAAAATGACTAACTCTGAAATTTGAGGAACCTGTGCAGAACTTCCTCAGCATACTTAGCTGTTAATAACAGTTTTTAATGGAATGCAAAATTAATAGCTATTTATTTCCTGTTACTGAAGCCATAGTCTCCAAAGGTCTTTAATAAAGCAAGTGCTTCTACTAAAACCAGTGACAGAGTCCCGTTAGGAAGAGGATGGAGCCCAGAACATATGACAGAGAGAGACCCCGGGCAAGAATGTTGTGAAATGTTACAAGAAAGGCCTTGAGGTGCCGGAGCGAGTTGAGAGAAGGGAACGGAGCTGGGGAAGGGGCTGGAGCACAAGTGCGATGGGAGCGGCTGAGGGAGCTGGGGGTTCAGCCTGGAGTGTGTCTTCAGGAGCAGAGCCCTCGGGCAGCGGGATTGACCTGATAGCTTATCTGAGGTGATTTAGTAAATATGGGCATAGATGAAGAAAAAGAGACATTTTATTTCCCTCTCAGGCAACACGGAGACAGGCTGTTCCTTCAGCCCGGGCAACCTAATTGTGTTTTTCTAATGCAATTGGAAGAATTTTAAATGTAATTTAAATACCTCGTGTGGCTCATTGGTGTTTTGACCAGGCAGACCGTGCGGCTCTTCACCGTTCAGGTGTTGCTGCGGCAGCGTTTCCTGGTCCTTTCAGAAACCTCAGGCTAAACCAGACAGCTTCGCTCTGAGATGAACCCCAAATTAAAACAAACTCTTCCCAAAGCTTCCCCAAACATCTCTAGTTAATAAACTTTGCTAAGCCAGCAGAAGCTGTACTGGCATCTGTAATTTTCCTTAAAAGGATGAAGTCGAAGGTCATACGGCAAGTCTCCAGGAGCGCCGAGCTCACGAGGTTTTTGCGTGTGGGGACGATGTTCTGTCTGTGCTGTTGAACCGAACACCCGCAGTGCGTCCTGTGAGCGCCTCTGCCCGCGGTTCATCCCCAGCCCCTGGCCCTGCGGTGAGTTTTGGTCGGACACCTGCACAGAGCTGAATTAAAGTCGCCTTCTGCCTGTGCTGTGGCTGGTTTACAGAGACCCCGGGGCAGGGCTGGTCACAGCCGGCATCCTCCGCCTTGTTTTATGAGGAAAAAAAGGGATTTAAAACACTGTATAAAGTGTTCCACTAGCATCGTGTTTCTTGTGGAAATCAGTGCAGCTTTATGGTCCGAAGAGGTGATTTCTTTTGGTGTGGAAGGTTAATTTGACATACCTTGGGGGAAAGGTGCTTGCTTTTAGTGCGGAAAGGCTGAAGGAGGCTGGACATCCAGTAAGCTTGAGAAAGGCTTTAAGAAAGACCAAATAAATGGTGCTGTTCTCGCAGCGGATGGAGAATACTTTGGTTGCTACAACACACCACGATGTGTTCATGGCCGCGATCAAAAACAGGATGTGGGCGGCAGGCGGGCGCCACGGGGCCGCAGCGAAGCGGGGTGGAAGCATCAGGGGGTGGAAGGAGCTCCCGGGCAAACCGAACAGCTCACAGAGCAAAACCAGCCAGAAAGCTCCTTCAGGTGCCCCTTCTGCTTCCCCCAGACCTATTCACCTCGTTCGTGCTGGCCTCAGGTCTCTAGCCAGCCTTGCCCTTTTTTCATGACCTTTGCAATCTCTCAGGTTTTTTTGTTGGGCTTTCTTGGCCTTTTTTTTTTTTTTACCCATAAAAGTCTGAAACAGGTGGTGGCTTCTGCTGGAAACATTTCAAATCCAGTGGAAAATCATTCTGGCTTCAAGGCTGTAGTGTCCTGCAGAAGCTCTCCCCTTGCAGCAAAGGTGCAGCCCCGGAGGTGCTGGGAGGCGTGAAGGGTCTCTGTGCTTCTCTGGCTGACCCATGTTTCTGCACGTCCTGGGTTTCGATCCATTTTGGTTGTGCTCGGAGCAGGTGGCTATCCCTCGGCGACCGCTTTTCAGGGATGGCAGCACTTCTGCCTTCGTGCATGCCGTTCTGCCCTGCTGATTTCTGCTTTTGGACCCGACATTTCCTTTCTCATGCAGCTGTTTTACAAGTTTTCAGGTGTAGCAGCTGGTTGCACCCAGCTTTCGTAGCACTGAAAAGAAGGTTGTGAAACGTAGTTGTGGCGGGTGGCTGAGTCTGCCCTGGCGCTGCGAGGCGAGAGGGAAGCACGATTCATGCGCAGATAAAGCCAAGGATTCATTGCGGTGCTCCCAGCACAGCCTGCTGTCTGCGTGGAACTGTGGTTGCGCCACACACAGATCAGCAAAAGTACAGAAAACTCTCCATAGGCACCCGGTCAGTCACAGAAATCACTGTCGCAGTGAGACCAAGTCAGCGAAACCCAGAAAAAGCCCGTCCAAGCGGCCCTTGCGCTGAGGCCTTGCGAACTCGCTGCAGAGCTGGTGGCCGGCGGCAGTGGGTGGCGATGCGGGTGGCAGTGGGCGGCGATGCGGGCGGCAGTGGGCGGCGATGCGGGTGGCAGTGGGCGGCGATGCGAGTGGCAGTGGGTGGCGATGCAAGTGGCAGTGGATGGTGATGCGGGTGGCAGTGGGCGGCGATGCGGGTGGCAGTGGGTGGCGATGCAAGTGGCAGTGGATGGTGATGCGGGTGGCAGTGGGTGGCGATGCAAGTGGCAGTGGATGGCAATGCGGTTGGCAGTGGGTGGCGATGCGGGTGGCAGTGGGTGGCGATGCGAGTGGCAGTGGGTGGCGATGCGGGTGGCAGTGGATGGTGATGCGGGCGGCAGTGGGTGGCGATGCGGGTGGCAGTGGATGGCAATGCGGTTGGCAGTGGGTGGCGATGCGGGTGGCAGTGGGTGGCGATGCGAGTGGCAGTGGGTGGCGATGCGGGTGGCAGTGGGTGGCGATGCAGGTGGCAGTGAACGGTGATGTTGGTGGCAATAGATGGTGATGCGGGTGGCAGTGGACAGCAATGCGGTTGGCAGTGGACGGTGATGCCCATGGCAGTGGACAGCAATGTGGGTGGCAGTGGATGGCGATGCGAGCGGCAGTGGGTGGCGATGCGGGCGGCAGTGGGTG
Organism: Caloenas nicobarica; assembly: GCF_036013445.1. NCBI lineage: Eukaryota > Metazoa > Chordata > Aves > Columbiformes > Columbidae > Caloenas > Caloenas nicobarica. The sequence goes on along the minus strand of NC_088250.1, from coordinate 41,927,615 downwards.
GTGATGCGGGTGGCAGTGAACGGTGATGTTGGTGGCAATAGATGGTGATGCGGGTGGCAGTGGGTGGCGATGCGGGCGGCAGTGAACGGTGATGTTGGTGGCAATAGATGGTGATGCGGGTGGCAGTGGGTGGCGATGCGGGCGGCAGTGGGTGGCGATGCGGGTGGCAGTGGATGGCGATGTGGGTGGCAGTGGATGGCGATGCGGGCGGCAGTGGGTGGCGATGCGGGCGGCAGTGGGTGGCGATGCGGGCGGCAGTGGGTGGCGATGCCAGCAGCAGTGGATGGCGATGCCCCCTGCACCCGCGGGCGGTGGGGACAGGAGCTTCCCCAGCGCGGGTGGTGTCCGGCAGAGCAGGTGGCTGTCCTGGCGATGCTCTGCTCGGGGAAGCTCCGCTCCCCAAATTGCTTCTGTGGTCTGGCTCTTTCAGTACAGGCTGCTGCTTTTCTGTCTTTAAAAGCTTAAAGAGGCAGAAACCAGACCACCTCAGGGCTGTGCAAATGCCATGTTTTCCTAGTCCTGAGGGGTGGTTTTGCCCGGCTCTGTTTATAAATAGCTGTCTGCGGTGGGAGGAACCCACAGCCACTTTTTCCTTTTTCCAAGTCCGCTGTGAGCTGTGCCTGCTCCCAAGTCGTGCCGGGGCTGCTGCAGCATCCCAGCAGCTGCCAGGCTCACAGTCACCATGGGGACGGGTGACAGGCGGCCCACTGGCTCCTGGGGACGGTCTGGGGAGAAAACCTGCACGGGCAAATGCCTTTGAAGAGGCAGGAGCTGCCCTCCCTGCATCAGTGGTCGCCTGGGGCTCCTCGCACAGTGCTGGCCAGCAGAAACCAGCCGCTGCTGTCAAAGCCTGAATTACTCTGCATGTGCCTGTGGTTTGTAACTAGCGTGCCCTGGCTGCCCCACTCCTGCCCGTATCCCTGCTTTTCAGAGGAAAGCGGCTGCTGAGCTCCCTGGGCAGGAGCATCACGGGGACAGCAGCGTCCCAGCCCCAGGGACACGCTGCGCCGGCCGGTGCCCGACAGCTCTGCGGGGGACTCAGGCATTCCCACCTTTCTTTTTGTTCCTCTCCTGGGTGAAAAGCTGAAATTCTGAAAATTTCTGTAGAAGAAGAATCCCAAGGTATGTTTTTTCGTGAACCTAAGGTATTTATCTTCCTGACAAAATGGAAATGCTTGCTTGTAGGTTGTTGGCATGGTCCACAGTTTTTCTCTGGGTGTTCCAGTGAAATGTAATCCCGCCGCTGTGCGCAGCAGTGGCAGTGTTTGTGTCCAGTGTCACTGTGCCTGTCACCCTGCCCTGGATTTTGGGTGGCACTGTGTCTGCTGTGGTGAATGCAGGTGATGTGCCAGCTGCTCAAGAGCAGCTGCGGTGACCACACATGGTGCAATGACTGTGCATGGTGCAGTGACCGGTGACTGTGCACGGGGTGTGTGTCCCGCAGGGCAGCCAGGGGTGTGCAGGAGCTGCTCCTGGAAACCTGTGACTGGGGCAGAAACTGGGGAGCAGAGAGGTAACAACAGAGGAACCTGCAGAGCCGTGCAAACACCCTGCAAACACCCTGCAGACTCCCTGCAAACTCTCTGCAAACAACTCCCTGCAGACTCCCTGCAGACTCCCTGCAAACACCCTGCAAACACCCTGCAAACACCCTGCAAACTCCCTGCAAACACCCTGCAAACTCCCTGCAAACTCCCTGCAAACACCCTGCAAACACCCTGCAAACTCCCTGCCACGACGGCATCTTCCTGTTTCTGGAATGAATTTAAATTGCTGTGGCTCTCTTGATGTACCTCATCGACTTTCAAATCCCTGTTGTGTCCCAATGCCTCTGAAGTCCCAGGTGCTGTTTCTGAAATTTTAGCAAAGGAAAGCTTGAATGGAAACTTCTTGCGTTAAAGGTCACACAGGAAATGATTTATAATAGATTCATGCAGATCGTGCTTTGGCCACAAGGTGCTCATTTGGGAAAATGAATTGTTGAGAATTAGTTGTGTAGTCAATAAATGGCACCAGGAAATACCTGAAATCATTTCGATACCTTTTTGCAATCAAGAAGTCAGGCAGGCAGGTTCCTGGGGAGATGGGGACAGGACTTGTCCCCACCCCTGTCCCCACAGGAGCCGACGCGGCTCCTGGCTCAACAGGGCTCCCGCTTGTCAAGCCCAGAGCCGTGTTTTCAGCTTGGGGTTATTTCAGATTTGAAGCCTGGCCGGGAGTTTGCCCCACGCTCCAGCCCCAGGGCAGGATTTGTGCCAGCTGCACACAGGGGTGCAGTGCCCGTACTGGGGTGGCCGTGGCCCCTCATCCCCATGCGATGGCCACGTCCCTGCTATGCCCTTGCAGCCGCCACCGGGTCAGTGATGAGCCGGACTGGCCCGTGTGGGACAGCCCAACGTGTCCCCTGCCCGGGGTGGGGGTCTGCAGACACCCGGCCTCTCACCGCTATGTGTTGTCAGCTCACTTTCAAACCTCGTCATCTGTTTTTTTGGGGGGTGAATTTTTCCAGCAAAGGGTTGATTTTATATATTCATTACGCTAAACTCATTTTCATAACAATAATGAAAAATTATTGATTTAAAGATGCAAATTCACAGATGAACAAAATCAGTGCAAAGGTGCTGGCTCCATTTCTAATCAAAGACTGAACTCAACAAGAGTATTTCCAAATCCTAAAGCCCAAAGATGTTGAAAATGTTGTATTGTACAAACACAAAAAGTCATTCATAGCAGGAGATTACACTCTTATGTAAACCTGGCTTTGGGTGCCAGGGCTGAGCCGAGTTCAGCTGTGGGCAGAGGATGAATGCCGCGGCGCTGCTGGGGCGATGCTGCTGCTGCCTCTGCAACCCTGTCCGCTCCTGCTCCTGCCAGCTTTAGGAGTGACTGGTCATTGCTGGTCTAAGTGTGAATCTCACCCCTTGCCCCTTGGATATTCCTTTATCGAGAGTTCCCACTGCCCTGGCCAGAAGCTGCTTCTACAAAGGGGGTTGTGCTGTGGGCGCGGGAGGGGAAGCGCTGGGGGTCCCGCGGGGGGTCAGCAGGTGACCTGTCACCTGGCTGGCTCGACCTCAGGGACCTGCCACCTTGGTCCACATCGCGCCACAGAACATCACTTTGGGTTGTGCTTTTGGTTTTCGTCTTCTAGTTCTGCTCCCTGAGGGCTGAGGCTCCCAGATGCAACTCGTTAGCAGGTCACTGCAGATGCTGCACATCTGGCGGGACGTCCCTGCCTGCGGGACGTGCGTGGTCGGGCTGTGCAGCGGTGCTGTGCCATGTGCGGGGATGTCCCTGCCGGCCGGCCACTGTGTCCCCCAACCGGGACAAAAGGCGTGCGCTGTCCGCAGCGGCACAGCGAGGTTTATTGGCGAGGTTTATGGCACACCAGCCCGATGGGGAATGTTAATCGCGTCAGGTGGCAGCAGCGCGGGAAGGTGGTCACCCCCCGGGGATTAGAGGTCGGAACAATCGCCGTCCCTGTGACCAGGCAGGGACACAAAGAGCCATTGTGCCGGGAGCACAAAATCTCTGCTTATTACCGTGGGGCTGACATGCTGACAGACCCGCTCTCCAGGCCAGCACAAAAGCTTCCTTGCTTCAGATTGTTTGTTTATGTAAATTAAAATGCTGCATTTAATTATGCAACGGGACGAGCCTCAGCAACAAGCGAGGTGCTGATTGGGTCGCCCCGTGGCCAGAGCCCCTGGCAAGCCCCGGGGACATCGGTGGTGCCACCGCGGTCCCTGCTCTGCCGCGGTGCCCGCAGACGGGGACACGCACGTTGGCCCTTGGAGAAAGGGACCTAAACCCCGGGAAGAGAGAAGGGTGAGCAGCAGCTCCCACTCCGGGCGCAGGAGTGTCCCCGGTGGGGACACGGCCCAGCCCTCGGCATGACAGAAGAAGTGCCGGCAGCATCCCCTGTGCCCGAGTGCAACGGGAGCATGTCACCGGAGAAGGGCCCGCTCCAGGTCATCAGCGCCATCGACCAAATAGCAAAATCTGTCCGGACGGTTCCTTACGCCAATGTGGAAACAAGCCCTGATGCTCCACCTGCAAAAGAAAATTGGGAGGAAAACAGAAATTCATTGGCAGAGGACATAATTCATGGGGATTTTGATGGAGAGAAGCAATGCAAAGGTAAAGTACAAGGCTGCTTTTCTTTAAGTGTTTGGAAAGGAAGGCTCTATTTTGTGTATAGCTTTATGAATAACAGGATGTACTATGTGCATCAGTCAGAAGTCCTGAGCTATGGTAGTTATAACAATGACTCAGAGCAATTCAGAGTTCAGGGACAAATTAGAACTAGCAGTTACACAGGATGCGATGAAAAGTATGTGACTGAAGAAACAAGCAGTTTTAAAATCTGCTCTGGAACTCTGCTGCCTATCTGCACCTGTTAAACCCTAATTATTGTCACTAACCACTCATCGTCCATTTCTTGTGCTTCGTATTTGCTAAAGAGAAGCAAGAGGCAGATGATGGGCCGCTGCAGCAGGGACCAGCTGGTGTCCAGGACTCGGGGACCGATGGCCAGGAGTCACAGGAAGGTAATGAGAAATGCTGCGTGACGTGGGGTTCTCCTGAAGCACAGCAATGAGCAGCCTTCAGAGACAGCGGCATACAGGTGGTTACTGTGTTTTGTTGAATTTGGTCAGGCCCTTATGTTCTGGAGAGCGGTGACTCATCTCTCATCAGCAGAGCTGCTGCACCTTAGCGAACACAGCCGCTGTGTCTGCCTGGGGTTTGTGCACATCACCAGGATCATGGGGGTGGAAGCCTGGGAGGGTCTCAGGCCAGGGGGTCCCCAGCAGCCCCTGAGGCTGGGAGATGCTTTATCTTCTGCTCCACGCAGGGGAGCTCGGAGGATGACTTCTGTAACTCAAAAAATGTGTTGCCTCCAAACGCAAACTCTTTTTCTGCTTGTTTCACCAAGTGCCTGAATCCCCTGGATGCCCCGGTACCCAGCAGAAAATTGTCTGCTCACCTAAACCTCTGCTCCGGGGGCTCTCCACTTGTGTCTGGGTGAAAAGGGTAAAAGCCAGGTTGAGCCGAGGCTGGACTCGCACCTGCGGTGAGCGGGGCTGGGAGTGATGCTCACAGCAAGTTTAAATGTATGGAATGTATAGACACATAGATGGGCATCTTTAATAATACTCTGCAGAACGCAGCCACACCTCCAAAGAGGAGAAGTACTTTACTGAGTATTATTAAAGGAGCTAAGCCACATCTCTCTGCGGGTGGCTGTGGCATTGCTGCCCTGCACATTTCCCAGCCGCAGGCTCTCGCCTGGCTCATCAGTTCTGGCAGCCATGGGACAAGGGACAGCCGGGCCCTGGGCTGGTGACAATGTCCCCATCCGCTGGCCTGGGCCGTGGGGGGACGCAGGGCGGGGGGCTCTGCCCATCCCTGGCACCGGCCGTGCTGGGTCCCTCGTGTCACCCACCAGGCTGCATTAAGTCAGTATTTTCTATATGTCAGCTGCCACGTAAATATGAAACCAGTCCTCAGAGAAGGGTAGATTAACAATGCAGAGTAGCTGTTGCGGTGTGCACAAAGCCGGTGTCATTGGATTTAGCTCTAAAAGACGTACAGGCCATGCCTTGTACACAGAAACTTCACTTTTATTATGAAAAGGAAAAACTCTATGAACATTTGTCGTGGGCAAAATAATATTCCCTAGAAGCTGCAGAGGTTGTGAGGAGGTGGATCGTGATGGAGGCTTTCCTACTTGGAGCTGACATCCATATTCCAGTGGTGTTGCTTTATGAGCGCACAATAAAACCTATTAAATGCTCTCGCAGTCCCCCTGCACTCCCCTGCCCCCCAGCCATAAGCACTTTATCTCTAAATTGCAGGCAGCTTTTTAGTACCTAACCAATTTAGTCTAATTAATACTCGGGACCCCACAGGCGAAATGTTGAATAGACCATTTGTTGCGGCAGGAAAGCATCTTTTAGGGCAGAGCCGTGCCAAACAGGATGAATGGGAGTCAGCCTGCTGGGCCACTGGGCAAGGGGGGACGTGTCCAGGCAGAGTCAGCACCGAGCACCTGCGGGGACACGGGACCCCCGGTCCCACAGCGGGGCTGCCCCGCGGGGAGGGGGCTCATGGAGTCCAGCGCCTGCCCAGGGCAACAACCAGGGAGCTGGGGAAGCTGTTTGGGAAGGCGGCACAGCAGGGCCCTGCAGAGGGACACTGGCCAGCTGGGGACCTGAGAGGGCAGGGGTGGATGGGCTGCATGCGGGGAGGAACAGTGCCTTGGTCCTGGGGCACAGGGGATGCTGCAGTGTCCCTGATCCTGGGATGTGGAGATGCTGCAGTGTCCCCTGGTTCTGGGGCATGGGGGATGCCGCAGTGTCCCCAGTCCTGGGATGTGGAGATGCTGCAGTGTCCCCTGGTTCTGGGGCATGGGGGATGCCGCAGTGTCCCCAGTCCTGGGATGTGGGGATGCTGCAGTGTCCCCTGGTTCTGGGGCATGGGGGATGCCGCAGTGTCCCCAGTCCTGGGATGTGGAGATGCTGCAGTGCCTCAGTCCTGGGGCACGGGGATGCTGTGCTGCTCCTCCCTCCTCAGGGCTCGACCGCTGGCATCTTCATCACTTCTCCCTTTAACACTGGGGAGCAGGGAAGGCTCCCTGGGAAAGGTGGTACGAAAGAGATGGGCAGTAAAAAATGCAGGGGCAGGTAGCTGTAAGCAGTGAGTTTGAGACTGTGCGAAGCCTTTCTAAAGCACGTGCAAGCACCCGCGGTGCCAGGGTTCAAGCTGGGCTGCTCCGCACCAGGCAGGCTCTGCGGGATGGGTGCTGGGCTGGCAGGAGCTGGCAGCCACTGGAGCGATGCTACCCCAAGAGCAGGGGCAATGGGAGCACTGAAGTGATGCTGAATGTCCTCACCCCACTCCCTCTGTGTTGCTGCAGGGCCGGGCAGTGCGGGGACACCTGCGGACAGCGAGGAGCCAGAGCTGGGGACAGCGGCCAGCCCCGGCGGGGACACCGCGGGGACCCTCGGAGCCAGCGCCGACGGGAGAGGGAACGCAGCCGAGGAGGAGGAGGAAGAGGAGGAGGTGGAGGAGGAGGAGGACACAGAAGAAGATGACGTTCAGGTGATCGAAATCAAGAAGGAGAACGGCGAAGCGTCCTGCCTAAAGCAGCATGACGGCAGCAAGGAGGCATCGCCCCCCAGCAGCCCTGGCTGCACCGCCCCGGCCGAGAAACCCGGGGAGCAGCCCAGCCCGGGGAAGAAAAATGATATCTCCAGACACAGCTATTCCAGATACAACACAATCTCCTACCGCAGGATTAGAAAAGGAAACACCAAACAACGAATCGATGAATTTGAATCCATGATGCACTTATAAACTGAGGTGGGGAATTAATGAGCCGAGCGTTCACTCTGGTTTTTGGTTTTCTTTTTTGGTTCTCCCAAGACATGAGGTCACTGCTTTTTTTCCTTTTTGTATATGATTTCATAATACACTGTGAACATTTAACATCTTCGTTTTGACAGCAGGCAGAGGCATCCATAGCGCAGGAAAATAAATAATCAGTTTGCTAATTATAATACCATTTGATTTAAACTTTATCCTCTTGTTTTCTATCCGACTTGTGTAACCATGTTCACACAATAGGATGTCTTGAGCTGGCTGGGGCTCCTCTGGCTGCCGGCACACACGTGGTGAGTGCCGCCAGCTGTGCTGGGGCCGAGCTGGCAGCGCCGCAGCTCAGCCGGGCTGCCAGGGCCGTGGCAGCCATGGAGACGCTGTTTGCGGCCACAGCCGCTGCTTTGCTGTCCCGCTGTGCTGGTGGCTCACGGTGACAGTGACCTCCATCTCCAAATTGTGCTGCTGGGACAGAGATTGTTTGTGTTCATGGGTGGATGCTGATCTGCAGGAATTAAGCAAGGTAAGAGGGCAGCAAGGCTGGTGGCGGTGCCCGCCCCGCCAGGCACGGCCCTGCTGGGGAGGTGGCACTGGTGACAGTGGTGGCACTGGTGACTGGTACCGGTGACTGGTACAGGTGACTGGTATCACCGACTGGTACTGGTGACCGGTACCAGTGACCGGTACTGGTGACTGGTATCACCGACTGGTACTGGTGACCGGTACCAGTGACCGGTACTGGTGACTGGTATCACCAACTGGTACTGGTGACTGGTATCACTGACTGGTACTGGTGACCAGTACCAGTGACCGGTACTGGTGACTGGTATCACTGACTGGTACTGGTGACCAGTACCAGTGACCGGTACTGGTGACTGGTATCACCGACTGGTACTGGTGACTGGTATCACTGACTGGTACTGGTGACCAGTACCAGTGACCGGTACTGGTGACTGGTATCACCGACTGGTACCGGTGACCAGTACCAGTGACCGGTACCGGTGACTGGTATCACCGACTGGTACTGGTGACCAGTACCAGTGACCGGTACCGGTGACTGGTATCACCGACTGGTACTGGTGACCAGTACCAGTGACCGGTACTGGTGACTGGTATCACTGACTGGTACTGGTGACCAGTACCAGTGACCGGTACTGGTGACTGGTATCACCGACTGGTACCGGTGACCAGTACCAGTGACCGGTACTGGTGACTGGTATCACTGACTGGTACTGGTGACTGGTATCACTGACTGGTACCGGTGACCAGTACCAGTGACCGGTACCGGTGACTGGTATCACCGTGTCTGGGCTGGCAGGGGGACAGTGGCTTAGACACCGTGTGTCCTGCCCGCGTGTGCCTCTGTGTTCACCCACTGAAACTGCTGCCACTGGAAACCTGTATTTTCCAAATCCCACCAGTCTGGACTCTCTTACATGTCTTCTCAATTTTTGCGCTAAGTTTAGATGCAAAATTTTAAAGTGTTTTTTTTTTTTTTTTTTTTGTCAAAGCCAGGCAAGTTTTAGGCATAATTGGTTTTTGCGTCATCTGAACACAACCTTTCTCCATTTTTAAAAACCTTTGTGTGACTACATTATTGTTGATGCAGTCTTTTTTTTAAACTGTTTTACAGACAGATTTGTCTTGAGTCGGGACTGAGCTTTGCAAATGTCATCCCAGAGAGCAGCTGGGAAAGCTGAGAGCAGCTCACAGAGGGAGAGGAGGTGAGAACAGAGTTAGGCTCCGACTTCGGCCGCAGTGGCTCCTTCAGCCTTAAGTGCTTTTTTTAAGGATTAGTTTTACATCTCCAGCAGCACTCAGTATCATTTTGACTTTTCTTGTTCTACATAAAGGCAATTATTTATTGGCAACGTGAACATAATAAATGGCAATTCTGTATTGTACAGCCCAGACACAGCCCTCATTGTGCCATTCAGACTTGTTTATTCGCACTTTGGTTTGTGTAAGTTCAGAGCTTGGCTTGTACGAACTTATACTGCGGGTTTGTTTTTCGCTGCCAGCTGCCCCCCCGCAGCGGTTCCCGTAAGAGTGACCAGTTCTCTCAAAGATGTGACCAGCGCCTGGGCTTTGGGCGACTCGCTGAGCTGGGGGTGCAAAGTGCTGCTCCCAGCTGACCGGCCTCAGCTCCCGCTATCTCCTCCTCACTGTGCCATCCGGCCCCATTTACACTTCAGAATGTCAGCAACTAATTTGCTTTACTGCAATTTGAAAAGTGCAATAGAGAAGGAAACATTAAAACACCAAAGTGACATAGAAACCAGAACTGAAGCGAGTACCCATGAGTGTCACGGAGAAGTCGGAGGTTTTGGGGGTGTCTGCGGAGCTGGCGGGAGGCGTCTGCCCTCTGCTCGTGTCAGCAAAAGGCAGGGTTTTTTCCTCATTTTATCGTACATCTGTAACAGTTATTAACATTTGGCTTATACCCCAGGTGACAGCTAAAACACAGTGTGCAGACCTCGGGCACGTGCGGGCATGAGATGCTGGGCGCGCAGCTGCGGGGTCCTGGCACGTGGTGGAGCCGCTGGGTGAGCGAGGGGTGGGCACCCAAAACCCGAGCATCCCCTCGGGAGCAGGGCTGGTTTTGGCAGAACAGCGCGGGGGGAATGTCCGTCGGAAGGTGCAGCTCTGGGATGTGGTAACTACAGACCCGGCCTTAGCCTAAAAATAATTTCTCTGGGTTTCTGCAGTGCCGGAGAGGGCTGATGGCAAGTGAGGGCTGGACCGTTCTGGTGGTTGTGACACCTTCCCCCTGTGGCAGTGCTGCGGGGGCTGGACGGCCCCTGCAGCTGTTCTTGAACAGCAGTTAAACCCCTTTGGCAGAAATGCGCCAGTTGCCACAACACGTGCAGCGCCGCGGGGCACAGCAGCCAGAGCCGCTATTGCCATCGCCTGCGCTGGTGACGGGTACGGGGCACCAGAGCGCAGCCACGGAGCCCAGCAGCCAGAGCCGCTATTGCCATCGCCTGCGCTGGTGATGGGTACGGGGCACCAGAGCGCAGCCACGGAGCCCAGCAGCCAGAGCCGCTATTGCCATCGCCTGCGCTGGTGATGGGTACAGGGCACCAGAGCGCAGCCACGGAGCCGTGACCCGCTGCCGCAAGGGTTCCTCTGCAGCCACGTTCTGTGGGCCAGCCTGGCAGGAACTCGGGCAGGAGAGCCCCTAGAAAGGGCCCACGTGGGTCAGAAACAGTTAACACACAGTGCTCAGAGGAAGAAACTTCATCTATTACCATTTATTCACTTTTCAAAAACTTTTTTAAAACAGAACAAAACAACCCAAATGGGGCCTCCAACCACGGCCGCTTGGATTGCGGGTCCTCGTTGCTGGCAGCACGGCGCGACGGGCCGCGTCCCTCCCCGCCGCAGCATTTGTTCTCCTTCAGGAAAGCTTCCCGTTGCTGACACTGGGCTCACCAGCGGCTCCTGTCCCCAGCCCAGCAGCCGTCCCTCCACCCGCCGTGCCCCCCATTTCGCTAACGCTCACACAACCCAAACCCCCGGAGGTGTGGCGCAGACCCAGGCGCGTCCGTGGAGATGGCAAAAGGCACGGGCAGCTCGCCGGGGAGGAGCGAGACGCCTATTGCCACGTCTGCCGGAAGAAAACGCTCCTGGTTCTGGCAGATGGGGTGATGGGTACAGTCCAAACGCTTCTGAATGGTGTGTAAGAGCCGGGGCACAGCTCCCTGCCAGCCGCCCCGAAGGCACGCTGCGGTCTTGAAGCAAAAGGCGCCAAGGTGGAAGTGAGCATTTACAGCAACGGGGAGCCGGTACGAGTGACAGGCCTGGCAATGGGATGTGACCGTGACATACGGCCATGCGGTGCCTGCTCAGTGACAAGTGAGTGAATGTCACAAGCAGAGTGTGATGAAATCCATGCTCCTGGTGAAAGATGACTGCACAAACAACATCCGTGTCATTCTTCTGATGGTGACTGCAGGCTAGCCGCGCCTAAGGAGGGAGAGAAAATCAAGAATAGGAGCTGACAGGGAAAAATCTGTTGGGCCAGTCAATGTTTTGGCAGACTCGTCTCCAATTTGCCGTCAGCGTTGATCCGCCACCTGAGAGGTAATGTTGTGCCGGGGCCTTCTGAAGAATCAGAAGAGGTACGAGGTTTGGTGACGGCAGGACGGCGGAGGCTCAGCTCAGAGACCTGCGTGCGACGCTCATCATTAAAAGGCGACTTTTTCAATATGCAGTTGATTCCTAACGGAACCCTGATCTTCATCTGTCAGAGGCAATGGTCCCACTGGGCAAGATCCTGCGGCCAGGCCCAGCACAGGCACATCGGATGGATTTTTTAATGCATTGGTCAATAAACTTCCATTTTCTCAGGCCATGGAAGAATAAGCAGCCCAGTTTGCTGTTTGCAGACTACAGAGCCCTGGAAGTGTTTCTGTGGCTTATGCTGTTGTCCGGGGGCAACTGACGGAGGTTTGCTTACAGTAGGATTGGGGACTTCAGAAAATATTTCCATTTAATAATACAGAAAATGATTTAAGTTTTTGCCAAGGTCTGCCATGCTGAGAGAAAAACACACCTGTTTCAGCCATCATTAAACCAGATGTGCTGCTCTTGGTATTCTGATCCCTCAATATGCTGGTTTAAGTTACGGATTTCAGTTATCATTTGGAAATGAACTTCCAGTTTTGCAATTGCTGTCACGAGTTGCACAGACGCCCTTGCTGAGTTCCCAAGATGAAAACACAGTGTTCCTGGTTCAGCTGTGCTCCCTTCAGTCTACGTAGTAATTGCCAAACTGCCACTTTTGATAGGGATTTGCAGAGTCACAGGCATTTACCCTCAGGGCTTTGTGAGATGGATCCACTTCCAAGCATGTCGGTGGCTGGAGGTGCCCGGAGATGATGTGGTCGGTCTGCAGGGGAGAAAGAGAGGGCTTTAGTTAGGCTTAGGCTTTAGGCAGGCTTAGGCTTTAGGACTCCTGCAACAGCAGCTCTATTTTTCCATCAAGAAAGCTTGATTCTTTATGGTGTGCCCTTTTTTTGCATTTCACTAACACGTAAGATCTCTTTGCTGACTAACAGGGTTAATGTTTATAAATATATAAAGGGTGGGTGTCACGAGGATGGAGCCAGGCTCTTCTCGGTGACAACCAACAGTAAGACAAGGGGTAATGGGTTCAAGCTGGAGCACAAGAGGTTCCACTTAAATGTGAGAAGAAACTTCTTCTCAGTGAGGGTGACAGAACACTGGAACAGGCTGCCCAGGGAGGTTGTGGATTCTCCTTCTCTGGAGACATTCAAAACCCGCCTGGACGCCTTCCTGTGTAACCTCACCTAAGTTTTCCTGCTCTGGCAGGGGGATTGGACTAGATGATCTTTCGAGGTCCCTTCCAATCCCTGACATTCTGTGATTCTGTGATAACAGGGATGTCTGGGTGGGATCCGAAGCCTGCGCCAAAGCCAGGATCCCCCCACAGCTCTGTGCTCCCTGGCTTCTCCTGCACTGGAAAGATTAGTTCTCTCCCTGCCCGAGTGGCAATTCCCATGCAAAGGTTCTCACTCCAGATGGTATTTGCCGTACAGGGGAACAAACAGCAGGAGACTGATTTTCGTAGTTTGGAGTTTCTTGGCTGATGAACTCAAAGCATATTTACTGCGCTGAAAAGGATGCTACGGAATTCAGCAATGAAGTCTATATGCTGGGGCAGCAAACTGGGTTATGAAAGAATGCAGAGTCTGAGTGATCTCCGTCCTTTCGCTCCTCGCTCCTGCGTTATGTCCTTAACCCACGTGGCCAGCACGGCGAAGCTGCAAGTGCTGCCAAAGGTCAGGGACATTTCCGTGTCACTGACGAGCACTACGGCATTTCTTACCATCAGCTGGTTATCTAGATGAAATACTCCTGAAACGACATCCGGAGTGTTGCCTGGGCACAAGCTGGGTCTTTGTGCATATAGTAAATGCACTTCACATCATTAATCCAACACGGTGACTGTGACAGCAGAAGGCAAAGCACCGTAACCCCTTTGGTCAGCGTTCACCAGCCGTGGAGCTGCTCTTCACACTCCTGCTGCTGCCACCAGTAAAGGCTGATGCAACTGTACGGACCGAGGCCACTTGTCCCCAGGTAGGCGACAGTGCCCCCGCCTCGGGGCAGCCAGAGCCGTCCCTGCTGCGGCCAGAGAACACCAAATACACCTCACTCATGGCTTGAGGCGAGCTCGGGCTGGAACAGGAGACAAAAACTGCCCTGCTGCCTGGACTCCTAAGTGGATGACAATTTTCACGTGTTTTTCACGAAACACCCAAGGTGAGCCTTGGTGCTGCAGTGATCTGGCTTTGAAAGGAATGGAGACTTGTCGATATAATACTTGGCTTCATTTTTGCTTTCTTAAATTAAGAGTATTTCTTAAATATAAAGCAGGCCACTTCACAGCATTTTAGACAACTAATTACACCAGGCTGCCAGAGATACAGTTGCAACTCCCTTGCTTTTTGCAGTGCAAGTAATAAACGTAAGTAACTGTTCTTTTCCTCTCCATAAATGCTTCCTTTTAAAACACCACTGAGTTGAATGCCAGTCAATACAGAGTAATCCCCACGTAAGTGCTATTGACAGTTTCTGTGTAAAACCGGGACATTTTGTTACCGCCGTGCAGGCAGCAGAGCCCCCCGGAGAGAACGCCTCGGCACGACCCGCGTGTCCCCAGCCCTGTCGGGATGTGCATCGCTGGGACGGATGCAGAGCACGTGTCCCTGTCCCCACGGGGCCAGGCAGGGGTGCTGGGGCACAAATGCGTAACTTGGGTAAAAAGATGGTTTGGCAAAGCCAGACCAGAGGGCCGGGGTACAGTGTCCTGAGCAGGGACCGCGGCAGGGCTGCCCTCGCTGTCCCCAAACAGGGACCAGGGACTGCCCTCGCTTCCCCAAACAGGGACCAGGGACCGCGGCAGGGCTGCCCTCACTGTCCCCAAACAGGGACCAGGGACCACCCTCGCTGTCCCCAAACAGGGACCAGGGACCACCCTCGCTGTCCCCAAATACGGACCAGGGACCGCAGCAGGGCTGCCCTCGCTGTCCCCAAACAGGGACCAGGGACCACCCTCGCTGTCCCCAAACAGGGACCAGGGACCACCCTCGCTGTCCCCAAACAGGGACCAGGGACCGCGGCAGGGCTGCCCTCGCCGTCCCCAAACAGGGACGAGGGACCATGGCGGGGCTGCCCTTGCTGTCCCCAAACAGGGACCAGGGACCACCCTTGCTGTCCCCAAACAGAGACCAGGGACCGCCTTCACCGTCCCCAAACAGGGACCAGGGACCACCCTCGCTGTCCCCAAACAGGGACCAGGGACTGCGGCAGGGCTGCCCTCGCCGTCCCCAAACAGGGACCAGGGACCGCGCGGGGCCGCCCTGGCCCGCGCTCACTCACCATGTGGGGCTGGAAGGTGACCAGGGAGCGGTGCAGCCAGGCCAGGCTGCGGCTCCGGCCGTGGCAGCGGCGCAGGCCGGGGGTTCCCGCGGAGCCGGCCGGGCAGACGCAGAGCTCTCGGTGCTGGATCAGCCGCAGCCACGTGTAGTTGAACTGCTGGTGCTGCGGGGACAGACCGGCAGAGCTGTGACCCCGCTCGCTCCCTGGTGGGGCTGGCAGAGGCTCTCCCTACCTCCTCCTGTCCCCACCCGGGACCAGGGGGTGAGGAAAGCCGAGATCCACGGACAGACCTTTCCTACGGATCTGCAGAGCTGAAAGTTTCAGGACAGCCCCGGTGCAGGCTCCAGGAGCGACAGCAGCCCAGACCCCAAACCTGTGCCCTGCCCCCCTGGCCCGCACCCAGCATCGGGGTGCACATGGTTAAACCCCCGTACGCGACAGACCATGACCCACGGACTGGCCTGGGCAAGAGCAGCACGAAAATATCAGGAACTGCCTAAAAACATGGCCTGGAAAGGGAGCTTCCCACCTGGCGACAGTGCGGCTGGAGGTGTTGCAGCAGCACACAGAACACAGGCTTGGATTTAAATTTTTCTGCCCATTTTCATGTGCAGGCTCATGGCTTTATCCAGCTTTCCCATCCCAGCTGGATTGGCTGTTTCTGGGGTTGGTGCTTGGCTACAGGCTTTGCAAACAGGCAGCTCCTGCCCCTCGCTGCTCCCTGGCACCGCCTGGCCGTGTCCCCAGTGGGAAGGATGGCATTAGCTCCCGGGGAGGGGACAGTCACCATGGCGAGGTACAGGAGCTCTGTGCCATGCACTAAACCCAGTATCACATATTCAGTACGCAGGGTGTCCTTACCTTGTTGTTAACATCACACGTCTCCAAAGCCAGAGTGGTGTTTTCCACAGTGACGCATCTTGCCATGGCTATGTTAACAAGCTAGAAAATAGCAACAAAACACAAATTTAGAAGTAAATTCCCAAGAAAGAGGAGGAGCTGTTACACTGCTGTTAACCTGCTGGATTCATGGGACACTGACTAATACTGTCCAGTTAACTGAGCAAAGCAGCAATGACGTGTAGGAGTCCTTGGAAGGGATTGTAAATGCACATCTGGTCCATGACACATGTTTTTCTACATGAAAAGGGCTTGAAACTAGCCCTTTCCAGAAATGTTCAAGGCTAGATGAGACACATTCTTTTTTGGGGTTTTTTTGGATGTAGCTCACATTCCTGTTTTGCAAATCCCCAAAACAACAGCTCCCAACAGTAACAACTGCAGAAACCGTTCCTGTTGCTACAGCATGGAGGTGAGCAGCCGCTCCGCGCAGCTGCTGCAGCAATTGTGCAGTGGTCGCATCCCGGCTCTGGGGTCCCATCCCGGCTCTGGACAATCCAAACTCAGCTCTGGGGTCCCATCCCAGCTCTGGGGTCCCATCCCGGCTCTGGACGGTCCCATCCCAGCTCATTACCAATCCATGTAACTATTCAATACTAATTATCATAACCTCTATATTCCTTATCCTTAGACATAAACCGTTGATCAAGTCTAAGTCTGGCTCCAGCCACACGCAGACTCCTCTCTGAGGAGTTCAGAAAGCAAGGGGTCCGTTCTGACCCTCCCGACTCAATGGGAAGGTCTTCCTTACTCTATGTATTTCTTCCTTACCCTTAAACCATTGACTAAGTCTGAACTCAGACTGGACCTGGCCACACCTAGGCTCCGTAAGGAGTTCAGAATGCAAGGGGAGCACTCCGAACCTCCTGACCCAACAGGAGGTTTTCCTTCCCCTTTACCTCTCTCGTCTCTGTGTAAAACATCCTAACTTGAGCCCAACTCCATTTTCCTCTGTATATTTCTTCCATGCAGTAATTAAGAACGTGAACCTTGCCACCAAACTTACTGAACCTTGGCAAACACTTGTTAAATTCTATCAAATCCACTGAACTCTGCCAAATTATTCCTTTACCTCACTGAAATACATTACTGCCGCTCTCTTTGGAGTGAGGTGCACTCCACTCAGGCGTGATAGCTCCTCTGACAGCCCTGGCCGTGCATCAACCGGGGCTGCTCACGTCTCCGATCCCTTACTAATGTCATTCCTTCTCCTTCTTTCGGAATTTCTGAAGAACTTACGAATTAATCCTGGTGAATAAATAGGCTATTCAGCAAACAGTTACTCAAGTAACTCTGGATAGCGTTCAGCACAGCTGGAATTTGCAGAGCTAGCTGAAAAACAGATTTTCTGCCCTATTAAATTTTGAGAATGAAGATAAAAGAGCGATTCAGGTGGCCTGAATCAGGACAAAGCAAGGCAACATCTTGAAGATTTTCACAAATACCTCTGAAAAGCTGAGGTTCTGTTCAGCTGAAACGAAGGTCTCTCTGTATAGCCTAACTGCTTTGCACGGAATTTGACATGAAGTTTTATTGCTCTGGTTGAAAACAGAAGAGCTGAAAAAGTGAATATTTTTCAAGAAATTTCCTGTTCTAGAGACTATTGCTGCTAATTGCTTTTAAGAAACGTCACCGGAGCCAATGTGGCAACGAAGCCCTCAGCGTAACCCAGACGTGCCCTCCGGACGGCAGCGCAGGGCCAGGGCTTCGGCCACAGGACAGTTTTGTCGCTTGGCGTGTCCCCTCGCGGCTGCCCCGAGCGGTGACCGGCTGCTGCCATCACAGCGGGACCGACGGCCGCGTCCGAACGGCTGCACAGCTCCCAACCTGCTGAAGCACCAAGCCAGCGGCTCCCTGCAGCTGTCCCAGGAGCGCCCGGAGGACGCGTGTCCTGCCGTCCCTCGCTGTCCCTGCGCCATCCCCAACACCCGGCAGCGGCTGCGCCGGCAGAGCCCGGCGGGTCCCCAGGGACCCTGAGGCTGGGGCCCCTCCCGTGACGCCTTTGGCCCTCAGACAAGCCCCACACGCAGCCAAACGGCTGCCGGGCTTTTTCCGGGCCCCAGCAGGGTCGCGGCACCGCGAGGCCGTGTGCCTTGGCAGGGACGGAGGGACAGGCAGCCCCGGTCCTCGCTGCGCGGCTGTGCCAGCCCCGCGGGCCTGGCCAGCGCTGCTCCTGCCGCCGCACCGGGACACGGCGTTGGCGGGGAAGGCAGCAAACCCTCTGCTTTTCATTCCTGGCATCGCTGTAACTTTGCCAGCAAACCAGACATTTTACTTGTGTTATTTCGGTTACAACCAGTTTGCAAGCAGTGTTGTATCTTTTCCGAGCTGAGTATTTGAGGTTTTGGAACGTTCAAAGCAGCAGCCAACGTTCTGCTGAGGCTCAGGGCTAGGCCAAATTCAGAACCCACCTTTATTCTTGTTTGATTCACCTTGTGATGTCAGTGAAGCGACACTGAACACCCGGGAATGGCTGCACAAGCAGGTGCAGAGAGCAGCAGGAGCTCCCTGGCACAGAGACAGCGCAGGTGACACGGAGCATGACCCACTGTGCTCCCCGGCACCCCCAGCGAGAGGGTGATGGGGGCAGGACAGAGCGTGGAATCCAAATGGACTTTGAGGGGTTTTCTGCCACCTTGTCCTCATGGCAGCGACGGGCGCTGCCAGGCTGTGCCCGGCTGAGCAGCGCGAGCAAATGTGGATTTGTGCTGCGCTCTGCTGGCGGCACAGCCCCGCTGCAAACCCGGCGCCGCTGCAAACCCGGCGCCGCTGCAAACCCGGCGCCGCTGCAAACCCGGCGCCGCTGCAAACCCGGCGCCGCTGCAAACCCGGCCCCGCTGCAAACCCGGCCCCGCTGCAAACCCGGCCCCGCTGCAAACCCGGCGCCGCTGCAAACCCGGCGCCGCTGCAAACCCGGCGCCGCTGCAAACCCAGCGCCGCTGCAAACCCGGCCCCGCTGCAAACCCGGCGCCGCTGCAAACCCGGCGCCGCTGCAAACCCGGCCCCGCTGCAAACCCGGCGCCGCTGCAAACCCGGCCCCGCTGCAAACCCGGCCCCGCTGCAAACCCGGCCCCGCTGCAAACCCGGCCCCGCTGCAAACCCGGCGCCGCTGCAAACCCGGCGCCGCTGCAAACCCGGCGCCGCTGCAAACCCAGCGCTGCTGCAAACCCGGCCCCGCTGCAAACCCGGCGCCGCTGCAAACCCGGCGCCGCTGCAAACCCGGCCCCGCTGCAAACCCGGCCCCGCTGCAAACCCGGCCCCGCTGCAAACCCGGCCCCGCTGCAAACCCAGCGCCGCTCACTGCCCCAAAAAGTGATTCCACTCTCCTGCTGTGGCCAAAGAGCCGTGGGGGGGAAGGATGCTGGACCTGCCACCCCAGGACACATCCCCTGGCTGTGGCCGCTGTTCAAACACTGAACTGGCTCTTCAGCAGGAAACCGTCTCTTGGAATTGTGACCTTACAAAAACACTGGGGAACCCAGACCACCGTGACACATTAAATATTCAAAACTGTTACCCAGTGCCCGGGAAGCAACTCAAAGACAAGCTGGGATGCAACCAAGTCCCTGGACAGCCCCTGCAAACACGTTTAACTGAAGGACAGCAAGTGGTTTGGGTACATACCAGCCCGCTGGCTTTAACCAGGGGAGCTTCGAGGTCTGGGTAGACGTTCTCCAAGTACCACTGGAAACTTTTGCACTGCAGCTTCTTTCGCAGTTGGATTTGTTGAGTCAGGTCGCCGACGTCCAGGTTTTTCAAGACTAAATGGTACGCGTGGCCATAGAACAACTCCTTGTACTCGTCCAGCCAGACCTCGGCCACGCGGGCCAAGTTCCTCTCCACCGTGCTCACCCGGTCTTTCGGGAAGGAATAAGGGTTGTCGTTCCTGAAAATGTGCCCAACTCGGGAGCACGGAACGATCTCAATCTCTCCCCCGCACATCCAGACCTGAGGAACAGAGGTTGCTTGGATAGAAACGTGGGGAAATGTGGAGTTCTGGTTTGTGCCAGCCAGAAGAGAAGCAGAAAAGCAACTGAACTGCGGGAGGGATGGGGTGTCCAGCATGGGGCTGCCACGGGGGGACCCTCCTGAGCCTCGAGCACCCAGCCAGGCTGGCGGGATGCAGGCGTGAGACAGTGACATACCTTGAATGAAATCTCCATATTTTCACCTCCCCAGACATCCAGTCCTGGGTCGTACATCCCCAGCTCAAAAAAATACTTCTTATCAATGGAAAAGAGGCCACCTGCCATGACCGGGCACCTGGAACAGAGAAGCCACACGGCGTGTCAGCGGGTGGGGATGTGCCCGTCCCTTCCCCTGGCTTTGATGAGAGAAACACCAAGAAGCTGTGGCTGCTAAACGTTTGGGGACACGCGTGAGCCCGCGCTTACAGGGACCCCCCGGCTTGTCACTTCGCTGCAGGCTGACAGATGCAGCGATAAAGTAGATTATATTTAGGTGTCTTCACCCAGTCTGAGAGCCACAATGGGGCATGGAAGGGAAAAAAGCAACGGAATGTTCCCCTGTCCCTGGCAGCACCGGCCAAACGCCAGCAGTGCCGCAGGAGGTGACAACGGCTGGTTGGGCTCTGCCGGGCTCCGCCTTTCTTGCCAGATTATTAACAAAGAGAACGAGCTGGTTCACAAAGCTCTCGCATTTGCCGTTTTTTACCTTATTATATCAGTTTCCTTGATTTTATTTTTCTCGATGACCTCTTGTGGAATCTGCCTCCATCCAAAATTCATTGGCCAAGTAAAAATCCCACGCTGAAAGTTGTCCACGGTCATGTAACTAAACAGAGAAAAGATCGGGATGACTAATTCTGAGTCACATTCCTGATTGAAATGTCACCCTTAATGAGTGAAGATGAATATCTGTATGTAATTAAAACAGGATTTTAACAAATTTCATCAGAAATCCTCTTCATGTACTAAAAGTCATCAAAAAGGAAAAGCTGCGTGCAATAAGTGAAGGGGCCACGTCCACCGCTACGGTTAATTTCTGGCGTACGGCGACATTCCAAGTCCCTTGTGAAACACGGCTGAGCCAGCTGGGAGGTCTGGACCTGTGTGCTCCTGTCGTTAAGACGCTGGTGGCCCAGAAGGGTTTTGGCGGGGATTTGGGGCTTCCCGAGGGCGTGCGCTGCCTCACCTCATGTCCTTGTCGCTGATGACCTCGATGACGGGGCAGGCGACCTTGGCGCGGCTCCGGCGGACCCTCTCCAGCAGCGGCTCCAGCCAGCCCACGTTGCACTCCACGTGCGAGTCCAGGAACGTCAGGACGGCGCCTGCGGGAGCAGCCGGGCCAGCGTCACCCTCGGGCGCCGCGTCCCCTCCCGCGGGCTCGGGGTGCTGCTGGTGGGGCTACGGCCTCCCATGGCTCCCCAAACCCTCCCACCCACAGCCCAGAGCACGTTTTCACTGCAGAAATGGCTGTTTCGGTGCCAGTGCAAACAGCGGGGCCGCGGCTGGAGGTGCTCGGCAAGCTCATCCCTTCCTCAGCCCCTTGTGCTTCACACACCAAAAAGATCATAGAATTGTAGAATCACAGGATGGTTTGGGTTGGAGGGCCCTCCCCAGGTCCCCAGTGCCCCCCTGCCATGGGCAGGGACATCTGCAGCAGCTCAGGTTGCTCAGAGCCCCGTCCAGCCTGGCCTGGGATGTCTCCAGGGATGGTTCAGCCACCACCTCTCTGGGAACCTGGGCCAGGCTCTCACCACCCTCAGGGCAACAATTCCTTCCCCATGTCCAGCCTGAATCTCCCCTCCCTTAGTTTCAAACCATCACCCCTTGTCCTCTCATAACACGCCCTTCTGAAAAGTCTGTCCTCATCCTTCTTATCGGTCCCTTTTAAGTCTGGAAAGGCCACAATAAGGTCTCCCCAGAGCCTTCTCTTCTCCAGGATGCCCTTGGTTCATGGGGAGGGGACTAAACTCAGTGCTGGAGATGGGGGCAGTCCTGACGGGGCTGTGAAATGGCTTTTGTCCCACCTTTGGCGATCTCCGCTCCCGCCAGCCTGGCCCGGATCAGACCGTGCCTCTTCCTGAGACGGAGGATCTTCACTTTTGGGAACCGCAACATGTACTTGTCCAGCTTCTCCTTGAGGTACTCTGCAGAGAAGGAGAGGGTGAGGATGACTGACCCAGTTCATGATCCAAACCAGGTGTTGAATGACTGTTCAAAGACTCCACAATGACTTGTTTTTCTTCATTGCACTATAATTGCAATTAAGATCCAGTTATGAATTATTTTCCTTTGCCTAAAAAAAAATATTTCCTTTGTGCTCTACAGATTTCTTGATATTAAGTACCACATTTAAAGACTCAGCCCGGGTTTAAACTGCACAAGGGTTTGCTGTGGCACACCTCTGCTTTCCAGGTTGCTTTTGTCATGGTTTCCCGTGGCTGTGGAGCCAGCTGGTGGTAAATTCTCAAGACAAAGAGGGATGAGAAAGGTGGTCCGCGGGACTCAGATGCCATGGATGGTTTCCCTCTGGCAGAGGAGCCCGGGACCCTCTGCCCCTGCACTGCAGCTGCTCCGAGCGCTCGGGTCACCCACTGTCCCCTCTGGGCTGCAGGGGGACCCCAGCTCCCTCACCCATGGGCCTCATTGATACTCTTTGCTTTTCTCCAGGAAAATGTAACTGTTTGCAGTTAAAAGCCAGGTAAGAGCTTTGAAAGGCTCCAAAGGTGAAACGTTTGCGGAGATGTTTGCTGTCAGTTATTGCCGCTGCTCAGATACAAAGGGAAGCCACAGGGAGAAAGTAAAAAGGAAACTTGAAAAGATGCTTTTGAGGGGAAATGGTCTGAACAAGTTTTCATGACTATTTCAAAATCAAGTAGACTGAGTCTTTCTCCTCTTTTTTGCATCTATTGTCTCAGTGCATTGTAGGCTCTTTGTATGCGTGGCAGGAGCTCTGAAGTTTGTCTGAGGCAGCACTTTCCCTGAAGGACCAGCAGTTGGAAAATTGCATCATTCCCAAATTCTTAAGGGCTGAGGTCAGCAGAGAGGCAAAGCATTACACAGCAGAGGCTCGACATCATCTGGAACGCCTGTGAGCACCGTGCACTGTGTGTGCACAGATGCCCGGCTCCCCACTGCTGTTACTGCAACTGCCCCGTCCTCTGAGCAACCAGGGAAGCGCACGCAATGCCCAGCTGTGAGCTTGGCAGCTCTTTGAGTGAGTGGGCGGGATGGGGGAGATGTGAATGACAAAGTCCGGCAGGGTGCGGGGCCAGCGCTGCTGCTCGACCCCCCGCAGCCACCCCTCTGCCCTCTGATCCCCCATCTGCAGAGACAACAGCGCCGGCTGGGGATACGCTTCAATACAGGAGAAAATGTGATTTCCCTCTACAGTCCAGAATTGAATTACAGAGAACAAATTGTGTTTTGGCCTGAAGTTATATTAGTTTCATAAAGGCAGAAGAAGCTTCACTTACCTTTAGTGCTGAAGTCGTCCACCAAAATGAGTTCTTCGATCAGGTGTGGGGGAGATCTGCTGAGGACGCTGTGAACAGAGCGGAGCAGAGTGGACCACACTTCATCCACGAAGCACATGACGATGCTGGTGGTCGGGAGGTCGTCGTGAACCCGCTGCTCCGCGCACCTGCAACAGCAACACGGGCTCACAGGCACCGGCTGGTCACACTCCCAAACCCTGCAGGCTTAGAGTTTGTTGGGGAAACATGCAGGGAAGAGGAATTGCCAGATGTGAAATATAGAGGCAAACCGCTGCAATGGGATTTTGTCAGGAGAGGGAGCAGAGGAGTGAAGGGGGAACTCCAGACAGCCCTGTGGGATGGGGTACACTGGCTCTTTTCTAACAAGGACCCATTTTTAACACTCCAACCCGGGTGACAATATCCCCTTCCCACGAGCAAACAGTGCAGCCGGCCCCAGGTCGGCACCGCCGGCCTCCGGGACTCCTGCAGGAAGGATCTGGCGATGCTCTGAGCACCCACAGCGTTTGGGATCCCAGGCTGCATGAGACAACCTCGCTGGGAACAAAGAATTGGTATTATGTTAAAAATGCAGGAAAACAGCAACTTGTCAAACACGCGAACAGCAAGAAAGACTCACCTAGTCCAGCTTCTGCGCCTGATGCAGGGGACCGGGCAGCTTGGGAAAACGTTCAAGCATCCGAATTTCACATACCATGATACTGGTGGGTCCGCTCCCCAAGCATCACGTATCCCACTCCCTAAGCACCCACATCCCCAGGGACACCCCAGCCTGGCCGTGCCCCAAACCCATGCCCGGGGCTCCGAGCAGCTGCTTCGCTCGCCAACAGCCAGCGATACACATCGGCGGATCCCAGGGAGTGATAAAACTTTTCCTGTCTGTGAGTTTGTCATTTTATTCTGTGACAGCCAAAAACGCGGTGGTTGGGTCAGGCCTGTGTCTTCAGCATTTGAATGAAAGGTCGAGGAGCAGCTTTTCTCATGTCCCATTTGCAATTCAAGCTCCACTGTGCTGTGGGGAGCAGAGCTCCCTGCTCTCCCATCTCTGATGGATCTCCAGGCTGCAGAACCTGCCGAGCCCTCCCCTCCTCTCCCCCAGACCTTATCCTGGAACACCCACGCATTGCTGGGATGTTCTCTCTCTCTCCTCTCAATAAGCTGAAGTCTGAGAGCAGGTTTGCGTCTCTTGTCCTTGCAGGGCAGACCTCGCAGGCAGGACAGGTACCAGCCCATCTGTGGGTGCAGAAAAGGAACTTCTTGGCAATGAAAACAGCGTTCGCTCTTCTCTCAGCAACAGACAGAACACAGAGAGTATATGGAAAATTGACTTCTTGTCAATGAACGGTCCCTTGCGTCCGGCTGGTGTCAGCTCAGATGGACATCAGGGCACCACGCAGCTCAGAGAAGAAAACCCAGAGGTATTGCAGGGCTTCGCAGCTCATCAGAAGCACACAGGATGAGTGAAAATAACCTCAGAGTTTGTCTCTGTCTCAATCCTTGGGACATGTCTTCTCCTTCCGTAGCCTGGTTAACCTCGGACGGTGCCAGGGCTGGCTTAGCCAGGAGGTGACGTGCTGCCTGATATGGCGTGGTTGGGAGCAGAACGGTTCTGGCTCATGGTGACGGGACCTCTGTGCCGTGACAGCTGTGTGACACCAGCAGCACCCGCTCACGGGACTGCGCTCTTTAGCCCCTCCAGTAGCAGCAAATGGGGTCCTGGCCAAAGCCTGTGCACACCCCGGGCAGCCACAGGAAACCTCACACTGGGGAACAGCTTTCTCTCCCTTCTTACCTAAAAAAGTCAGATTTCTAGGCAGACAGCAATGCGTTTCTTATTGTTGAGCCCCAGCAAAAGATACTTCACAATGCCCTGAGTTTGGGCTCCATTACTTTGCTAACTATATACATATATGGACATACATATATATATATTTATATATGCATAATACTTAATATATATAACTAATGTTAAGTAGAAGTAAAATCCTTTTGAAATTCCATCCCTAAACAGGCTTTTAAACAAAAATCTCCCACAGCCTTCGTGTTCTGTTGACATCACCCTGAGAGTCAGAAAAAAGTAGGCTCTGAAGTTGCTTTGGGAAAACACCCGCTTAGCTCTGCTGGCCCTGAGCTGGGAAGCAGCCTGGCACAGCAGAGCTGAGCACGGGGGTGCCAGCCCTGTCCCCTCCGCTGGCAGGGGTGGCCAGGGTCCCTCCCCGCGGCTGCCATCTCACCCATACCCCACCTGCCACAGTTCATTTGCCAAGCCAGGAAATCTGGGTCCTTGTCTAAACCCGGCTAACTTGATTGTCCTGGAGAAGGTACGGCGGCAGCCTGGGGAGCGGGCAGAGGCACGAAGGGACCAGTTGGGCTGAAACACGGTCCAGGGCTCCTGAGCCATTTAAACTGGCTGCAGCTGTGGGGCGGTGCAGCTCGCTCCCCTCGGAGGGACCCTCCTGCACTTCTGCAGAGCACCCACACGGCAAGCAAAGCCCAGCAAGCAGCAGCACTGCACACGGACAGACAGACTGACGGCAAGTTTCCTGTTGGCCAGGTTTCAGTGGTCTAGTCCAGTGCTTCAGCATGGATCGCAAGAGGAACTGGAGTCTAAACTGGCAGAGACTGGAAGACTCGAGCAAAAAGGTAACGTGCTGTTTGATCACCGAGAGCTGCCAACACCGTTGCTGTGAGCTGGCCCTGACGGCCCGATTTCGGCCATGCCAGCAGGCTGAGGGCAGAGCCAGCACGGGGAGCTCCCCATGTCCCCTGCCCAGCGTGGCAGCATGTGTCACCAGGCAGTGCCGTCAGGGACGCACCCCTGTTTGGCCAAGGCGTCCCCATGACGCCCAGGCAGCGATGCGGTTGCTCCTGGGCAGGTGTGTGATGCACCGCGGGCAGGTGTGCGATGTATGCTCCACAGGCAGGTGTGCGATGGATGCACTGGAGCCAGGTGGCTGCACTCACCAGCGCTCCCAGGAGCTGGTTCATGCTCCGCAGCCCCAGGACTTCGCTGTCAAAGTCCAAGCACAGCGCTGGTTTTGAGCTGCACACAGGTGTCTGCTGCAGCTGCATCCTCTGCCCCCAGAAAGTAGTCTGGCTGTCTCCCTCCTGCCCTGCCCCATTTCTTCCCGTGCAGGGCCTCGCCTCAGCTCACGGGTGAGCACCGACTGCGCTGCGGGAATGTCTGTGCATTGGCCTGTGCGATGGACACGACTCATGGCACAACTCCCATCCCACCACGCCCATCACCTGCGAGTGTGGGCAGACGGACACCGGAGGGTCTCTGCATGAGGCAGGTCTCTCACCTGCCCAGCGGCTGAGACACTGGCAGCGGGAAAAGCTCAGCATGAGAGAAACCCTGAGATATGCAGAATCAACGGCGCATTTTGTGGGGACAGCTGTAACCAAACGATAGTTTTCCAAATCAAACCTCTGCGTCCCTCCCCGTGCGTGACCGCAGATCCGAGTCCCCCAAGCCGCCCCTGCAGAGCGGGCACCGACCACAGGGCTCTGCAGCACCAGGTGCGGCTGGGCCATGTGAAGGATCACTGCTGCGAGCATCCCGCACCGCCTCGGCTGCAGGCCCACGTGCCTGTTCAATCACACCAGCGCTCAGCGCGTGGCTTTGTGTCCTGCAGAGGCTTCTGGAGCCCCAGCAGCCCCTTCGGGCAGGGGAGGCTTTGGGTGCCCTTGCCTCGAGGGGAGGGCAGTGGCAGCTCGCGGGTGTGACAGCACCTCGGGGCTGCCGAGGCAAATCGATGGGGTGCAGGAGCGCTCCAGGAACCTAATGCACAAATACTGAAACCAAACAGCGCTCAGTGCCACACCTGATAAACCAGGTAAATGTTTAAAGGCACAAAGAGGCCTGAGCCCCATTGCCTGCCTTGTGTGCCCCAGCCTCTTTGGAGAGCAAGGCTTAGCAGCTTAGGACGAGCTGCAAATTCTACCCGGTTTTACATTTAATAACAAGCTGCTCTTACGTGGAAAGGCAAAATCCGTCTCACGGCTAGCACGCACGGAGCAAAGGCCTCCGTGTGCCCAGCAGCCCTCCCCAGAGCCACCGAGCAGGTTCCCCGGGGCACGGCACAGGTATCTGTGCAGGGAAAGCGGATCTTACCCGGCAGGCCTGGTGTCTGCAATGGCTCGGTCCACGGGGATCAAGTCGCTGAGGTAGACATTAAAGTTTCCTTCTTTCCATCTACTTTTTGCTTCTTCTTGTTTGTCGTCAGGGACTGCAACAGGGTGCCCAAACTGGCCAGGAGCTTGCGGGTCTCTCGGGGCAAGCGTCACATCCACGGACAAGACCCTGTGTGTCCCCGGGCTGCCGCCCGCCTGTCCCTGCCCGTCCCTGCCTGCAGCAGGCAGCTCGGGACCTGCTCCTGGCGTCGCACCCGGTGTCCGGCTCCCGCCATCCCGCACCAGCCCGGTGATGGTGTTCGCAGCGCGGGCACCGTCATTTTTGTTGGCGAGCTGCCGCTCTTTGTGCTTTTCTTGCCTGTTTGTGAAGTTGCCCGCGGAGTCGGATCCAGGATGCGGGACTGCTGGTGTTATCCTCTCTTTGCTAATAAGGACGAAGTGATTTTCGGAGGGAGTTTCTTTCTTTGGCACCCCCGTTTGCTCCTGCCCGCGCAGTGCCCCCAGCCCCGCAGCCCGGGGGGGCAGCCCGGCCGTGCTGGCAGCTCGCTGCCGGCTCCGGGGGGCGGCGTGTGCGGGTCCCCGCGCCCCCCTTGCCCCCACCCCAGCGCCCTGCGCCGGCTCGGGGCGCCCGGGAGCCGGGGAAGGGGGCTCGGGGACGGACCGCGGGGCTTCCCCCCGGGCCGGCGGTGCCTCCCGCAGCCCCGCTCTGCTCCCGCCGGGCCCCAGGACAAACTCCTCCGCTGCCTTCCGCGGGGCGCTGCCGACCGCCGGCGCCGCTGCAGCCCCCGCCGCGCCCCGCCCGTTCACAGCCGAGCCCGGCGGGGCCAGCCGAGCCCCCGGGGCGGCCGCGGGCAGCCGCTCGGCGCCCGTGCCCCGCTGCCCCTCGTCCCCGGGGCCGGCGGGCGGGGGGGTCCGCGGGCGGGGGGGCTCCCGGGAGACCCGCGTCCCTCCGCCCCTGCGCCGGAGCGCGGCGGGATCGGGCCGGGGACTGTCCCGCGGCGCCTCGGGGCCGCGCAACAGCCGCTCCCGCCCGCGCCCCGCCGCCTCCTTCAGCAGCCGCCCGCCCGCCTCGCCCAGGGAGAGGCGGAGCGCGGCCATGTCGAGGAGCAGCCAGACCACGGAGGCGGCGAAGACGAACGCCAGCGCCCGGCCGCTGCCGCGGAACAGCCGCCGCAGCCCGCTCATCCCCGGAGGCCGCCCCGGGCGGGCGGAGAGCGCGGCCGCACGCCGAGCCCGCAGGGACAGAGAGGCCGGGCCGGCCGGAGCTCCTCCCGCCCGCGCCGCGCCGGCAGCCCGAGCTGTAACCCAACACCGGCGGGACCCGCCCGGCCCGGCCCGGCCCGCTCCGGCCGCCCGCACCTCCGCGCCCGCCCGCGCCGTAACCCTTCCCGCTGCGCCCGCCCCGCGTCCTGCGGCCCCGGCCGGGGGGCTGCACCGCCCCGCGCGGGGCCAGACCGCGGGCAAACGCGGCGGGGCTGCAGCGGGTTATTCCAGCACGAATGCGGTGCGAAGTGCGTGTTTTCGGTACGCGGCCAGGCCAGCCCGCGGGGGAACGCGGCTGCGAACGGGGCTCTGGGGCGGTGGGTCATTGCACAGAGGGGGGCACGGAGCGTGGCAGGGCTCTACGTGGCAGCTCTCGCGGAAGTCTGTAGGTTAAGCCTCTCTGCTGAGTACGCGGATGCTTTTCACATACCCGCTGCAATTACAGGGCATCCGAGCCAGGGCTGAGCGGCGGAGGCGAAGCGGGGCTGTTGGGAGGGGTGAGTCACGGCTGGGTTGAAACAAGAGCCGCGGAACCACCGCTGCCAGCCCTGCCAGCCCTGCCCGGGGCGGCAGCCTCCGCCTTGCGGTTTGTAAGGGCTGCGCGGGCGTGCACAGGGACCGGGCAGCGGCCCCGCTCCGGCCCGGGGGCTGCTCGGTGCCACGGGAGCGGCTTTGCAGGGAACCCGAGAAACATCCCCACGGCAGCCCCATTGAGCCTGGCCAGGGCTGTATGGTCACGGTTGTGGGTAACACCGGGGTGCAGTGACCCCCCGTGTCCCCTGGTGTCCCCCGGTGTCGGGGTAACCGGCTGTGCAAAAGTAAAACCCGGTCCAGCGCCTGCAGAAGCTGTTCTACAGACGCGATCGCTCAGGGCAGCCTGTGCAGGGTCAGGATATTTGGGATGTTCTGCACAGGGTGAAGGTGTCAGTCGCAGTGAGCTCTGTGTGCTGGGGGGGTCACACAGGACCCCATCACTGGGTTGCACCGACTGAGCAAAACCACAGCTCAGGCTGTCTGTGCCATCCCACTGCCAGCCTGGCAGCAGGGACCTGTCACCAGGAGACACCGGCCCACCCCCTGTCCAGGACACTCGAGTCCCGGTGCAGTGTCCCGTCAAGCAGCTTCTCTCCGTTAACTGACTGCTGCGCAGCCGGTGAGTGGGGACAACTTTGCACAGTTCTTGTGGCATCTGTGACACGGTCAGGTTAAGGAGATGCGAGATCAGTTGTCATGTGTGGGCATCGGTTGTGAAAACTCAGGATATGGGCACTGAAGTGAAAGGAAAAAGCCCGAGCTGGCCAGTATTTTGCAGCTCTCTTAAACTCTGATATTAATAAATTTAAAAGCAATTCACGGTATCCCAAATCACAAACCAAGAGATTTTTTTTAATAAAGGGCTCCAACCCACTCTAGTGCATATGAATATTGGAAGGAAAATAAACTAGTGTAAAAAATTACATTCCTATTCATGCTTTTAAAAAATAGTAATTTCAAAGTCCCGCCTATGGTTATATTGTTAGATTGAAAACATGTCTTTTTAAAAGCAATGGCATTCCGTTGTTTTCCAAGGCTTTTCTTTGTAAAGCAAACTCCCCTCAGACGTGGCAGGCAGCTCTGGTTTCAGCAGGGTTTGCGTATGCAGATGGTGCACGCTGAAGGGCTTTCAGTAAGGGAGTGAAGGATAAGATTACAAAAGGACTGTTAAAAGGCAAAAGGAAATGAGTGGCTGTTTGAGAGTAAGGAAGCTTGGAATAAAGATTAAACTTAGATAATAACTGTGGTTTAGAGATAAAAGTTTAAGATAAATCACAGACTGTGGGTTCATTCACCACGCTGGCACTGTTTTTTCATTTTTATGTTGGTTTCTGTGCTTGCCGTTCCTGCCCGCCTCGCCCAGCAGTGCTGGGATCCTGCTCCAGCACAGCCAGCTTGGCCAAGGTCCCCATGGCCTGGGAGAGACCCGAGATGTCCCATGGTTGGGGTCCCCACAGCTGGGAGAAACCCGAGATGTCCCATGGTTGGGGTCCCCACAGCTGGGAGAGACCCGAGATGTCCCATGGTTGGGGTCCCCACAGCTGGGAGAGACCCGAGATGTTCCTCTGAGCTTCGGCTTCATGCCTACACGTCATGACAAAGTCGTCGCTGTTTTGGTATGGTCAGGCATTCCCTCAGCTAATTCCGTGCTTTGGCTCGCCTCCTTGGCAAGTGTAAGTGTTCCGGATAGTTGAACAGATTCCTTGACACAAGACAGCTGCTTTTGTAGGGAGGAATTAATTTAATCAAGGCTACTCCATCATTAAAATAATCTGAAGTGTCAGATGGAAAAGCACAGAAGCAAGCTAACTTGAAGATGAAAACTCAACGGTTTTTCCAGCCAGAAGTGTCCCAGAATATGAGATAACACTATAACAAGTCACTCTGGGTCTCTGTATGATATTTTATTAATGTAAAAAAATATTGTCTGAAAAGAAGTCAGGAAGGAATGATCTCTTGCTAAAGCCTGGCTGGCTTGATAAATTGTATTTCTTCTCTGCAGCATAAGAGACCATGCAGAGTGGAAGACAACACAGTGGTCCACAAAGGGTGAGATTAGACACATGTGGTTAATCCTACCATGCAGAATACAAGGGCCCTTTTGGCTGAAAATAGTGCGAACGTGTAGTGCAAGACCCCATGGAGCATTTCCTCTTGCCACAAGGCAGGATCTGATGTATCTTAATTACTTGATTACTTAATTACTTTTCCATCATAGAGCACCACAGTGTACTCTTCATGGGCACCCAATGTGGATACTGCCAAGTTTCTACTCAGCTGTGAATGTGCATGAAGTTTATACATCCCTTGTATGAGTTTTCACTGACTGGAGTGCTTGCTTCCTGAGCACAAGAGAGCCAAGCTTCCTGCAGCCTGGCGTGATGCTGGGGCAAAATCTGGCAAATGATCCCTGACGAAAGCAAAAGATACAGACGGGGAAATGCTGCTGGGAACACAAGTGAGGGGGAGAAGGGCCTTGCGCAGAGAACCTGCCATGGGCTGGTGCAGGCAAGTGGTGTCAGGTGCTCTGTGCACCGCAGGTGTCGAGGTGTCCGGCACATTGAGGTGTCCATCACATTGAGGTGTCTGGCACATTGAGGTGCCCATCACATCAAGGTGTCCATCACATTAAGATGTCCATCACATCAAGGTGTCCATCACATTGAGATGTCCATCACATCAAGATGTCCAGCACTTTGAGGTGTCCATCACATTGAGGTGCCCATCACATCAATGTGTCCATCACATCAAGGTGTCCATCACATCAAGGTGTCCATCACATTGAGATGTCCATCGCATCAAGGTGTCCAGCACTTTGAGGTGTCCAGCACTTTGAGGTGTCCATCACATTGAGGTGTCCATCACATCGAGGTGTCCATCACATTGAGGTGTCCATCACATCAAGGTGTCTGGCACATCAAGGCGGTTCACATGCTGCCTCCGTGTCTGTGTGTCCTCTCTGATGTCCTGGTGGCTTTTCAATCTGCTGATTAACTGATTGTATTTGGCAGAGGTGGATGTCAAACTCTAGCCTTGCAGTAAGGGGCAGAGTCAATTATTTGTGTTGGCGAACATTTGTGCTGCAGAAACAAATATCTGCCATCCGCATCGCCGACAGCCTGCTCCTCAGTGCAAGCACCATCTTCCATTGGATCACTTTCCAGGTACAAGTTGTTAACGTAATGTAGTAGGTGTGTGCACTACATAATACAGATGTGGCCTGCAGTACACTGGCAAATCGCAGATAAGCCTCACAACTTGAATCAAGACTCAGCTCTCATCTGTCCAGAGAGAGGAGTTTCCCCTTTACTGTGCATTTGTCCATGAGGTACTAGGTGTGATCTCTGTGGTGGGATATCTCGTTTCTCTTCCTATGGAAATTCATTCAGTGAAAACTTAGGAAACACTGGATGTGGAATCCCCTGGTAGTTGATCTGTACTGCTGAGGTGTTTGGTGATTTTCTTGAAGTCTCCACACACAGCGATTACACAGTCAGACGAGAATGGAAACCTTGGCTTTGAAAGAAAAGTTTATGGTCACATTCTGCAGGAAAAACCCAAAGCTATAAATGTAGAAAATGTGGAAATATCAGGCAATTGTGTGTTGGATGCTTAAAAATTGGAAGAATAAGAAACTGAAGTTTATTTTGAAAGGCTTCCAGATTTTTAGGCTGACCCCATTTTTCTGGGGGCGGGGTGATTTTTGGTGTGCGACGGTGGCAAAGCTCTATTTTTAGCTGGCTGTTTGCACAAAGTATGATTGAGAGCAGCTTTCCCCCAAATGGGGCTGGTTATGTAATAAAAGATTAGAATAGCCAGTTCTGTTTATTTTTTGTTATAAATAGCGCCCCAGATTCAAGCAGCTCCCTAGGTGACACACACCACTCTGTGCACTGCGATGCAGGAGGGGTGGAGGATGCTGGCAGTACCCGATGCGGGAGGGGTGGAGGATGCTGGCAGTACCCGATGCGGGAGGGGTGGAGGATGCTGGCAGTACCCGATGCGGGAGGGGTGGAGGATGCTGGCGGTACCTGATGCAGGAGGGGTGGGGGGATGCTGGCGGTACCCGATGCGGGAGGGGTGGAGGATGCTGGCAGTACCTGATGCAGGAGGGGTGGAGGATGCTGGCAGTACCTGATGCAGGAGGGGTGGAGGATGCTGGCAGTACCCGATGCGGGAGGGGTGGAGGATGCTGGCAGTACCCGATGCGGGAGGGGTGGAGGATGCTGGCGGTACCTGATGCAGGAGGGGTGGGGGGATGCTGGCGGTACCCGATGTGGGAGGGTTGGGGGGATGCTGACGGTACCTGCAGGGGGAACGGGGCTGGGAATGGAAACAGCAGCAGGGCTGGATGATTTGCATAGAGGTCATGTTTTGCTAATATGTGTCTTGTAGAAGCAGACAGCATGTAAAAGAGGATGGTTAAAACCTGACCCAGCAATGTTTTTAAATTTCAAATTATGCATAAAGTATGCATTAAATTAATTAGGGAATTCATTAAGAAGAGAAGAGTAAAGAAACTAGTTAGCAGTGTGCAACATTTAGTAATGTAAGCCATCTTCTGTAATTGTTATATATAATTTGTCTCATAACATTATCCTTTGATAAATTATTGCAGCATAATATGATATATGTAGCTTATTAACAGTTTCATTAATTACTATTAGAGGAAAGACACTCTGAAATCTGGTACACATAAGAACAAATGTTGAAGCAGATGGTTGAAATTAGTGAAATGCAATTGGTTGCTGAACCCTTTTACCTAATTACATTATTACGTCAAAATAGTTAAACTAAACTGTCAAGTTGTCGGCAAAGTGCTGGGATGTCTGGGGGGGCCCGGACCCCACCTCCCCGCGGGCGCAGGGACCCTCTGGTGCTGCACAGGCCCCAGTGCCCCGGCATGGGGGGATAAACCAAACCTGGTGCCGGGGCTGCCGGGGGCTTGAGGGGACACCTGGAGCCCTGAGCTCAGAAAGAAGCTGCACTGCTGTCTGCTGGGAGCCAGAAAGTGTCACTGCAATCTGTATAAATAGGTTGTACGTATTGCTGTGAGAGCACGGGGAAGTGAGGAACCCCAACTGTGGCATCAATGCACCCAGTGGACTTTGTTCTGTAGGTCCCAGACACCGGATGCGCTCGCACAGCACATTTCTGCTGGTGCAAACAGATTTACAGCAGCCTTTTGTTCAAGCTTTCCTTTCGGACATGACTAAATCAAAAGAATTATGAAGCATATAAGGTCCCTGTGTCTGCACAGTCTGGCTGCCTTTCCCAGGGTAACACCCTGAGGAGGGTGCACCCCATCTCCCCCCAGCAAAGCCTTGTCCAGGGGCTCATCATCTGCTGTTTCTGCTGGGTGAGGCCCAGCCTTCCCTCGTCCTGCCTGGCAGAGCTGTCCAGAAGGGGAAAGTCACCTTCTGCAGAGGGTTTTGAGACTTCAGCAGCTTTGAGCTCAAATTATTATCAGAAGTGTCCAAATTTGCAAGAAAATTCCAGAATAATACAACCACTTAGAATCACTTCAAAACAGGGTATATCCTACAACAGAATATAAAAGAAATTACTTCCAGAATTATTAAAGGAGGAAATTTAGAAAAGAAACAACATTGCAACAAGGAGGACACCAGCATGTGAATTCTGATAGAACTGTTTTTTAATTTTTTCCCTACAGAGTAGGGGCATCGCAGCCTTGCCTGGGGGGTGGCTGCAGAGTGGAGAACCCCCAACCCTGCCTAGGGGGTGGCTGCAAAGTGAGGGACCCCCAGCCCTGCCTGGGGTGTCTGTGGAGTGGGGACCCCCAGCCCTGCCTGGGGTGTCTGTGGAGCAGGGGACCCCCTGCCCTGCCGGCGGGGCAGACCCCAACTGTTTGCTGCTGTGGGCCAAGGATGGTGGTCCCGCCATGAATGCATTAGCAGGAGAGCTCAGCCTTTCATTCTCAGCCTGATTAATGCATGCGCGGACCCAGATTTTTGTAAATATATACTTCTGTATGTGCTCAGCTCGCAGGGTTCGAAGCCAGTTCAAAATAATTATATAATATTTGATGTACTTGACAACTCACCTCAGCTATACGTTATTTTCTCTGTCGCCTGCCTGAAAGGCTAAAGCCGTTAATAAATACATGACAAGTGCTGGTTCTGTAGAACGAGTGCAGGTATGCAGCCGTGTACACCTGTGTTTGCTGTCACTGTGGACATGAGCACCAAAGGCAGCTTCCCTCTAATATTTGCACAAGTGGGACTGGGCACACACGTGTTAGTGAACAGCAAACACGAGGGGACCGGGACGTGGCTGACCTGTATCGGCAGCAGGAATCGAAACAAATCTCTCTGTTTTGGGGGTGGCTGCAGGGACACCCCATGTGTCCGGGCACTCCTGATGTGATGGGCAGAGCCTTGTGGGGGTCTCCTGCTCCCCCTCCCAGCGAGCGGGGACCTGGAGCTTGGTGTGCAGAGACTGCTCCCGCCCTTTGGTTTTTCCCTGGCATCCCAGAGATGTTGGATGAAACTTGCCAAAGCCTGTGGGAAACACTGGAAATAAAGTCTGGGGGCAGTCCCTGCAGGGGGAGGGAAGGGCTGGTTGTTCCTCGAGTACACGCAGCCCATCGCCGGGAGTCTGGTAACATCAGCTTGTAGCGCTGCTTATCTTTATCAATGTAAAATCAAAGATAAGAGTCTCCCTCCTGAGTCTCAGCTTACTCCTTCAGCTCTCTTTGAGGGGCAACGTTTTCCTGTTTGGGGAATAAAGCTACTGGGTAAATACTTAAAAATGAATCACTTCTTGTATTAGTTTCTGTACACATTTTTTTAAGAAAAGAGGGACATTTTCTCCAGTACACGGCTGCGCGTTTGTTCCCAGCGCCTGTGTCACAGCGCGGCAGGAGCAGCTCCCCGTTTGGGTGGCAAGCAGGTAGCCGCATAAAGCTGGTTTCTCCTGCTTTCTGCACAGCAGCACTTTCCTAGTGCAGAGTGAATATTTAGGAATTTGTAATTTTTTTACCATACATATTTCTGGGAAATGCTCTTGACTTTTTTTTTTTGGGGCACTGATCATGTTAATCCCTCCAACTAAGACATCGTCAGAAATTAAAACTACCAGGGAGTTCAAAAGGGTTAGTTGAAACCAAAATGATTGCATTTGGATATTTTTACCCTCAGTACTTCCCTCTCTCTGGTGATGAGCAGAGGTTTGAAAACCCTCTACAATATACCAGAGCTCCAGGCAGTTACTTGGAGCAACTTGCACTGTGAGCATCCTCCCCTGGGAGGAGATGCTGTCCTGAGTGCAGCGGGCAGGGCGGGCAGGGCAGACAGCCTCTGCACAGGTACAGAAAATGCTGCTCTGCCTGAACGTGACCCCAGCTCCTCCGACATTGACTTAACTCTTCCCTTTATCTGTTTCATCTCTCCTGGAAGACATGAGGCAGCGTGTGCTCTGTATCTGCAATTGCTCATGTAATACATTAATATTTAAAAGGACTGTAATTGGTAAAGCAACTGATAGCAGCAAGTGCATGTTCCTTATATAATATTTTAACATGAGTGACCATGGAAATGGATTAGTCTAAAAAAAAATCTCCTATGAAATTCAGGGTAACTGAGCAGTCATTGTGCTTGACAGTCCCGTTCCAAGAATGAGTGATGATGTTTTGTTAGTTTGATAGCCATGAAATGATATGTCATGTAAAGATAGTCAGCAGGATCGCCATAAGGCAGTCTGTCATTGTCTCGCTGAGCAATTCACATGCATGATGCATAAGGAAGTAAAAATAATCAGTAATCTATTGCGAGGCAGGGAAGGTAATCAGTAATACGTAACATACTCTCCTTAGGCTCGCCAATCAAAATGATTTCCTAAGGAATTTCAAAAGCCCACAGGTTATTTAGAAATGAATTCCTGGTCTTGTTCCTTGGGACGTCCAAACTAAGGTCCCACATGTCCCCGTCACCCACTGGTGCCCGTAGGAGGGAACAGGCACATCAGGCCTGTGCTGCTGGCCCTGCTGCCTGGGAAGGGAGAGGAAATAACCAGGATTTCATATTTTAAAGTTGTTTTTCATCATAGCAGTGATAATAAACTGGGAAACTGATCCCTCCTGCCGAGGTTGGTCAGGGCTGTGGATACAAGGCAGGAGGATATTTTTCGGTGGTATGTGGAGGCAGCAGGGTGCCAGAGCAGGCTGGGGAGAAAAAAAACAACTGCAGGAGAAACTGAAGCAAAACCACTACCACAAGTTTTCCATCCCAGCCAGAGCAGGCGGCGGGCTGGCAGCCGGGTGGGGGCAGCGCCGGCGGGATGCAGCGCCGGGGGGATGCAGCGCCGGGGGGATGCCGCGCCGGGGGGATGCCGCGCCGGGGGGATGCCGCGCCGGGGGGATGCCGCGCCGGGGGGATGCCGCGCCGGGGGGATGCCGCGCCGGGCAGGGCTCGCCCGGGAAATGCCGCTTCCCCTCCAGGAACGGGCTCATTGACCGGGCTTTCCTGGCGGGGGCAGGGGGGGATGCCGGGGGTCGGAGGGAGGATCGTGCGCGGCCCCGGGGCAGCGCACCCGCTTTTGGACGGGAACGGGGAGCGCTCGGCGCGGCCCTTCCCTTCGCCGCAGGGTGGAGCCTTCGCCCGCCGGATGGGCCGAGCCGGGGCTGAGGCCCCGGGGGTTCCCGCGGTACCTGACGGGGGTGCGGGTGAGAGCGGGATGTCCCGTGTGCCCCCCGGGACTCCGCTGTTGTCCCCTCCCGCGGGGCGGGACCCGCCGGCCGGGGCTGCTGCACAGCGTGGAGCTGGCCGGGCTCTGCTCCGGGCAGTGTCCTGCTGCCTGCCTGCTGCCTGCCTGCTGCCTGCTTGCTGCCTGCTTGCTGCCTGCTTGCCTGCCTGCTTGCCTGCCTGCTTGCCTGCCTGCCTGCTTGCCTGCCTGCTTGCCTGCCTGCTGCCTGCCGCCTGCTTGCTGCCTGCTTGCCTGCTTGCTGCCTGCCGCCTGCCTGCTTGCTGCCTGCTTGCTGCCTGCCTGCTTGCTGCCTGCCTGCTTGCCTGCCTGCTTGCCTGCCTGCTGCCTGCCGCCTGCTGCCTGCTTGCTGCCTGCTTGCCTGCTGCCTGCCTGCTTGCTGCCTGCCTGCTGCCTGCTTGCTGCCTGCCTGCTTGCTGCCTGCCTGCTGCCGGCCTGCTTGCTGCCTGCTTGCTGCCTGCCTGCTTGCTGCCTGCCTGCTGCCTGCCTGCTGCCGGCCTGCTTGCTGCCTGCTTGCTGCCTGCCTGCTTGCTGCCTGCCTGCTGCCGGCCTGCTTGCTGCCTGCTTGCTGCCTGCCTGCTTGCTGCCTGCCTGCTGCCTGCCTGCTGCCGGCCTGCTTGCTGCCTGCTTGCTGCCTGCCTGCTTGCTGCCTGCCTGCTGCCGGCCTGCTTGCTGCCTGCCTGCTGCCTGCTTGCTGCCTGCCTGCTTGCTGCCTGCCTGCTGCCTGCCGCCTGCCTGCTTGCTGCCTGCTTGCTGCCTGCCTGCTTGCTGCCTGCCTGCTGCCTGCCTGCTGCCGGCCTGCTTGCTGCCGGCCCGCTGCCGGCCTGCTTGCTGCCGGCCCGCTGCCGGCCTGCTTGCTGCCGGCCCGCTGCTGGCCTGCCTGCTGCCGGCCCGCTGCCGGCCTGCCTGCTGCCGGCCTGCTGCCGGCCTGCTGCCGGCCTGCCTGCTGCCTGCTTGCTGCCGGCCCGCTGCCGGCCTGCTTGCTGCCGGCCCGCTGCCGGCCTGCTGCCGGCCTGCTTGCTGCCTGCCTGCTGCCGGCCTGCCTGCTGCCGGCCTGCTGCCTGCCGCCTGCCTGCTTGCTGCCTGCCGCCTGCGATGCCAACCGCTGCCCATGAAGGCATCTGCAAGGCAGTAAAGCTGGCTGTGACTCTGTGGGGGGGGGCCGCAATAACTGATTTATGTGCACAATGTTCAGATTTGTCACCGGCCTCCATGTGTGCCCAGCTAACACCACCAACTCTTAATGCCCTAAGTCCTTACCCCGCTTTGCGTTCCCGAGTTGCACATCCTGCAGATGTGGAAATGATGTTCGGTCTCCTGTCCAGGCTGCTGAGGAGTTCTGCTCTTCCTTCAAATCTTCCCACTGGTCACATCCAAGGAGTGACTCCCGTCCCACGGATGTTGGCCGGTGTGGAGGAAGCTGATGACCCTGAGGACAGATTTTTTAAAATGCCCACAGCTCAAAGGCTGCTGCCACCTTCCCACACCTCTGTCTTCTCCCCAGGCTTCCAGAAAATCCAGAAATTCACACCTTGTGTAAGGAGCTGGGCAGAGCAGCCGCCTTGGGTGAAATTGGTTGTGTCAGCCGGCTGGAACTGGAGCTTTTCAGAATACACATGTGTTTTAGCTCAGTTTTTAAATGAAAATGAGAGTCAGGCTAAGAACATATGGCTTAACGATGTATCTGGAGACGGTCATTTGCTCTATTTTGCACCTGAATAAATTTAAAGGCACAGCTGAAATTAATTTAACATGTCAAATCTTCGTTTGAAATGTAATCTACTGTCATGTGGATGCTATCAAATCTGTTAATAATTAGAAGCTGGCACCTCAGCTTAGGTGCAGCCACTAATTCAATGTCATGGTGTTCAGCTTATTTCACAGCAGAGCTGGAAAAAAGGGCACTGAGTTGTTGACAGCAGATCTTTTATATCCATTTAAACAGATTTGTTTATCTCTTCCTTAATTAAAGTGAATGCGATTTAGGCACCTTTTATGCCTTTGGAAGTGTTTTCCTTTAAACACAGTGTTAGCTCCATAGTAGAGACTGGCTATGTGGTAATTGATTTAGTAGAATTGAAATGAAACTGAAGTACTTATTTAAGAGCATTTCTCTCCTTTTTCCAGGAGACCCAAGAGGAGGCTCCACCAGCCAGCAGTTCAGCACCAAGCAGCACAAACCTGGGGAATTCGTGGGCTACTTCCACCACACAGATGGGAGGACTGGAAAATGAAGGCACTGTTATTCCACAGAAGTCCATCAAAATCATAGAGCATAATTCACAATAAATTCCATCCTACTGTGAACCCGGAACCCAGCAATTAAACGATCTCTCAGTTTTTTAAAGAAGTCTGTACCCATTTGGTACTTTAAATAATACCATAGGTAATATAAAATGACTATCTTAAAAACGCAGCTGTGCTGCCGTGGGTTTTCTCTCCAGAAGGGTTTCAGGTCAGCCAGGGTGGCTGGAGGCATCTCTAGGAGGTTTGCAACCCCACCGCCACGCTGGAGTGGCCTCGGATGGGCAGGTGGGGAGAGAAAGTATGAAGCTGTAAGTACAAAGCACGAAAAAACCATAAGTGCTTAATTTCTCCCTGAGCATCAGAAGACGCGTGGGAGGGGAGTGGGAGTGTGTGGACTGAGTCATCGAACATAATTTAATGTGTTTGGGTTTTATTTTAATTATCCACACCGGAGGTTTTCAGGAAATCTCCCACCTTTGTGCTGCTCCCAGCGCTCCCCTCCGGGGACCAGCACCGCGGGGGGACACGGGGACCCTGCCCGCCGGGTGTCACCGCACGGACCCGCCGCCTCGCCTGGCCCGAGCCGTGCGCTGGGGACTCATCCTGCACGCCATCTGGCCCCGTGCCGTCCCAGGGGTTCACTAAGAAGCTGAAATTACAGAATAAATGGGTGATTTGTTAATCACAGGCACCTTTTCGTCAAAAGACTGCTGTATATTAGTCTGCATCTGCAGGTGGTCTCACGCTGCAACTGTGCATGCAGGACATGCAATGAAGGCTTTGGTGTCCGAGAGAGAAGAGCAGGGGTGAGGGTGCTGTCCTGCACGTCTGTGTCCCCCCCGGGGCAGACTGCAATGTCCCGGCCGTGTCCTCGGTTGCAGGTACCACAGAACTGCTGGGAACCCCTGGCAGCAAAAGCTCCTTACAACGGCAAACACATTTCTTCATCCAAGGTGCTCAAAGTTATTATGGCCAGCTCTTCCCTTTGCTCTCCCTGACGGCCCAGCCTCTCCTGGCTTTGCTGTTCACTCTTTCGCTGAGGAGGGGGAACTGGTGGGAGTCGCGGAGGAAACCAACAGCTTCCACGGCAGGGTGGCTCCTGGCTTCAGAGGGGCTGAGCTGCAGAGGATGAATGATGCTCTTCTTCTAAACACATCATTAAAAAGCCAGAAGATCAGTTCTTTTAGGTTGCAAAGTCAAACTCCTTAAATTTTGGAAACGGCAGAGTTACTTTGCCTCTTAGTGGGGGACCAGCAAGGCATGTGTAACTCATCTCAGGATGGGGAAAAATCACTAGTTAGGGTGTGGGAGTCTGGGGACAGACTAGGAAGTTGGAACAAGTAGGCAGCAGGGAGGATTATTAGCTCCAAATTCATCTCATTCAGGGCACTTAGGAGCTCTGGCAACAAATTCAGACTTGGTGGGGTACACAAAAGATCTAAAATTGCAGAAGAAAATTCAATATCATAGTACCATCTTCAAAATAAAAGTGCTTGATTTCTGAGCTAAATGTATGGGTTGGGGGCAGTGACTGACCTGAATGTTTGGTGCTTGCACTGAGCTTATTGCTTGTGTCCCCAGAAGTCCAGCTGAGGGACGGGCTCTTGCTGCTGATTTCTGTGCTGAGATTAATTTTCACAACACTGGCTGCACCTCGTCTTTGCTCCATTGGCCTGGTTTCTTCTGCAAAGTGCACAGTCTCTGACAGGCAGGGACTACGTACCATCATCCCAGGAGCTTGGAGAGGAAGGATTCCAGGCCCAGAATATCAGTGCAATGCTGTCCTGAGCTTGTGAGCATATGGCAGAGAAGATACACTATCATGAGTCATCGAGAAATGTAATAAAAATAGGTTCTGGTGGTGTGTACAGAAAACAGCAGGTACTAATGAATGTGGGTGCTCTGTGGCGCAGGGGAGCAGCAGGAGGGGCGCGCAGGCAGGAGGGGTCCCAGCGCTGGTGTGTCCAGAGAGTTGTCAGAAGGGCTGGGAAACCCTCTGCCATTTCAGCTGAAAGGACTCTGCCGATATTTTCTAATGCTGTTTGTAATGTATATGCAACAGAGCAGGCACTTTTAAAAATTTCTATTCCACAGGAATTAAATTAATTTTAGAAATGGCACTATAACAATTTTCCTGCCTCAGGGACCATTTGTTTTAAAATCATTAAAGATTTTTATATGACACTACACTGACATTTGATATGAATAAATTAAGGGAATTAGTATAAAACTGCGTTCTTTCTTTGTAGACTTCCCAGCAGATATTTGAACGCAGGGGCATTTGGGAAGGGCAGCCTGTGTAAAGGCAGCGGTGTCTGTGTGTCCACAAAGGTGTGGAGAATGTCCACGAGGTCCTTAGGGACAGCAGGGTGGCTGCTGGCTGGGGGGTATGCAGCTGCCAGCAAACCCCGCGTCCTCCCGCCCGCCTGTTCCGTGTGCCCTGGGCCCTACTGACGGCCCAAACCCCCTGTACCCTCCTCCTCCCGCCTGTTCCGTGTGCCCTGGGCCCTACTGACGGCCCTCACCTCGGAGCAGAGCTGCCATGTGCCCCAGCACGCTGCAGCGGGGCTCGGCAGCACCGGCACGCTGAGCTCTATGATTCTGTGACAGTTGCTCCTCAGCGCGTTCCGTGCTGCTTGGGAGCTCAAACCAGACGTTGATTTTAATTTAGGAAAATGCTCCAGTGCTGACTGGAGCCTTCTTGGTGCCATCAGCCACCAGAAGAAGTTTGGACTTCATGCATGCAGGCAAGAAAATAATGTGCAGCCAAACCAGCTCCACTGTTTGAGCTTGCAAGAAACAGAGTGATGCTACGATGTGAATGTAACCTGGATTCAGACTTCAGGTAAGAAGTATTAAAACTTCATTTGTTTTACTCATTTAGAGCAACACTCGGTGCCCATGGTGTTTAACTTCTGGATACCGCCCGTGGGGACGTCACTGCATCTGTAACTGCCCAGCTCATCTGTAACCCCAGTTCTGCTTGGGTCTGCTGGGGAGGCGTTCTGCTTTGGTTCCTACAACCCCGTAATTCCTCACTGCAATCTAATTGCCTCGTGCACATTGCTGAAACCAGCAGAGGAAATGAAAAGCCTCAGAAGGTATGTTAAAAGATGACATACTTTCTTGTGTTCTAACCCCACCGTGTGATATTTAAGCAAATTGCATTATTCCATTGTTATTCTCCTCTATGGACTCATGTGGTCAGGAGGGTCGCAGGGCTGCACAAGCTGGGCTGCGGGAGCCCCAGGGTCCCAGCTGAGGTGACAGACATGATGGAGAGCTGGGCTGTGGGATCCCCAGGGTCCCAGCCGAGGACAGAGGATGGAGAGCTGGGCTGTGGGAGCCCCAGGGTCCTGGCTGAGGACAGAGGATGGAGAGCTGGGCTGTGGGATCCCCAGGGTCCCGGCCGAGGACAGAGGATGGAGAGCTGGGCTGTGGGATCTCCAGGGTCCTGGCCGAGGACAGAGGATGGAGAGCTGGGCTGCGGGAGCCCCAGGGTCCTGGCCGAGGACAGAGGATGGAGAGCTGGGCTGCAGGATCCCCAGGGTCCCGGCCGAGGACAGAGGATGGAGAGCTGGGCTGTGGGATCTCCAGGGTCCTGGCCGAGGACAGAGGATGGAGAGCTGGGCTGTGGGATCCCCAGGGTCCCGGCCGAGGA
This sequence comes from Caloenas nicobarica, assembly GCF_036013445.1. Classification (NCBI taxonomy): domain Eukaryota; kingdom Metazoa; phylum Chordata; class Aves; order Columbiformes; family Columbidae; genus Caloenas; species Caloenas nicobarica. Next base: position 41,883,903 of record NC_088250.1, on the reverse strand, counting down.
CAGAGGATGGAGAGCTGGGCTGTGGCTCAGAGCAAACCTGGGGGTGAGGACGGGCAAGCAGAAACTGCAGCTGAGCAGGACACGACTTCCCTGTCCCCCCACTACAGCCCAGGCCACCTCACCACCCTGAACCTGTCCTCTGTTCACCCCAAGAACCGCCTGCTCCCTTGTGTCCCCTCCAGCTCTGGAAATGCTGAAAAACCTGGGGAGAGAGTCTGTGCTTTCATTTTAACTTTGAATAGCCGCTGGGAAATGGACAGCGGTTCATGCCGAGAGGAGCAGACAGTTCCCGCTGGAATCAATGGCGAGTGTCTCAGACCCATCGCTGTCAGGGAGAGCACACGGGTAACGGGCAGCACTTAATGAAATGCCTGTGTATGCATTGCCATTAAGGATAGATTAATGCAGTGGACTCAACATGGGGCTCCACCTTTGAATCGTTGGGGAAATGAAGTCGGTGTGGGCAGCAGCTGCTTTTCCACCAGGACCAGCACCGCGCGGGGAGAACGTCAGACCCGGCTGCTCATCCTGGTGGCTGCTGGGGGGTGCCCAGCAGGATCCGCGCGGCAGCCTCACCGGGGCAGCAGGAACAGCTGGGCTGTCCCGGTGTTTCCCACCTTCCCTCCCTCTCCCAGTGCCTCAAACCATCCCTGGCTGTGCCCTGGCGCTGGGGCAAGGCCACAGGTCTGGTGTGTGCAGAAAGCAGCTTCTGCTGATGTTCATGTGCCAGGCTGCAAGGCACGAGCCAGGTGCCCTGTTAGGGACGCGGTGGCCCCACCAGGAGGTCTCACCGTTTTCCCTGAGTTTTGGTGGGTCACACTGGTCAAAACGACCCCCAACAAATGAGGGCTGGCTAAAGTGGATTAGTTTAAATCGAGCACTTATCCTTTCTAAATGTCAAGAAAAGGCAGTTTTGCTTTCTGAGGTGATGCATGCCGTGGGCTGTCAGTGGGGTCCCTGCCCACCTCCCCGCTCCCGCCAGCACCCGGTGCTGAGCAGGGACCCCTCTGTCGGGGGCCAGGCTGCTCTGCAGCATGCAGCCCCTCAATATAAAAACAATATTTAGCAGGCAGGTGTGTTGTCAAACTTAACTGACAAAGATTTTAAAGCAGCAAGACTTTCAAATGTAGGAAGATACTTGGCACTAAGGGTTTCAGCAACATGTGAGTTATCTCACTGCTAGGGCTGAGAAATGGGATCTGTCTCAGGCCGGGGAAAGCAGGACCGTGACACAGCACGAGGGCACAGGGAGCTGCTGGAAGGGAAGAAGGAGCAGGACACACAGTGTGTGTCAGACAGACAATGTCCCCAGCCCTCTGTTCTGTTGGGGGATGTGGGCACAGAGAGATGTGGTCGTGCAGGGCACAGAGAGCAGGGTGTAGGGGTTCGGGGTGCAGGGTGCAGGATGCAGGAGCGTAGGATGCAAGGGTGCAAGGTGCAGGATGCAGGAGCGTAGGATGCAAGGGTGCAAGGTGCAGGATGCAGGAGCGTAGGATGCAAGGGTGCAAGGTGCAGGATGCAGGAGCGTAGGATGCAAGGGTGCAAGGTGCAGGATGCAGTGTGCAGAGGCGTAGGGTGCAGGGTACAGGCTATAGGGTGTAGGGTATGGGCAGCCCCTCCAGGCCATGGCAGGAGCTGGCAAACGCAGGGAAGGCTGCGGGAGGGTGGCTGCTGGCATCCCGCAGGGACACCGAGCTGTCCCGGGGCGGCAGCCCAGTGTGTGCCCCTGTCACTCCAGCCCAGCCAGCGAGGAGGTGGCACGGTGGAGGTGACACGGCGGCGGTGGCTGTGGTGGAGGTGACACAGTGGCCGGGTCCCCTCGCCGTCCCACCCTCCCAGCCCCGGCGAGGCGGCGGCTGCGGGAGGTGACCCCGGCAGATCTGGAGCCCAGAGAGGAGGGGAAGGAGAAGAGCTCGTGGGCTTTGCTGCTGTCATCTCGCACTTGTACAGCAAAGTGCTGTTAGTAATCATTTAAATGCTCTGGTTGTCAGTCACTGCTCTTTCTTTGTAAATGTTACTCATTTCATAAATAAATCAAAACCTGCAGACCCTGGGTTTTCAGAAACTTGAATGCTTTTGTTAAAATTGTATGAAGCAAATTCACAAACACATGATTTATATTATCTCAGCACAGCACAGGACATGATAGAATATACTATTTAAATTAACTTCTCTCCCAACAAATGAAATCAATTCTGTTCTTGGGTTACTTTTCATCTGCCTTTTGTCTTGTTGCTGAATCTTTTCTATTTCTTTCACTCATTCATCTATTGTGCCCTTTCCTTGATCTGATAGCATTAAACATATAATTAAGTCATAAAGGAGGGAACTGATGAGTATAGCAGATGGTAATTGCTTCCTACATTTGAATGAAATGATATGCATTGCTACAATTTACAGCTCTCGCCTCATATTTTATTCAGGAACCTTTTATCTCTTTTCCTGCAGAATTATTCTGCAATAAATTTAGACATCTTATCAATAGCTTGTGTGATAGTAGCAGAAACAGGGAAAAACTGAACTTTGTGCATCTTAATGTTTAAAATAATTTTCTACAATAATCGAATTATCTACCAGCAAATATCACGTATACAACCTGAGTGACTTGGCTGTTTTCCTTTTGAAAGCTCACCCCATGATTAAAGAGAAAAATCAGCTCAAATGATTACAACTTATTGAATTAGGAGGTGCTGGGAACCTAATAAAGCCGTGTCTCTTTGGGCGAGTTTTATTTTTCAATGCTCTGAGGCCTTCTCTGTCTCGGAGGTATCAGAGGAAGGGCAGGCAGGAGCACTCGGAGGGTACAACGGGCGGCGTTATGGGACCTCACGCTGCAATGCGTATTTCTCCACTCTTAGAATTAAGAAAAAAAAATGTTTAAACTTATTTCCTCTGCAAATGCAGACGGGCCTGGCCGGCTGGGCCCAGCACAGGGAGGATGCAGAAGCATCGGCGGCTGCTGGAGCTGCCTGGCCCTGCCAGGAAACCTCGAGTGAAGTCGGTTTCTTCTTCTGTCTGGTTCTTTAGAGTGAGGGAATTTATCACTCACATGGAAAATGGAGTAGGCACATGATCCAAAAAATGTAAGTAAAAGAGGACAAGGGATGATTTGGGGAAGAAGGTCCGCATTTTGATACAATTAATTAAAGAGCCAATGGGGGTCATGGGAGAACAGGCACTGGAAAATAATTAAATTGATTTGTTTTAGTTAGATGGACAAACTGTAAAAAAAAAGAGACATATTAAAAGTTACCTTTTTGGTTTTAAGTCTAAGTTCAGGACTAAGGGTCCTTAGTTCTGTTCTGTTCTATTCTATTCTATTCTATTCTATTCTATTCTATTCTATTCTATTCTATTCTATTCTATTCTATTCTATGCCACTTTGGCTTTTGGCTGGGAGGGCGGGACCCCAGGCTGAGACTTTTTTTTTTTTTTTAAAATTACGATTGAACTTGATGATCTTAAAGGTCTTTTCCAAGCTAAATGATTGGGTGGTTCTGTGCAGGGCTGCTGTAGCCAGGTGACAGCAGGGACACCCTCCTACCTTTTCAAGGGATCTCACAAAGGCTGCTCCAACGACAGCCTCAATATTCCAAAATTTTCTGGAAAAAAATGGCTCTATCTTTCCCTTTTTATGAGTGATGAGGCAGAAATCACACAGCTATCTTTACAATTCTCCAGCTGTGAGACAGCATGGGAGGAAAGTCCCAGGCTGGGGACAACCCGGAGCAGCTCTGCAGACACCCGAGGCGCCCCCAGTACAGGAGGGGGATGAATCCCGGCGGGTAACAAGGCAGCGTTTCTGCCGACGTTTCTCGAGATGGAAATGGATGTGGCCACACACGCTCATGTTCTTTTTTTCACAGGAGGTTGTTATAATAGTATGAAATACAACAATATTGGCAAGAAACAGGTCTTTATGTCATTTCGCCCGTCATCTTTTTTATTAGGTTAAAAGCGTGATGGATAAAAGTAGCTTCCCGGAGCCGGTGTTCTGGCTGCAGCCCGGGCAGAGGTCGTGGCTGGTGCTGCAGAACAGCCGCGGCTTCGGGCTTTGGGCGCTACTGAGGGCTGGACCAGCAGCAGCAAACGGTGCAGCCCCAGGGCAGGGGACAGACGGGAAGGGTTTCCTTAGAATGGAATTTCTGCCATATTTAGCCCACATCAGACAATTGTAACAACTGCCACTCGAAGCTCCTATTGCTCCAGGTGAGTTTTCAGGACTGTTTTACTTGCAGCGCGAGCCACTGTTGCAAGTCATTGCATTGTAAAGCCTGTGTGTCCTGAGTGTGCGCGGCAGCAAAGCCGCCAGCTGACACCACGCAGAGCATCTTAACTTCCCATTGCTTTCCTTCTATGGAGTGGGGCAAGAAAGAGCTGTCAGTAATAATTTCCCGAGTGATTTTTAAAAACCCGTGACTCCCTCCCTTATTAGTTTTAATAAAGAGTCACTGCTCCCTAAGCTTGCTTGGAAAATTATTACCTATCAGCAAGAGAGAAGACAAACGCAGGAGCTATTGACAGGAGTGCAGCGAGCCCCTGTGACGGCTGTTCAGAGACAAGCAGTACCTTTTTTCCCACAGACCCCTGCAATTAAGTTATTTTTGAAGACTGGAGCTGTGCTGAGCCCTGGGAGCTCCTCACAGCAGCAGCCGACGCGTGGCCGGGCAAGGGGTGTGCGGGGCGGGTGTGAACCCCCCGTCCTGCTCCTGTCCCCACCCAGGGGACACGCTGGGTTCCCGCAGCACCCAGGGGACACGCTGGGTCCCTGCAGCACCCAGGCGACGTGCTGGGTCCCTGCAGCACCTGCCCACACCATCCCCTCCCGGACCATTGTTCTGTGCCGAGAGCATCGCGGGCACAGCCTGGCCCTGGGCTGGGGAAGACTTTGCGACTAGCGATGTGCTGGGCTTTCTCGTTGGCCAAGCGCACGTGATGCAGCGTTTCCACATCCTCATAGAAGCAGCCCGATAGTCAGCAAAGGATGTGTAACCCTGAGCCTCTTCCCCAGCTCTCGGTGCTGGTGCAGATGAGGGAAGACCACAACAGGAGCGGTAACACACGGCCCGTGGGAGCCCCGCGCGTGCTCTGTGCTGCCCTGTTCCCACCAGGACGTGCGGGGTTTGCCGTGGCACCTGCTGTAGGACAGCGGCGCAGGGACGGGGACGGGGAGCGATGGAGACCCTGCGCTGGCCTGAGCGGGGCTGGGGCTGTGCCGAGGCGGGCAGCGCCCAGGAAGGACCGATAACCCCCAGGAAGGAACAATAACCCCACGGGAAGGCACGATAACCCACGGGAAGGCACGATAACCCACAGGAAGGCACGATAACCCCATGCCAGGGATGAGCAGGGCAGAGGGACGCCCCGCTCGGGCTCTCGGTTTGGCATCATTGGGCCAGCTCCAGAGTGGGGAATGTGCAAGGCAGCTTGTGCACCAGGAGTGTTTATGATAAATACTGGCTTTGTCAGAAACAAAATACAAGGAAATACTAGAATCCGCCGGTGTGCTCGGGTGGACGTGTCCAGCCGGGAAGGCGCGGGCTGGCTGCGTCCCCAGGACGCCACCCGGGCCCGGGCAGGCACCGGTGACGTCCCCACGCTGCCACACAGCCATTACCACACAGATGGATTTTAACACAACACAAATGACGCCCAGCATTTTACGAAATTTAGCTTTTTCTAACCTTCAGCTCAGGAAAAATATAGTCATAGTGTAGAGGTTCCACTGTTTGCAGGGAAAGGAGGGGGACTGGAATGATTCGGATTTTGGGACCCGATAGGCTAAATTTACAGTTGTGTGTTGCCAAGCTGCTATTGATGCTTGAGAGTTTCCAATTGCTGGTAATAGACTGGGGAAAAAAGATAATGTGTTTGATCGATCAGCATGGACAAATTTCATTTAGGAGATCAATAATGGTTTATACTTGACAGAGCGGAGGGACCACATTTATTTTTCCCTTTGATTGAATAAATGTTTTCAATGAGACTGTAAATGTAAAGCAATCCTAACCATTTCTTAACTTGAGGCACAGCTTCCTGCTCTAGTGTTATTGCCAGCAATGTGTATTTAAAACTAATATACAGCGCAACGGATAGCCAGAGGCTGGAGCTGCTGAATGAAACTAATGTGCAGTTTATTAAAACAGAAGACACGGAAAGTGCACGGGCTGGTTTTCCTGGCTCCCAGCAACATGAAATACCAGAAAGAGACATCACTCGGGCATATTTTTCAAGGGTGGGTAGAAAAGGGAAGATTTTTTTTTCTGAGTTTTTTTCTTGTATCAAGCATAATTCCTTCGAGCCTCTGAGATACGTAGGAGGGTAAACACGCAAGAGAAAGCAGCTACATCTCCACTAACATATGTCTCCTCCCAGCAGCCTCCATGTCCCCACGCTCTCCTGCGGCAGCGGGGACACCGAGGCTGTGGGGCTGCCTGGGACAGGCTTGGTCACCGGCACCGCCACGTCCCGGCACCGCCACGTCCCGGCACCGCCGCGTCCTGGCACCGCTGCGTCCCGGCACCGCCACGTCCCGGCACCACCACGTCCCGGCACCGCCATGTCCCGGCACCGCCATGTCCCGGCACCGCCGTGTCCCGGCACCGCCGCGGGGCCAGGGTCCAGCTGCTCCCCCCGGTACAGGCTGTGGTCCATGGGAACCTGCCGGTGTGCTGGGAACACAGCAAAGCCCTGCTCCACCGCGGGAGCAGCTTTTGGGGTCCACAGGTACTCTCACGGGCTTCTCCCACCAGCAGGGTCACTCTGGGTGACACGGTGACACCCCACCTTGTCCCACCTACCCATCACCAGCTGGACGCCGCCTCAAAACCATCTGCCTGTTCTGCCCGCTCAGCAGCGAGTGATCCAGAACCTTCCAGACCCCCAGGAACTCCCCTGGGAGCAGAGCTGCTGGCCAGACGGGGGGACACATCCGTCCTTGGCCACCACCTTGTCCCCGCTCGCCGCGGCTGGGGCACAGGACACCCTCCCTGCAAGGCTTCCAGCTGCAGCTGCTTTTGCAGGGGAGCTCAGTTTTTCTTCAAGTTTCTTTTTTAATGCAGAATTTCCCTCCTCTTTTTGTTGTTGTGTTTTATGAAGTCTCTCTAAGAGAGGCTTAAAATCAAATTTGGCTGGTGGCAGATAGTAATTAAGTTCCAGATGACACAGATGATAACTTTCCCTTGCAATATGGAGCAAATGCCAATAATAAATGCAGCTAGTTCCTAGCTCCAGATGCATCAGATTGTTTCGTTAGCTGACTTGCTCATCAAGGCGAGAGAGCTGAAATAGCGAGAAACCTGCTTCAGAAAGGGATCTGTGGCCCAATGACTATTTTAGGCACGCAGCTTGGAATTGTTTAAAATGCATATTGTCTGTGTACATTTCAATAAGGCAAATGCCAAGTACGAATGCCGTAGGGCTCCTCGGATGTCAGATGATTAAGTCTTCAAGACTTGCAGCCACAGGGTCGTTATCGATGGTACTTCCAGGTCGTTGTGTGCACAGCAAAGTTAGAGGCGATGGTTGACCTTTTGACAGCACTGCAGGGTAACGGAGCTTCGTAAGACATAAATAACAATTTCTAATTTGTTTTTGTGAGGGGCATTTGTTTAAAAATGCAAATATATTATAACATATGTGACTTAAGGATATTCAGATGGGAAAGCAGAATGTGTTTCTTCCCATTCCTTTTCCCCAGTGAATTTCCAAATGAAATGCTTAATGGGGGAAAAGGGAAGGGATGGAATAAATAATAATAATAATAATGACAAAGATCACTTACCTTGTTCTCTTTACGATTATCTAGTACCTTTTTGTCAATGACGTGCTCTCTGCTAAGAGTTTTCTCTCAGCTGAATGAAGTTTGTGATATTAGCAAAAATATGCAGTAAACTGCTTGTCAGCTTTGTTTCCTTTCCTGCCTAACGTCTAGTGTAAAGATAGAGCACGTATGACCTTATTTTATACATAGCATACTGTACAGCACACAAAATCAGGAAGCTTTCAAGAATCTTCTTTCTTTCATCTTCAATAAATTGTAAAACCAGACCTTTTAAAATCTTGCCTATTGCACTTTGTGGTGACCTGACTTAAATGCAGAAGCCGTTGGTTGACTTTATTTTTATCCTTGCAGGAAGAATAGTTGTTTATAAAACTCAACAAGCATAAAAAAACATGCTTTGGGATTATAAATAGCATTTGAAAAGGTTTTGAGATTATACACTATTGCCTGAAATACTACAGGGCAAAATTCTTCATCTTTATTCAGGTAAATGAGGAGTTCTGATCAAGGAAGGACAGTCAGAGCTTCAGGATGTGGCCAATAATAACTCAATAAATCAGCAAAGATACGATCTGATGGTGTTCAGCTTCCTTTCAACACATAATCAGTCAGCACTTAATTGTTAGAAGTTGTATAATTACAGCAGTGCCACGCAGGGGCTGCGCATTCTGTAATACTATAATTTCCTGTGTTTTAGTGGCAGGGCTTCATCAGCAGCGAGCTATCAAACCGCAGCTCATCAGACTGGCTGGGATGTTAATGCACGATTTGTAGGTGTCTGACAAGCCATTTAAAGCAATGTCTAGAGTCCTTAAGACATTGAGCAGGCAAAATAGAAAGTATAGCTATTTACGCATATATTTATATAGATATTTAGAAAACCAGTCCTGAAGTTGCGAGAGCTAAATACACACACAAGCATGAAGGGATCAGATGAAATAATGTCACAAAATAACGGGGTGATCACAGGCAAACCAACCCGTCAGCACAGCGGCTGTGTGTCACCATCAACGTGCAGCTTTACACACCGCCCTCACCATCCTCAGAGCCCCAGGAACGGGGTTCTTGCTGTGATTTGGGCAGGACCAGGTTTCCGCTCGGCTCTGTCCGTAGTTTGTGCCGTGGCGGGGCGGTGTGCGGCGGCCGCGGGGGCAGCAGCGGAGCTCAGCGGGGGGACGGCGACACGGGCGGCAGGACCCTCGCGGGGTGTCCCGCTCCTGCAGAGGACGTGGCTCCCCTGGGTTTGTGAAGGACGAACCGCTGGAGAGGTTTAGGAAGGGGAGACCTGTCTCCATCCGCTGCTCACCGTGGGCTAGCTGTGGTTGTGTGAGATTTTTTTATGCAGCAGATGGTGTGCTGTTTCAGAACACGTTTTCTTATTTCTGGTCCATTTTCCTCTGTGGCTCCCGGTGATATTTTTACGTATTCATCAGGGCCGTCAGAGCTGGATGTTTCTGACACTTGTCCTACGTTGCGAGCACGTGTCGCTGTTGTGTTGTACCGCACGCGCGCTGATGATGAGCAGGAGAGACAGGAGAGGCGCTCCCACCGCGGCAGCGTCTGCGCCGCGCGAGGTCGCGTCCAAGCCCGCGTGCTGCCGGGGGGGACGGGCTCCACCAGCCGCCGCCCCGCCGCCCCGCCGCCGGCTTCGGCGTGCGCGTGGCCCCGGAGCGCGAGGCCCAGCACCGCGCACAGCAGAGTTCTGACACGAACCCACCGTGCCGCCACGTCCGCGTTTGTTAGAGGGCACCTTCCAGCCCTTGGGAGCAAGTGCAGTGCCCGCAGTGTGCGCTGTGTGAGGATGAGCAGGCACAGGAGAAGGTGACACCGAACTGGAGCCCTGCTCTCAGTCACCATCTGCTGCTGCTGTGGGAAACCTGCCAGGTGGGAGCAGCAGCACCATAAATGGTTCACCCACCATCAGGAGTCAATTTTGGTGATAACAGGGTTTGCCCAGTGTCTTTGCTGGAAGCCGGTCCTGCAGGAGCCAGAAGTGCAAAAGCATCATCCGTGTCCAAGCGGTGGGGCAGGGGCTTTCTCACAGACCTTGGGAGGGTTTGGAGACAGGCTGGGCTGGAGAAAACTTCTCCAGTTGCTGCAGTCCAGGCAGCCCCACGTGTCCACAGAAAGTGTCGTGCAGTGGCTTTGCAAGTCCCACAAAGAGCAGCTTGGTCCTTAAATGTGCACAGGCTCTGGAAGCCTCCGTGAAGGACTTCAGGTGGCTCTGAGGTCTAACAGCTCTGAGGTCTAATGCACCAGGAGACTACCTCCACAGGCGAGGCAGGTGAGGAGCAACCATCCTAGAGAAAGCCTGCGCAGTGCTGAGCGTGGCCCCAGATGGTGTGGTGACCACACTGTTTAATCGCAGGGTTAATGGTTCAAGAGATGAGGTTCACAGCCAGGGGCGCACACGTGAGTGCCAAGGGTCCCCAGCCCCGAGGAGACACGTGTGGGCGCTCGTCTGCGTTACTGCTGGTTTCAGCATCCTGCCCCTCAGCTCTTCCGTTCTAAAATTAGAAGAAACACAGATTAGAATAGCTGCTTTGTTCAGCCCTGGAAAGTGCTTGACTTTCTTCTGGCCATGGGGCTTCGACGTGGAGGGGAGGGGGAGCGGGGCGGGCAGGAGGGGTCTGCCCTGCCTCGGTGGGCACCAGCTCCTCCCCGGCCCAGCTGAAAGGCAAAGCTGGGAGGAACATGCATGTCATGAGCAGGAAAGGTCCCTCTTCCACTGCGACAACGTCTGTTCTCCAGCACGATGGCAGCCGCGTCGCTCCGCACCCCGTGCCAGCGCAGAGCGACGACGAGGGGGACGGCGGGCAGGAGCGAGGTGCTGCCGTTCTGAGAGGAGACCGATATGCCACGGGAAAGGAGCATCTGCCATTTTGTGGACACTTCGGAAATTGCTGTGACATTTGGGTGACATTTTACTTTGTGCTCTGACCAATCGCCTCTTCCCTGGTAGCATCAAACAGCAGCTCTGCTGCCAAGTCGTCAGGAGGGAGCCTGGGGACCAGGCGGTCCCCGCCGGGGGGTGCAGGCGGGGTGGGGGGTGCCTGCTCCCGAGGGGACCGTGCCAGGCAGGGGCAGGGGGCGTGGGTTTGTGCGTCCCTCATAATGCCTTGGAGAGCATGTCCCCATGCTTGCCCGTGTCCCCAGGGAGCAGCGTTCACCCATGTCCCCAGGGAGCAGCGCTGGCCCTGCCTGGGGGCTGAGCCTGGTCTGGGCTGAGCAGATGGCCCAGGGAAGAGCTGTTAATTAAGAGCAAGGCTGGGCTGTGCACAGAGCCTGCTGCTTGTGCGCACCAGGAGGATCTGCAGAGCGGCAGGAGCTGGAGGGGCTCCCCTGCCTGCCAAATAGCAGCGAGAGCAGCCTGCGAGGCGTGCAGCCTGCAGCTCGGCGCTTTCCAAATGCACGTTATTCTCCATGAGAAAAATGTCACTGGGGCTGCACAGCTCTGTCCCCGAGCCCGCAGCTTGCCATGTCTGCATGCGGCCCCTGAGGAGCGAGAGCGGAGATGCCCATGGAAGCCATGGAGGAGGCACGGGCTGAGGTTTGGGGCTCCCGCACCCGCTGGGACCTGGTGCAGTCACATCCTGCACCCCAGCACCCAGCAAACACACCGAGGGGGACTCATCAGGTCCCAGGAAAGTGGCCCCAGCCAGGGTGAAGGTGAAGCAGGAGCTCTGCTCGCACCAGGACACGGCGGGGCTGAAGCATCACCGCCAGCACGTGCTGCCATCCACGTCCCCGCAGCTCTAAGCAACCAGTAACTGATGCTGCAGCCGACGTTACAGACCTCCGGACAACCTGGCAAACACAGCAGGGCGGCTCACATCGCCTTCCCACCCCAGAGCCTGAACCCGCCACTCGGAGAGAGGAGCAGCTCCCACACGGCGAGCGGGGCCGCTCCTTGTCCCCAAACCCGCCTTCTGCCAGCAGCACCCACCAACCTGCCAGACCCGCGGAAACCTCAGGGAACAGCTGTTGATTCTTTTTGGTCTGAAACCAGAACCAGGCTGATCTCTTTCGTGAGCTAGAAAGGAGGTTTAATCGCTTGCTTTATTGCACAAGAAAAATCTTGCATTTTGTTAATGTTATGAATTAGCAGAAATTAAAAAAATAGAGTTGTCCACACATTACTTGAAAATTGTTTACAACAAATAATGAACAAAGCAAAGCATATTGCCAGAGGCCTGGTTGTTGAGACACTGTATCACATTATTAATTAAAATACAAGTCAGCTTTTTCCAGTACTTGTAGCCTGTGGGTATCCAATGTACTCCACTTGATTGAATCAGGTAGTGGCAGCACAGGCATTTTTTATTTTGTGCTGGAAGGGATAACAAAAATGTAAAGCTGTTTTCTGCTACTTCATTTGAAAAAATATTATTTTGGAATGAAGGTGTAGCAGCTGCAGCAGCCAGGCAGGAATACCGTGGGGGACACACTTCTGCCTCTGCCCCAGGATTTAATCGAGGGGGCTGCATCCCCAGCATCCCTTGGCATGGGCAGGCGGGTCCCCAGCCAAGGCAGCCGTTTCTGTGCCACGGGAGGCAGCGGTCCCTGACTTGGGGACGTGAATTAACCCGAGCAGGAGAGCCATTTAGCTTTAAAAGGAGATTTCCCCCCTTCTTTCCTTGTGAGGAGTCAGTGAATGGCAAGGAACAAACACAGTTCTGCCCTTGCTTAGTCAAAGGAGTCTGCAAGAAGTCAATAAGATACGAAGGAGCCCCAAAATATGCCCTGTACTTTGTATGTTCTCGCTGGTAGGGACTGCGACTGGTGAGTGAGTGCAATTAGAGAAAACCCGAAAACCTCGCCCCCCCGGGACACGCGCTGCAGTCAGAGCCGCTCGGCTCTCGCTGCGGGAAGCACCGGGAACAGCGCTGGTGAGGGGACGCTGCCCGGAGCAGCGCGGGGACAACGTACCGTCTGCCTGGAATCCGAGTATATTCGAGATAAATGCAAATTTGCAAAGACTGGGTCAAAACATACCGTGATTTTGATGAGATGACACAATCCTTGCACGAGGCACCCAGGGCATTTGCAGACCTCAGCTGCTCAGCAACGTGCAGGGAGCTGCTCTGCTCCAGCATGTGCCTAGAAATGGGCTATCCAAAGCACCTGAGTGGTTTGGGAGCCCACCTGGAAATTTAAAAAGGACTTTACACCTTCGGTATTGTTTGAATGGCTCCAGGTCTTGGTACCCAGCCAAACCGCAGGGACTGCGGATGCACAGGGCTGAGCCCGGCCAGGGCGCACCCAGCAGCCTGTCTGTAGGAAATACTCCTGTTTTCGGTCAAAGGAATCAATTTTTGGTCCAGTCTGGTTTACCTTTTCAAAACCTTTTTGCCAGACTATTATCTGTACTAATAAGGATATCTTGAAGGATCTCCTAGCTGACGCAGAGTATTTTCTACTAGACTTCCCTTTATTTCAGTGTTGCTGAAGCACTAGCACTATTTTAATATTGCTTACTTAATTGCTTAATTATTGCTTAATATTTATCATTAAAGTATACAATAAAATATATAGGATGGGTGATGTATCAAGTTGGCATCGCTAGAGCAACCTCAAGTTGTGGATTTTCCTGCCTTTTAAATGCTTGATCTTGCAACATTAACATTGCATTAACACTGGGGTTTTTTGCATTTAATTTTATAAAGGCCAGGGGGAAATAAGCTGCCCATATTTGAAATCCATGCTTAAGCGCACATTGGGTCAACCCCTAACCAGATGTAAGTACACAGACAAGTTATTGGATTTCTTGATGATGAATAGAGAACAGAAAATGCACCTGTCTGGTTGCAGAGAGATCTGCATAAAAATGAAGATTATGTACACCTGCATATGCAAAATATTGATGAACAGAACCAAGCGTATGTATGTAAACCCCACAACAATTTCAGACAGAGCGGTGCAGAGCTGTTGCAAACCCAAGCATCCCCTCTGTGGGAGAAGAGCAAGAGGAGGAGCTGGCAGCCAGGTCCTTGTTAGCTGATTCGATTTCCTGGCACAGAAATCAGCTGGGAAGTTGCAACAGCCTCATCTGTCAGTCGGTTCAGCATTGGGTTAGTAAGTGCACTAATTGCTGCTTACCTTCTGTTCCGTATCCAAAAGGTTTTGGTGCTGGGAGCACTGAGATGAGGACACGCAGAGCAGGTACTGCTGCGGGAGGGGGATCCTGGGGCGATGCTGGTCCCGGGGATGCAGCTGCTGCCGAGCCTCCTCAGCACCAGGCTCTGGGGCCAGGTGGCCACTGCAGCTCACACAGCACTGGCCCGAGCGCTGGGAGCCCTTCCAAGCCGGGTCAAGGAGCTGCGCACGTATTTCATTTGTGCATCTGTGCAAGAGGTGCAAATGTAGGGAGAGAGGAAGGGACAGTGCAGCACTGTTGAAATCAGACTGCGCACTCTCCCTGGCCCTGCCTGTACTCACCAGTGCCTCCAGCCGCTGGTCCCAGCGCGTGACTGGACACCAGCCCTGCGGCTGGTCCTGCAGACCCTGGAGCTGGACCAGAGCAGCATGAAGGGCACAGAGACCTGCCAGAAGCCGGGACACCCGCCCCGAGGGCTCTTTATCTGGGAGGTGCTAATTGCAGGTGCTAATCAGCAGGTGCCAATCAGAGCCCCTTGTGCCACCTGGTGCCCCCAGCACACAGGGCAGCAGCAGGCACTGTGCTTTGCGTGGCAGTGGTCTGTGCCCCTGCAGAGCCCGGGTTCCAGCAGCGAGGAGCTACTTCTAGAGGTGCCGAAGCCACCTCTGAATTCTCAGATATGTACCAAGACACTCTGAGTCTCATAAACCCTCCAGCCCAGCCCTGCATCACCTCTGCTCTTTCCCCAGCACCCCTGCCGAGCGCAGGCAGGGCCAGCACAGCTTTCGGGGGTGCCCCCGTGCCCGTGGGTTACCGTGACCCCTGCGTGCCGGGACCTCGTGAGGGCCGTGCTGCTGGCGCGCTGCCTGCCGGGCACCGGGGGCTCCGGCTGCCAAACCCCGGCTGTCCCGCTGCCATCGCGACTGGTGACCACCCATCTGAAGCTGCTGCTTGGCGGCTTCTCTTTTCCTTGCTAATATCGCTTGGCTTTGGATTTTGTTCTACCCAAAGCGGAATGTTTCCAAGTTGATTTCTCACCGGTTTTATGTTCCCTTCAATTTAGAAAAACACATATAAATAGCAGAAGGTATATTTCTTGTGTACACAAACACTTTTCTGATGGCTTCATTATTGTGTGTGAAATTAAAACAACATATTGATGATAATTTTAGCCTGCTTTATTGTTAGTGTACAAGGCGAGCGCTGCCAGATCTGCTTATCCTCAGCCCTGTGCTGACACAGGGACAAGGGACAGCGGCTCCCCCAGCATCACTGCGGATGGAGGGCGGGAGATGCTGCCCCAGAGCCGACTGCCCCCTCTGCGCTGGGAAGGACAGCGAGGGGACATGGGGCTGGGGACGTGGGGCTGGAGGGGATGCACAGACATCACTGCCCTGCGGGGCCCTCGGAGGCTCTGCCTTAATGGCGTGACTGAGCCCATAAGAGAGTTACAATTAATTAAGCATTATTTTTAAATTAGGAAGAACCTCTCCCACAGCAGGGCAGCCTCACCCCATGGCAACCAAGCCTTTCGCATCGCTCAGCCCTGCAATGTGGCTTCCTGGGAACGAGCATCGCAGCGCTGACTGCGGCAGTGTGGGGATGCTGGGGCGCTGGGGGCACAGTCCTGTGGGCCACCCGCTGTCACGCTGCCTTCAGCCGTCACCTCTGCTGCCCACAGCGGCTCCCCTGGTCCCCCTGTGCTCCCCGGTCCTCCTGCGGGAAGGGATCGGTGTCTCCATTCGGGTCCAGACCCTTCAGCTGCCATGGGGAGGCTGAGGGTTGTACGGACTCAAGGCAAGCAGCTGGTACGGGAAAGAAAGTACATATTGTAAAGGGACCTTGCAAAACAGTAGGCTAGCAAATACCAGTGATAACTATTTTAATTCATCTCGTCTGACATGAATAGGAACTTTCTCTTACAACTGAATATAAATAGAAGCTGGACGTAACATTACTATATGAATAAATGAATTAATCAATCAATGACAAAAACATACGATGTAATCAAAAGATTTTTCATGTTAAGATTAATTTAGTGTAATACATGCCTAAATATTACATAAGGCCCCTTGACATTGAATTATAAGTCTTGGGGACGGGAAGGGCTGTGCAGCGCAGGAGGGTGGGCCGGGGCTGGGCGGGGGGTCTCTGCTGCGGTAGCCGATGCACGGGCGGTGCCGGCCCCTCGCTCTGCGGCAGCGGTCCCCCCGCGGCCGTGTTCCCCCCGCCGGGGCCGTGTTGCCCCCGGGGGCCGCGGGCCAGGCCCTGCAGACCCATCAGCCCTGCAGGGTTTGCTGCGGGGCAGCACAGCGCACTGTGGGAGCACCCGCTGCACCAGCCAGGGCTGATTGCCCATGGATGGGTCCTCTATTCGTTAAGAGCACATATTTTCTACATATGTTTCAGGCGGACTGAGGGAAAAGCTATGTAATATTCATCTATACTGCGAACAAGGGCCACAGATTTCGGGCTTTTCCCTTGCAAGCCCACGAGAGGCTGAATATTCCTGCAGGATCGGGTGCTCCCCCTCCCTGGGAAGCGATGGCAGCTGAGCACTCTCGCTCCTTCCAGAGCTGGCGTGTAAGGCTTCGCCTGCACAAGTTAATTAATCTAATGAGGCAACTTCTCTTGGTATGTTATGTGTTCTGTATGCTTTTTCCCAGCAAATGATCACACATCCTAAAAATATAATCTTCATCCTTCACTTAAAGTTATGCTTGGAAGTTGAGGTTAGACAAATTCAGCCTCAAAAGAAAATGTAATTTCCTAGCAGCAAGTATAATTAAACATATGGAGCAGTTACCAGGGGAGGTAGCACACCCCCGTGGCTTAGTCATTAAAACCTGATTATATATCTGTCCAACAGAATGGCTTTATCTCGGCTTAGTGGTGGACGCTGTCGGTGGTCAGGGTTTGTCCCGGCCCCACTGGAGCAGGGGCTCGTCCTGGGGAAGTTGAGGTGTCCGTGATCCCCCGTGTGCCCGGTGGCCGCGAGCCGGGCCGGCTCTGCGGGGTCCCTGCCTGCGGCTGGGGCGCATCTGCCGAGCCCCCCGGTACAGCCCACCAGTCCCTCCGCACAGCGAGAGAGACCCTGCCCTGATCCCCAGTGTGTCTCGGAGCGTCTGGGCGATGCAAGAGAGGTTACGGGGCCGGGGAGCAGTAAAAGATGATGCAGGGTTTATTTTTTGTAAGATTATACTATCAGGGGAAGAACCTTTTGATTTTGCATTTATGTTGTACATTGATTTCCTTTAACACAGTGACATGGGCTATTGCTAATACTTGTCTAGTTAATACTTAATGGCAACTCTGCTCTTCCAGCCGATGAAGCAATTTTATAATGTATGTAGGAAAACATACTTCTGTACATCTAATACTCTGTTTTCTTTTTCTTTATTTCTGATCCCAATTTGCATAGATTTCAAGTGCCAATATGGAGCGATAAGGATCAAATGCAGTATCACAAGAGACTCTTGCCAGGTAGGTGGACATTAGGCTTATTCTGCAGGTGCTGCAAGCGACAGAGGCCTGTCTCATTTTGCAATAGCTTAGATGGGGCCACCACGGCTAAAGTTTTTGCAACACATTTCTCCACAGAATTATCTGCAGCAAAACTCTTCCCCTAAAACTGCAGGGGAAGCCAAGATTTTCATGTAGCCAAAAGCCATTGAGCGAAAGCACCGCGCAAGTGGAAGCATCCTTCATAAGGAGGGATGTCCGCTGATGCCGGGGTGTGCAGGGGCTTTTGGGAAGGAGGAGGGCGCAGTCCCAGGCGATGCCCAGGAGCAGCTGCTGCAGAGCCGACCCTGCCTGCCCTGGGGACGGGGAGCAGGAGGAGGGTGTGAGGAAGATGATGGCCTGAGCCCAGGCAGGGAGGGGACAGCACAGCTGCACCTCCGCACAGCCCCGGCCGGGCTGAGCCCTGGAATAACCCGCCGTGCAGCACTGGCCTTGGGGCGGGATGGATGGGTCCAGATGAAGCAGAAACTTTATTTTTCTCGCTGGTAAATTTGCCAGCACCCATTATGATTAACATGAAATTCTCTTTTCCGTTTGCAATGTGCTGCTGCTAAATTTTTCAAACTTTTTATGAAGCGAGGCGTTTTGCACGGAGCCAGTGGGTGCGGGGAGGGAATGGAAATGAAGAGATTTGAGCCGGGGAGAGCAGGAGCCGGCGGTGGGAGCCGTGGAGGGATGAAAGCAGAGCAGCCAGGAGGGGGAGGAAGAGTTCTGTGCTTGGGGACGGGCGGGGACGCTGGAGCCGAGCCCTGCGTGGGGCCCTGAGCCCGGGGGCTGCGAGGGGGCCGGGAGGGCAGGGACCCCGGCAGCCCCGCGGGACATCGCCGACGCCGGCTGCACACAAGGCGAAGAACCTCCCTCGGCCCCACGCTCACCTCCCGGCGTCCCGCTGCAGCCGCTGCGGGTCTGGCACTGCTGGCACTGCTGCAGGTCTGTCACTGTTGCAGGTTTGTCACTGCTGAAGGTCTGTCGCTGCTGCAGGTCTGTCACTGTTTCAGGTTTGTCACTGCCGCAGGTCCATCCCTGCTGCAGGTCCATCCCTGCTGCAGGTCTGTCACTGCTGCAGGTCTGTCACTGGTGAAGGTCTGTCACTGTTTCAGGTCTGTCACTGCTGCAGGTCTGTCGCTGCTGCAGGTTTGTCATTATTTCAGGTTTGTCACTGCCGCAGGTCCATCACTGCTCCATGTCTATCACTGCTGCGGGTCTGTCGCTGCTGCAGGTCTGTCACTGCTGCAGGTCTGTCACTGCTGCAGGTCTGTCGCTGCTGCAGGTCTGTCACTGCTGCAGGTTTGTCGCTGCTGCAGGTCTGTCACTGCTGCAGGTTCGTCGCTGCTGCAGGTCTGTCGCTGCTGCAGGTCTGGTTCCAAGACAAGGGACTGCCAGAGGGTTTGGGGCCGTATCAAGAGACAGTTCCCACTGCAACACCCCAAATCCTGCTGTGCAGTCCTGGGACTTTGGGGAGACCCTGAGAGACCCCAGCAGTTTCATGTGAGGGCAAAGTCACCCTGTTTTCCTGTGCCCATTTCAGACGCGGGCAGTGAAAACTGGAGACAGTGCAGCCAGTGAACACACAGCGTGGTGCAGAAGGACGGATGAGGGAACACGGTGGCTCCGGACACCCAGTGGGACCAGCTGCACCTCTGCTGGTTTGTACAGGGTGCTGGGGAATTCTGGCTGTAGGTGATGCCCAAATCGCACAGCAAGCAGTGCCAGCAGGCACAGACAGCAGCGGTGCCGGCGGGGCGGGACAGCCAGAGCTGTATTTCAGGCACAAATGGATGTGACAATAAGTCCAGAGGTGAAGGTGTCGGGGCCCAGAGGGGTCTGGCTGTGCCACTGTGACCTGGTGGCCTCTCGGGGGGTGAGCGAAGTACACGGCCGGCACAGGCAGGAATTGCTCGTCCGGTTGCCTTGCAAAAGCGCGTTGCAGTCCATGCACCTCCAGCGCTGGGCTGCAGGTGCAGAGCAGGTAGCAGGAGATGCACGGCTTTGCTCTGCACCTGTGGAAGAAACCAGCCTCATTCTTTTGCAAATTTACCCCGTAATGAGAAACATATGTTATAGAACATGATTTTCTACAAACCAAGCATTTGCTGCATAGTTTATGGTTAAGTCTGAATGTAGTCACAGCTGTCATGGGAATTATGGGTTCCTTGATTTTCATAATTAAAAAGAGAGAGAGGAAAAGAGGGGAGAAGGGAGCAGGAGCCCAAGCCTGGTGCTGTGGGTGCTGCCCGCCACGCACAGCAGGGGCTTCGCTGCGGGAAGGAGAAATTCTCCTCTTGGAAATTCACTGAAATGTTTCCTATACTGGTAGGTTATGCAGGGAACAGTCTGCCTGAATCGGTGGTTAATTAGATAGAAAATATTCTAAATAAAAAAATAGATTCTGGGTTTGGGCTCTTGGGAAATCATTACTGACTAGTGACCTCTCTTAACCTGGATAAGGTTCATGCAGGAGATGTCAAAGCGTGAAGCATAGCGAATATCCGTGAGCATGTACAATTACGGATTTATTAAAGTGAAACAAGGACCATATGATAAATGTGAAAAACTGTTCCATGGACAGAGTAAGCAGGTGTTTTCAAAAAGAGCCGGCCTGGTTTCTGCAGGGGCTGTGGCCGTGGAGCCCTGGCCAAGCTGTCCCAGCGGGGACGAGGTGTGGGACAGCTCTGCTGCCGTGTCCCTGCAGCACGGGCGATGTTCCACCCGGGCATGGCGAGGATGAGCTGGTGCTGAGGAACACGTTAAAACTCTACTGGGGAAGGGGCTGCCTGGGGAGAACTGGCCCACGTGGAGGAGTGCAAAGCCAGCAGAGACTGGGGCTTCTCCAGCAGGTCATCACCCTGGGGCAGCTACCGCGACTGGGGTGCCAGGGGGCTCCCCAAGAACACCCAAGGACATTTACACAGGGCGCCATCCTCCCGTCGCCCCTCGGTCCCCACTGCCGAGGCTGCGGTGGTGCCATGGGCTCTGCGGCCGGCGCAGCGGCACAGCATCGCTCTGCGCCTCTCCTCCTGCCTTCCCCACTATTACAGCTCCCGGTAATTAATAACGTTTTCATGAAGGGCATTTTCCTTGCATTGGGAAACAACCGCAATCACATGGGCTGTATATCAACCAAAATACAAGTCACCTGGGGAATAAAGCGAAGATGTAATTGAGAATCCGCTCTTTATCACTCTTTCCAGAATTATCGAACGCATGGCACTAATACTTTTGAAACATGCTGTTCTCAAGCACTTGTTTCATTGTCATCAGATAGGTTTTTTTTAAAGGAAATAAAGCATCTAACTATTTTCAAAAGTCTCTTTGACTTTCAATCATAAGCGTGTTGCTTATTAGTGAGATGAATTTATAGGTAAGGTGCTACTCTTTTACAATCATCCTTTTATAGGCAGATGCCATCAGGTTTGCATAAGTAGTGACATTAACCATTACAGCTTTAAGTAGAAATCAAAGTGCAGAAATGCAAATAACTACTGGATTTTAATATGTAATTAGTGATGCAAAACCTTAGTTACAATGTTTAATTACAAAAAATGGGTATGTTTCACCACACTGGTTCCAAACCGGAGCACTCTGGTACATCTGATGTGAGCGGAGCCGCCGGCTCCGAGCGCTCACCCGGCGTCGTGCGACCTCGTCGCGCGGCTCACAGCAGGGCTGGGGCTGCGCACATTTGTGCAATTGGATAAGAACCCGAGAACCAAATCCTAAATCCTATCTATTTGTGGGGATTAGCCTGTTCAGCTAATTCACTGAGGCGGGATTTTTGGTTATTCGACTAGTCTGTCAGGCTGCATCCTGGGGGAAATCAGGCAGCATCTCTGCAGCTCGCAGCCCCCCGGCGGATCAGGGATGCTGTCACCGCCCCGGGGGCCGGGCTGCGGCACACGGCAGCCCTGCCCGTCACAGGAGAAGAGACTGGAAAGCTTTCACAGTTTGATGCCTATGGCCCAATTACAGGGAGATTAGCAAGTTTATTTTTTTCCACCTTGAAGCAGCAGCCCACCTCCCCTCCCCTCATCCAGCCAAATGCCATAATATTTCATGGAATCTCTAGTGTCACTTGAGAAAGGCTGCTGATAGACATAGGGAGGAGGGGATGGAATAAAAGAAGTAGACAAATAAAGGACAAAGGGCAGAATGCTGCTTGATTTATGTAGAGCATCCTCAGGAGAAGCTCCCCTGAGCAGCAGGGGCAGCATGGCAGGATCGGGCCCCAGGTTTGCACAAGGAGTTTCCCTTAGAAACCAGAAGGGAGGAGAAATTCAGCAGTAACAGCAAGAGGAAAACACATGATTTCAGACACAGCTCAGCAAGAGAGGCACCAGCACAGTGTCCCACTGACAGTCATTGGATTTTGTTGAGTTTGCAAGATGCTGATCCCCTGAAAGTTCAGAAGTAGTTGCTGGGAGTTGAGCAATTCTTTGACACTCATTAATGCTGATAATACCCGATCAAAGGCCAGATATTAGCTGTGCAAATACAGGCAAAACTCTTTTGCATAAGAAACGTCTTTTAAAAGTTGCAAACCACCCCAGCACCAGTGGTGGGGAGGCATTCATTGTGTCATACGCATTAATTCAGCTGGCACATTACAATGTTAAACTAAATGACATTATTACAAAGCTGTGCTAAGAAGTGTTGACAGGTCCATATGGTAATTTTACAATGTATAATGAACACACAGACTCCTTTCTTGCAGAAATTTATAGTTCAAATCTATACCCAGGATATCCAGTTTTATTTCCAGAAACTTAAATTGACTTATTACAATGTAGTGAATGTATAAATTAGTTCCAGTAGTTAAACTGAAGCATTTCCCTACAGACTCAATTAGATTCATTAATCTACTGTGTAGACCTGTAAACGGTCCATTGTTCTTTTCCCCCCCAAAATGTCAAAAACTATTTCTCTAACTATAAAATATTTCCTACAAAAACTGTTTTAAATGGTAAGAATTATTTAATATTAGGAACCCAGACCCACAAATTATTCCAGCGCCCTTGTTCCTCTTCAAAAGAAAAATAGGGTTCAGCCCTCGCCAGATAATTTAGTGGGACGGAGGCTGAATTCACTCTCCTATTAAGCTTAAGTCCTACTGACACAGAACAGATCGCTTTCCACCCTCATGCAGGAGAATAAATCGGCTGGAAAGGGGATCCTGGTGTGTTTGTGTAACCTACAACATGTTGCTCGGCACGTTTGTGTACAACCAGGCGTTGCCAGGGCTTGGGCACAGCATCGGTGGGGACCCAGCGGGGACAGCAGCTGGTGACAGGACCCCGACCGCGTCCCACAGGGACCCGGCTCTGCAAGAACCACAACCTCTGTTCACAGGCCAGGTCTTAAAAATATCGCTTCCTCAGAACAAAATCTGCTTTATTCGCAGCCATCGGCGCGGCTCTGCCCCGAGTCGGAGTTTCTTCCTTTTTTGTTCTGCTGCACAATGGGATTGATTATTCACTGCTTTGTGGAAGGGACACAAACCCAAGATCCAGGCGACCAACAACGTGTCTTTTATTGACAGGGCCTGTCGCGGTTGAGACGGACAAACGACACAGGGCCTCATGGAGCCAGTTAAACCCTGCAGTGACAATTACAGAGCACCGTTCCCAAAAAAGAGAGGTCAGAACAAGCCCACGTCCCAACAGAGGGAGGCGGTGAGCTGCGGGGCGGGAGGTGGGGAACTGCCAGGACCGGGGGAACCTCTGCCAAAACCGAAAGTAGAACTTGCACAACTTGCTTCCACGCGAGAAAACTGGACGATTCAACTTTAGGAAAAATGAAACTTTGGCATCACAAAAACTTCATGCAGCGTTTGCAAGAGAACACACAGAAATAGGAGGGAGGGGAAGGTGCACCCTGGGGTGCTGGGGTGTAGCCAGGCATTGCCTGGTCTGCCAACAAATGTGATGACAGAAATGAAACCACAAAGTATTTTCTCAACGACTGGTCACTCACACCGGTAAGCAGAAATGTTTCTTCTCGTGGAGCAGGAGTGTGACCTGGTTCTGGGAACACTCACGCATCAGACACCTATTTCCCGGAGGACCCCATGACGAGCAGTTTTGGGACGCTCACAACAATGTTCTTGGTTGTCCTGACTCCTTTGGTTCTACACTGCCCTCTGAATTCAGCTTTAGTGCTGAAAAACCTGAAAATGTTCCATGAACTTCTCTGGGAAAACCTGAAAATCTACATCAAAACCTAGAACCTTGCACTAGAAACAAGTGCGAGATATCTAACACAGCGTGCTGAGCTCTCAGAGTAAGTTGAATGATGTTCAGCAAAGAGCCATGAAGAAGAAATTCCTGGCACAATCTGAGTTTGGATCCCTGGATGTTTCTCACCTTCAGCTGCGCCGGGTCTGGGTCCCCTCCTGCTCCCCCTTCCCTGGCCAGGAACGGGGACACTCGCCCCGATCCGCACGGGGCCACAGAACTTGCCGCGACATTCCCTACCTGCCGACTTCAGCAGAGGATTGAATCATCCCGCACGGACTGCAACGACGAAACCGAAATCTGGCTGTGATGGAGGACAGTGAATTGCATTGCCTTCCCACTCATGAACTAGCAATGAAGTTGCTTGGTCCTGATTCTCAAAGCTTTACCGCTGTCAATGCGCAAAGCAGAAGGATCACCACATGATTCTTCAGGTACGAGGTCAGGTTTGCAGCATTCGTAGTCATAAAGCTTTGGCTCCGACTTCTAATCCAAGCAGATTTTATATGGGAGCCACTGAGAGAGAATGAATATGGAACACTAAGATATCATTTATTATACCATTCCTGCAAGCATGACCCTGTTCCCGCACCCCTGCGAAACGCACAAGCATGCTCTGGTTTCAGTGCAGATGTTGCTTGCAGACAGATGATTGCAAGTTTGGTGATTGACTTGTGCTCTTAAAAAATGTGTGGTAGACACCCTGTTTTCACTGGGTTTTTAGTATCTTAATAGTTCCCCCAGGTCCACTTGGCTTCTTTAGAAATAACTACGGTCAGCTACGAGAACAGCCTGCTGCGAACGGTGTGAGAATGTGTCGGAGCAAACCTGCTCCCACCCCAAAGCCGAGGTGCAGGAGGGAGGGGAGGCAGGTTGGTATTATCAATTGCACTTTTATTGCGGGAGAGGTTTCCAGCCCATCTTGCCGTGTCCTGCAGCTCTGCAGATCCTCTCCTGCTCCCTCTCTCCCACGTCAGTGTTTTCCCCCAGGGCAATGGCATTTCCAACACATCTTTGTTCTGCTCCCAGGACAACTCTGCCCGTGCCCACGTCAGTGACCTTGGGCACTCGTGGGAATGGTGTGCGGGTGGGAATCCCAGCCGGACACAGGGCCCTGCCATGGGAAAACTGTGTCCTTCAGCTGCTCGTGCCACTGCCACCGACGCTATCACCGCTGTCACTCGCATTTTTGCCTTGCCATCAGCCAGAAAGCGACCTGCTGACTGCAGCGGGGATTTTGTTGTCTGTTTGTAAAGGATGCACCTGTTCTTCCTTTCCCTGTATTTCCCCTCCCCTTATTTGACTTTAAAAGTTTACTGTGTAAACCAAGAAGTGGCCGTATGCACATGAGGGAGTCACTCGTGGCTAAATCTAATCTCTCTGCTTCAGCTGGCTCTACAAAAGAAGAAGTTTCCCAATTTTTGTGGCAAAACGGAGAACAGACTGAACTGCAGCAGCGAGGTGCCAGAGGGCAGGCAGCAGCCCTGCGTTGGGGATGGGAGGGTCGGATTTGGCACCGAGGGAACTGGGGAAAATCGTCAGTGGAGCCGTTGGGACCAGGCAGGACGTTCCCTGGGGCTTGGCTGTGGCTGGGTGCACGCGGAGAGGACGGGGCTGCAGGGCTGTGCCCGGGGGTGCCGGTGGGGGACGCCAGCGCCTCGCAGGGACAGCGAGGCACAAGTGTCGCCTGCGAATTAAACCCTGTGACTCAGTGTTCCCAGCACTGGCATCGTCAGCAGGGCTGTGCTGCAGGGCGAGGCACAAAATACCCGCTTTGTCTGGCACTGGGGGCGTCTGGGTCTGGCGCGAGGATGGTGGCTCTGGCAGTGAGGAGTGGCCTGCGGGGACACGCTGGTGGCCCCACACCAGCCCCGGCCCTGGCAGGGCTCCGGGGACACCCGCGTAGCTCCTGCACGACTCCTGTAGTGCTTGCAAGCTGCAGAGGCATCACAGGGTCCTGTTTCCAAATTGTCCCATTTGCTGGGATCAGACTAGATGGTTAATTAATCCATGTTTTATTATCCCTGGGTTTCATGGGGCCCCTGTCAGCCCCAGCTGAGTTCCACCAACACATCCAGGTGGCACCAGTGGGACCTCGGCCGCTGCCCAGCCCTGGTGCTCAGCCCTGCTCTGATGATGCTCTGGCGATGCTTTGGTGCTGGCACCACCTGCTCCTGCCCACCCTGCCGCTGCAAACACAGACCCGCTGCCAGCACAGGGCCTGGCGCAGGTTTTGGGGAGTTCTGTGGCCAGGCATTGCCCGTCCCCAAGCCCTTGCCAGTGCCCAGCGCGGCTGGTCGCCGCGGGCACGGTAGGGAATTGTGCTGGACAGGGGGCACAGGGTGCATAACACATCGACATTGTTCCTCTCCAACTAAAGTTATTTCTGCAATGGAAAGAACTCAAGTGCAGCCGCTCTGAGTCACTCCCCCGTAAAAGAAAGTGACCATTGACAGAGTGGAGCCGCGCTGCTCGGGGAGCCTGCTGCAGCGCCACAATGGGAAGATTGTGCAGGAAGAATTCGAAGTAAATAAACTGGAAAATATTTAAAATAAATGTGAACAGAGTGGTGAGGTTTCTTTGCTAGTTTGTTTCTTTCCCTGGGAGAAGCCAGAGCAGAGTGAGAGCAGCTGCAGAGCTGCCGGGGAGCCCCGTGTCCCCAGGGTGCGGGGGCTCTGCCTGTGGGTGCCTGGGTCGAGGGGCAGGGGACCCACCGGCTGGCTACCAATCCTTGGGAAAAATGATTATTTTATAAATATACAAATATACAAGCATACAAATATAT
The DNA here is from genome assembly GCF_036013445.1 of Caloenas nicobarica. Lineage (NCBI taxonomy): Eukaryota > Metazoa > Chordata > Aves > Columbiformes > Columbidae > Caloenas > Caloenas nicobarica. The sequence goes on along the minus strand of NC_088250.1, from coordinate 41,857,486 downwards.
AAAAGCATACATATACAAATATGCATGCATATGTGTGCATTTAAGGGGCTGTACCTGTTCTACAGACACACCCCTGTTACGGTGGTATTTAACTCATTTAGCTGTCATGAGAGCACGTGCTGGGCAGTGACCCTGTGGCTGTTCCCACATCGTCCTTGGGGTGACCGGGGTGGCTTTGCTGTCCTGCCGTGTCCCTGGGCACAGGGACTGCCAGGGAGGTGTCTGCCTTTAGTCCTGCCCAAGGGACGTGTCCCAAAGCTTCCCGCTGCCCGGGGCTCCCGGGGCACAAGTGGGACGTGGGGACAACTCCGACACCCCTGCTGTCATGGCAGAGCCACGGCACACCTCACTCCCGGGGGAACCAGGGGCCGCTGGGTGTCCAGACGTCTGTCCACAAGATGTGCCCACTGCTGGGATCTCGCCCACCAGAGGGGTTACAGCCTGTCCCGGGATGGCTGCACCAGGAAAAAGAAGTGATGGGACAACACCCTCAGACACGTGGTGTGAACTGTGGGGTTGTCCTGTGCAGGGGCAGGAGTTGGAACCGATGATCCTTGTGGGTCCCTTCCAACCCAGGACATTCTGTGATTCTATGACACAACTTCCAGTTTAACATGGACACCCAGAGCCAGCATACACCCTTAATTATCTTCCACCTGCTTGGTTGCAGAGGGCACAGTGACACACTCCAGCCCCAGCCTCTGCCAGAAAAGACGAGTCCCAGCGAGCAGCATCTGTCCCCGGTGCCTGGCGTGGTGAGGAGGGACCCTCCGGCACTGCCCAAAGAGCCGCGGCTGCCCCTCCGGTTCGTGACAACAGGCTGAGCTGGCTGGGTCCTGACGTCAAAGATAGGGCTTTATCAATGTCACCTTTATGTTAGCAAACAGATTAAATGCTTCTAATATCTCCCATAATGGCATTCTGTATGGTCGAGATCACATTGGCGATAGTATATTTGATACAGTTGTAAACCTTGAAAGAATAAGGGCTGCCTAAGAGAATAGCTTTTTCTAGCTTAAACACATTACAGTTGCGAGTGTAAATCACTTGTCAGTTGATGGCAAATGTAACAGTGTTATAATCGGAGGAAAAAAGAAATAAAGTGCAGATAATCTTTTTCGCCATTTTGCTGGCAGCGTCGGCGGTGGGAGACTGACAGCCCTTCACTTGAGTGGCAGGTGTCCTTTGAAGCGCCTGTGAATCACTATCTGTGCAGACTGTTGAAATGCATATTTCCATCCTTATCGTAAAGGAATGGATGGGCAAGATAGGTGCTGTTAACATTGCAAATAGCTCCGGAATTATTCATTGTCAGCTCCCGGCAAAGAATAGGGGGAAAGTTTTATTATTCACCGTGCACAATAGCCGGATGCTTAATGATTCCCCACTACCTTGGCAGGATTGTCTGCCGACTTCAGGCGCTCGCGGTGGGTGACACAGGTCTGGCCAAGTGTTAGAGCAAGATCATACGTCCCGGGCCCATTTTAATTTCTAATACATTAATCTTTCCCTCGCAGATGCACAATGAATATTCCGCAGCCCCTTGTTTGTCAGGAGCTGTCTGCCTTTCATCTATTCAGGTGGTTTCATTGACTCTGAAAGCACTTCAAAGGCCTGATCAGTCAATGGCAAGTGTGGCACAATAGCCGGGAGCCCCGCTCCCCCCGGCCCCCGCCACCCCGGCCTCTGACGGACACGCTGACACCCGCTCCCCGGGGACGCCGGGTGTCCCCAGCACCGTCCCGGCCTTATCGCGGGGGGACGGCGGCAGGCGGGCGTATCGCACCTCCCCAGCCGCCGAGCCCGACCCCGCGCCGCCGCGCTCGCTCCGCCGGCCCCGCGCCCAATTAAAATGGATTAAGTTGGCTTAGTGCTGCTTTACAAGCAAGCTGCACGCACCGCACCATTCATTTTTAATTTTAATCCTTTGTCTCGGCCTGCTAATTACGATTGTTTTAAGTTCATTATCCCGACGCGCACATTGTAAGTGGCGGGATCTGCGTGCTTGTAAGCTGTGTCCTCACTTCTGCAGGTAGTGACCCTTGAATTGTTAAATGAGCCCGTGCCAGCGCCGAACAGCGCACACCGTGATCTACGATTCACTCCTCAGCTCTCGCTTCTGCTGTCTCTAATTAATTAAGCAGCAACCCCTCGACAGCGAGGGGGACAAGGGCCGTGGAAGCCCCCGGGGCCGGGCGGGGGGTGCTGGGACCCCCCGGCTGAGCTGGGGCTGCCCTCGCCCTGACGGCGCAGCTGGAGTCGTGTCCATCCCAGCACGAATCTCATCGCTGGGCATCGCTGTGGACCCGGGACTGTGTGTGCCACCATGTGTCCTTCCAGGGCACCGCTCTCTGGTCCTGGGGGAGAGCTGGAGACCACCCAGACGGGGCATATTCACAGCACACATCAACCGTCCGTTGGACTGAGGTCATTTCCTCGGCTTTCTCAGGGATCCCTACATTTGCTCAGAACCCCATGTGTCAAAAAATGGCCCAATTACCCCTGTTTTTTAGGAAATCACCTCCACGCGCAGGCGGGAGGGGTCAGCCATGGTCACACTGGGCTGGAGGTGACGGGAGGTGACATCGTGTTTCGGAGCCCTCGCAGCTGCCTGGGGCTGCAGGAAGGTGTCGGGTGCCCAAAGTGGGGTCGGACACCCCACGGCCCAACACTCGCCTGGCCGCGGGACTGGGGAGCTGCCAGCTGTGCTGTCTGCACCAGCTCTGAGCTTGGCCAAAATTAACCCTTCGGTGCTGGGACAACCGGCTCGCTCAGCTCCCTCCTTAGTGAAGGAGAACGAACTTTCGGCATCCTCCTAAATTTAGGCCAAAGACAACACCTGATGGCAACAAAGCCCTGTGCAGCTCCGGGGATGCTGCCCCTCTGCCCCGGCTGAGCATCCCTTCACCCCGAGGGCTGGGGACCCCCATCCCGCTCCCCTGACCCCAAACCGCCCGCGAGCCTCGTGCAAGGTTGCATTTTAATAACACTTCCCTGGCAGTTTCTCTTGCAGGGTTGCACTGTGATTAAGCAGGCACAGGCACACAGGGCTTGAAAAACCCCTCTGTTGAACATTGCACCAAGGCTGGCCTGCGCTCTCAATAAAAGCTCATTAAGAAAAGATTATGAACATATAACAATACATTTTAAGTGTGCTGCAATGATCCATAAAATTGGTGTGGCTAATTAGCAGATCAAATCTCTATGAGAACTGGATCACTTTAATATCCTTGGGTAGTTTAATTCTGTAGGTATTTTACTATCCACACATGTTTAGTAAAATTAAATAACAGTATAAATGTTCAGTGGGATTAAAACAACAGTAAAATGAAACCAAACAAAATGAGTTTATTTTGTTAATAGAATAACAGAGAATCCCAATGTTGATATAACATTGCACAAAATCTAGAGCAAACATAGTCTGAATCCCAGTCTCATTTCACATGTAATTAACCTTTCTCAATCAAGCTCAGCATCTCTTCTACCTTCTCCTCAACGGCTGCGCACCCGCGGCTCCTCCTGCACGGGGATGGGAGGCGGGCGGCACTTTGCGGGGCTGCTGCTTCCCGTGCTGGTGCTGGTGCTGGTGTTGGTGCCGGTGGCTGGTGCCGCTGGAGATGCCCCACGTCCTGGCAGCCTCTCTCCGGCAGCGGGGCCGGGCAGAGGCCGGGAACTGCTGGGAATGTCGGGACACCTGATAAGTTCTCCAAGAGTTTAGGTCCCCCCAGTAGACGTCCTTCTCTTTGGGGAATATAATTTTTTTTTTTTCTTTTTTACAGTACTTCAAATGAGCATCTGGACAGAGATGCTCCTGCAGGGGGTTTGAATCTACACTCTCCATGCAATTTAATCTTAAAAAAAAATCTGTCTGAGCGAGACAGCAAAAAGAACCAAGGCTGATTCTTTTTTTTTTTTTCATTTTACTTTATTTGATTACACAAAAAACCCTGAAGAAATATTTTAGAGTCAACCAAAAGACAAAAACCACCTTAGCTTTCCTTCCCTACAAAATTTAAATGGTTAAAAAGTTTTTATTTCATTTTGTTTTCAAGGCTTTCTACCTCTCAATTTATCAATCAAGTTGCACTTTCACAACTCTAAGAGAACGAATCTTGAAACAGACGATCGTGTTATTTTTAGTTATCAATAGCTATTGTTTCTGGAAAACACTTGTGTATTCTAGAGCCCAATGACAATTGCAGTGAATAAAGAGGATAAAGCCAGGGGTACCTGTGTAGGACTTACATGTACAGAAGAAGAACCGAGGCAGGGAGAATGTACTGACCTGCTCGGTCACTCTGGCCCAGGGGACAGGAGTGGCAGCAAAGTCCATCCCTGTCCTGGGCCCCGGGTGTTTGGCCCTGGGGGTGGGGGACATGGGGGGTCGGTGTCCCCAAGACCCCGTGAAGTCCCTGCAAGGGACCCGCATGATCCCCAAGGGATGGGGCTGACCCGGCCAGAGCCCCGTCCTGCTCATCAGCGGCTCTTCAATGGAAAAACGTCCTGAGCACCCGTCCCCCGGCACCTGGAGCACCTGCCTCCCAGGTTGGGTTGTGTGTTTCACAAAGTACTCTCTGCTTTTTAATCATGCAGCTGAGGGTTTTTGTGACACTAACATGAAAAGTCGTGCTGATGAACAGTTCTATTTGTTTAAGTATTTTTTATTCCAGTCTCCTCACCACCAGCAGCCCTCCGTTTGTGCTGCTGTTTATCAAGAAACACCATGTGAAAGTTAATAATAACATAATTTAGAGCAATAATTACAATTTTATTCAATAGCTATGGGAAAACACTGAGTTGAATAATGAGATAAAAATGAGTGTCTCAGTCCTAACAGGACATTAATCAACATATTAACTGTGTAGGCAAACTGATTTGAGGCTGTTACAGCTTAATTTGTCTCAAAATCATTATTTTTTATGTATTGCATAATGCACTTTAAAATATGTGTTGGAGTGATTATATGTAAACATTACAGTTGCACAGAATAGAGGCTATGCTTTATTCTGCCCTGAACTGTAACTTTTTTATTGCACCCAGTGCAAAGTCCACGCTGCTGACACTCTGGCATTTGGGAGTCAGGCTGGGATAAGGCTGAAATCTTCTACTTTATTTCTTGCCCTCTACAGAATATTTTTTTTTCTTAGCATTCCGGTTTCTGAAGCGTTTGAATGAGCATGTTTGATTTCTCTGGGCAGCATCCCATTGGCTGTGGGTTTTTGGCGGCTGGCGGGGATGAGGGACGTGCTGGGACAATGCCGGAGCGGTGAGCACCGCGAATGTCAGATGCCAGACAGACTGGATGCTGGACAAAGAGCAGCGGTTCCGGCATTGTGAGTGGCACAGAGCTGGCTGCACATCCACATTTCGGGAGACAATGATGCAGGAGATGCTGAAAGGCTGGTGGGAACTGGGACGGGACCCTGACAGAGAGTTTGGTGGGATTCTTGTAGAGAAAATAAATGCTGAGTTAAATGTGCCACCTCTGGACAGCTGTTTTCTCTACCAAGTGTCCAGAGCCTTATTTAAAGTGCTGCAGAACATACCTGTTGTGCTTAGCCGTGAGGATTTTTTTCCCTTGTCTTTTGTTTTTCCATTCCCCAGGGATGTTTGTGTCCATCCCACTTGGCAATCTGCTCTTAGGGGTGCAAGTCCTACACGGACACCGCACGCCAGCGTCGGGCCACCTCGGGGTGACATTGTCTCTGCTGCTCCTTGAGCTTTCGGAGCTTAGTTACAGTGTAAGGATCTATTGTGATTTTTCCCCAGAAGGGCTGGAATTGTTGCCAGAAGCACACAGGCACATACCAGCGGGGGTCAGAGGCCTCGTACCCCTGAGCAAACCCCCCGTGGTCGGTGGCCGTGTCCCCTGTGGTCCCACGGGACGGCCGGGGCTGTGCTGGGTGGGAGTGTCGGGGAAGGGACTGAAACCGTTTGTCAGCTCAGCTTAAATTTGAGAAGTTCTTTGAAATGGGACACGGTGCATTTCACAGTCGAGCTTCTGAAATGTAAGAACAGAGCCAGGATTCCTCTGAGCTGGCCGGGCAGGAAAAATGCCCACCCTGGCACCAAGCGCTGCCTTTTCTTTTTGGCTGAACAAAATGGTTCAGGTTGAGCCAAACCACATTCAGGGACAGGGAGAGAACAAGCTTCACCTCCATTTTGCCAAAACAAAAAAGCACTCTCCTGTCACAATTTCTGGGGTTTTTTTGTGCAGTTTCCCCCATGGAGCCAGCACAACCCAGCGAGCGGCAGCGCCTTGGCAGCTGGGGACCCCCAGCACAAGGTGCCAGCACAGCGCGCTGTGCGGCTCCAGGTCCTGTCCCAGCACCAGGGGCTGAGATCACTGGGCTTAAAGCTTGTCCCAGCCCATTTTCTGCTTTTCCTTATGCTGTTCTTTTCCATTTCCCTTCCCTGCCCTTCCTTTCCCCTTAATACCAAACCCCAAAGCCTTTAAGGTATTTGCAGGTTGCTACCATAGGTGACTACTTCTAATTATTTCCACAGTTTAACTTCCAAACAGGTGGAAGTGGGTCTTCACTAACCTTGCCGTTCCAGAGGAAACACAGCAAGATGTGAGGGGCAGCAGGAACTGTTCAGAAAGCTGGGAGCATCAGCTGAACCCGTGTTCAGCAGCGGCAGCTGTAACCCGCGCTGTGGGCATGTGGTGGCGTCCAGCCTGCGTTGGTAGAATGTGCAGTGGCCGTTTTGTTTATTTTTACAGTAAAAATTAATATCAACAAGAATTACAATTCCACTTTCTCAACAGTGTATGCACACAGAAAGGGTATCAGCTAATGTGCAGCCCTACAAAGCATGAACGGGCTTGCAACCTGTGAGTTTGCAGCCAGGACAGTCACATCCCCCGATGACCCTGGTGCCAGGGAGCACAGGGAGGGTGAGCAGGAGCGGGCAGCTATAGCAGAGGGTGTGCAAAGGCCAGATTCTGGTTTAAAAAAATCTCTGCTGCAAGAGGTTGATGCTTTGCTGCTTTGAAGAATGCCAGAACTACAGCACATTCACGTTTGGTTGTGCTGGCTGTTCTGCCGGTGCTGTTGAATGACACCAACAGCCACTTGGCAGAACTCTGCTGCATGGCAGCTGGGGACAACGAAGGCTGCAGCATCACTGTGACACCCTCTGCTGCAGATGTCACCAACCCAGCAGCCGTCAGGGCAGCTCTGGGATGGAAACATCACTATGTACCCCTAGCTGTGGGGTTAGAATCATAGAATCCCTTTGGTTGTAGAAGCCCCTCAAGATCACCGAGTCCAACCGTTCCCCACCCTTGGCACTGCCCCATGTCCCTGAGAACCTCATGTCTGTCTGTCCAACCCCTCCAGGGATGGTGACTCAAGCACTGCCCCAGGCAGCCTGTTCCAATGCCCTACAGCCCTTTCCATAAAGAAATTTTCCCCAATATCCAATCTAAACATCCCCTGGCACAACTTGAGGCTGTTTTATCTCGTTACTTGGGAGAAGAGACCAACACCCTGACTTGGCAGAAGTGAAATCAGGCTGTAATAAAGAACACCTGGTGGTGCAGTTCCTGCAGGTGTGGGCAATTCAATGGCTGGTCTGAATTAGCACCTGGTTTTAAGTTCCTTTGTAGGAGCAAAGCCCAGCCCCTCTCATTGGGACAGGGTGGGGTGCAGGGGTGTTTGTAGCTGGAAGGGTTTGTTCCTGAAGGAAGAAAAAGTGTCAGAAGCTGAGAGCTGGTCTCCACCGAGGCTGGAAGGCTGAGGGGGGGTCTGGCCTCCTGATGGACCTGGGTGCTCCTGGTCACCCACCCGCTGTGGCAAGGGGGGACCTGGTGCTCACCCCGGTGCAGAGCTGGGCTGAGGAGCGGGGCCACTGAGCGCCACCCGGGAGACACCTCAGGGGTGTCTGAGCGTTGTCCCAAAGGTGCATTTTCTCCAGCTCTGGGTTAGCTTCATGTGTTTCCCAACCCTCCCTGGGTTGGGAGGCACACTGGGGTGCTGCTGCCCAGGTGGAGTGAACCTGAGGACGGGGGTGGCCGGGGAGCCCCTGGGCTATGGGGCGCTGGCAGTGGCACAGATGTCCCCCCCGAGCCACGGGTCCCTCCTTGCCCCGTTCACCAGCTGAGCCCATTTGTCCCCGCGCAGCAGCCCACGGGACACCCTGCCGGAGCAAACCCAAGCGCTCCCTCCCCCTCCCTGGCCCGGGGCGCGAGGCCACCGGCTGCGATGTGTGACAAATCCAGGCGACGACAGAAACATGTAAATCTCCGGTATTATCGGCCCTCATCGGAATGTCTGTACAAGGTACACAAGTTGAAGGATTAAGTGCTGGGAGAGGTCTGCGAGCCGGGAAGGTGCTGCGGGCTGGCGTGACGCTCTGATTAAGACACTGACAGAGTGCACAAAACCCCATTTGTTGGCGTGACATGTCAGATGGATGAAGAATCAGTCTTCGTCTACGCCAGTTCAGTTTTCTTTCAAAAAGCCTTTTAGATCAGCTGCAGGAAAAACAAGGAGGTAAGTAGCCCATTGATTTAATACAAGTAACATGCAAAGTACATAATAATGAAAATCAAAATCCTTTCATTGCATCAGTAAGGGCAGTGAACAATGTGAATTAATGCAAGCCACATTTCCCTCAACTTTTACCTCCAAAAGTAGTTTGCATTATATGGCTAATTCTCCTTCCACCCATGACTAAATTGTGTACTGAGCTTTACTTTTGTTTGACATCAAAAAGTAAATGATAGAAAATTGGATCCAACAATATGTTCTGATTATTCTTGCACTACAGAATATTCTCTCAATGTGACAAACCGTGTTTATCCCACTAGGGAGAAAGGGGGAGGAATCCCTTTGGATTTATCGGCATGAGCGATGCCATTAAGTTAAATAGCCATGTTAGTATTTAACACTGCCAACGATATTTTTATTTCTCTTTTTCATGATTATTACGATTTTCATTTGTAAAATCTTAACTAAATATAGTTTTGGTATGGAGAAACAAAAGTTATTTTGGGAATGACTGCTTTAGTAGAGAAAGCTACTCCATCCTTCAGGGCCTCCTCTCACCATGTTACTATTTGGCTCCCTAGGGCATCATTTCTCTGTGGTCTCGGAAATTTCCCTCTTTGGCCATTCTGCATATTCAGGTCTATAAACTGCCGCATAGGAACTGTTACCAACTTCTTTCATAATTTAGTCAGCCCTTAGTTGTGCAGTAGAAACACCACCATGCAATCTCACCTCTTCATTAAGGAGGTTTTTTTACATATTCAGCTTTAATTACTTCTCAGCTTGGACAAGGCCAGCAGGCTCCTGGCTCAACCAAGCCCAGCCAGGCACAGGGACAGGCGGGACAGAACTAGAGCTCCCTCTGCCACTCCTGCCTGGGGAAGCTTTGGGGCTCTGCGGGGGGCTGGACCCCATGGGGGACACCCAGAGCCCCCTGAAACCAGCCGCTCGGGCAGGGCCAGTCCTGTGCCACCTTCAAGTGCCGGCTATCCTGTGGAGGAAACACTTGGTGAAAAAAGGACTAAATCAATTCATAGTTTTATCCAAAAGGATAAAAATCCCAGGTAATGGTAAGAAATTCCTTTGGATCCAGGGAGAATCCAGCAAAAATAATGTTTAAGAGAAGACAGTTGTCAGGAAGGTCACAAAACGGCTGAGTTCATGCTGGTACAATTGCCGTGGCAGCCTGCTGAAATACCCAAAGTGGGTTTCTGCGTGTGAAACCAGTCAGTGGCGCCTGGCACAGACTGGAACGTGGCTGTGAAAGCTGCACGTGGAAGAGGGGGACCCCAGGACGAGAAGAGGAGCAACCCTTTGGTCCTGCTAACGCCTGAGTGCACTTGCAGCAGTGTCATTTTCTACAAGAGATCCTATCACAGACAACTATTCATACCCCTCGAGACTAACGCCTGAGTTGCGTGCCCTGCTGCAGGTCCCCGTTTTGCCCAGTGCTTCACCCCACATAAGCCAAGGGCCTTAAAAAATCAGTGTACAGCTGTCGTGCTTCATTTTGTACTGACAGGCTCCATCCCTCATCCACATACCCACTCTGTATATTTTACCTTGCTCGCCTCACCTTTTTTTGAAAGTCTTCTGGCCAGAAGTCTGACGTGCACAAAGAGAAGAAAGGAGTCTGCTCTGTGTCAATAGATGTGCAGAGCGATGCTGGGGACCCTTCACTGCTCCTTTTGAAGGCTGTGCCTGGGCCTCCCTTCAGCCCCAGCTGGAGAGAGCTCTGTGGCAGTCCTGGATCGCTGATACGGGAGAAGAGATGGTATTTTGACAAACCTGAAAGAGCCGATGGTAATTGTCACTGAATTCAGAATGGCAGTTGGGCACTGAAAGAACACAGGAGACATTGCACAAAATACTTCTGATGTTTAAAAATAATAGATGGAGTTAAGGAAGGGCAGGTATCCTATTGCAACATATTTAACCTCGATATTAAAGTCAGTAAATATTTTATTATGTGGTAATTTCACATTGCTTACCTGTTTCTACACATTTAAGAAGAAAAACATAGCAAATAATGTTGAGGGACTGTTGATTTCTGGCTACCTTTAAACCACGAAAGTGTAGAAAGGAAACATTGTCGATGAATACTTGTGCAAAATACTTCGACTTCTCAGTTAAAGGTTCTCTTCTGCTTCCCTTTAAAATCAATGTTTTCCTTAAAATTTGGAGCTCCTTTGAATTGTCTTGTGCGTGAACAGAAAACCTCAGCACCGACAGAGCTGAGTCTGACTGCGCAGTAAATGTCATGACGAATTAGCCGTTTTCATGAAGCCTTTTCCCAAACTCAGTCTTTAAAGAAACCTGTAACCACACGAATTTCTACAGGGTTACAAACACAAATGGAGCCTGGACGTGCAGCGTCTCCTGCGTCCGTGGGATGTTACGGGGACGGTGTTGGCTCACCCTGCAGGAAGGCTGCCCAGCACCCTGGGGAGCCCCACTGCGGTGACCCCCTTCGCCTGCGCCCCACGGCCGGGACCCGAAGCCCAGGGGGACCTCTTGGCCTCAGGGCCACGTCCGTTCCCGCGGGCAGGCCCTGCAGGGTCAGAACCCCCCCGGGCCATGGAGCCGGCCCGCAGCCCGGGGAGCAGCCGAGGAGCCGGCGGCACAGCGGCCGCTGCCTTCGGGTGCTCCCGGCGGCTCCCGCGGCCCCGAGGGTGCCCAGGCCCGGGCGGGCAGCGCGGTTCGGGGCAGCACCGCGCATCGGCGGGACGGGCGGGAGCGGGGGCCGCGCCGCCGGGGGGCATCGCCCGCCCGCTCCCCGCCGCCCGCTCCCCGCCGCCCGCTCCCCGCCGCCCGCTCCCCGCCGCCCGCTCCCCGCCGCCCGCTCCCCGCCGCCCGCTCCCCGCCGCCCGCTCCCCGCCGCCCGCTCCCCGCCGCTCCGCCGAAAGAGGGCAATGTTGCCGTGCGGAAGCGGCGGGCGGCCGCGCCGGCTCCCCCGCCACCCCCGCGGAGCCCCGTCTACCAGCCCCTCTACTCGCCCCGTCTACCCGCTCCGTCCCGCCGCTCCCGGGTCCCGCCGCCCCGGAGCGGGTCCCGCCGGGCGCAGCGGCCCCGCTGGCCGTGGGTTTCGCTGCCGGGCCCCAGCCTCGCTGTTCTTGGCAGCGTCTCGGCTGCCCCCGGCCCCTCAGCTGGGCAGCGGGGGCGGCCACGGGCCGAGGAGCCACCGGCTGTGACACAGAGACGGGAGCCCGTGTCCTGCTGAACCCACGGACACACAGCTCTGGGCCAAGCATCGCACACGCTCTGCTGCTAAAACTCCGGCCTTTCCGCCTTAAGGCAATGTTCATGGTTCACAGGGAAAACATAGATTTTTATAAATGGATAAACCAAGTTTTTACTTCTCTAAGAGGGGAAATAAAAGGTTCCTTTGCCACGCTTGTGTCCCGAGCAGTGCCCCAGAGGCGGAGCGGGGCGGTGGGGCTGGACATGCAGCGCTGTGGGGGTGCGAGGGTTAACCCCGCCGGGGGGCTCCGGGGCTCCAGCGGGTCCCATGTTCCCATATTTAACCGGGCATGAAAGGTTTAAGGCGAGTGTACTAGCCCAGGGACATCAATAAAAGCCGCGGGGGAAGCTATGTCTGATGGAGGTGGTTCCAGGAAAGCCTTATTTAACATGGACTTAGTTTACCATGAGCTCTGCTTTTCATTTCTTGAGTCAAAGCTCTTACACCAGCCATCTCATTTCTGCTGCCTCTCCAACATCTGTCAGTGGCTGTACCTGAGAAAGTCTGTTATTAAAAGAATAATAACTGTATTGCATGTTTCTGAATCCAGGATTGTATTTTCTTTCTCAAATATTCATTAAAAATATAGATTGTATTTTATTGAAAGTGGCCTTTAATGAATAGTATTCTTGTTTGCGTACAAGAAGTAGCTTCCAGTGCAATTCTCTGACAGTAATTGTGGTCTGAATTGAGACTGCACAATAACTGAGTGCAGTTAATGGCTATCCTGTGGATTGAGTGCTCCACTTTTGTCATTATCAGACTACTTTTTAAAATGCAGAAATTAGTTAGGCCAGCAAAGAGTTAATTACGTTCCTGTGACAGGAAACCCTCAAAGCACATTAATTGTGAAGAATTCTTTGTCTTTAATGCAAAGCAGAAATTCGAAAGACCTCCGCAGATGATATCACAGAAGTAGTTACTCAGAGCATCCTTGAAAAGAAAGAAAAAGAAGGAGCAATGAGTAGATGGGGAAACCCTTCTGGTAAGTAAACTGGTATCGCTACGGTGAGCTGGTGTCATTTTGCAGTCAAATGCTCGTTTCTGTGTTGCTAAATGAAAAAAATAGGCCCCTAGGTATAGCCTTTTTGACTCTGCTCGTGTCCCAGCCTCACTTTTCCCAGCACTTTTCAGGTTGCTATAGTAGCTCTTTCACCTCGGCAAAGTCAGGTAAGAAAAAACCTTCCAAACATCCCAAACAGGACACTGAGGCGTCTGAATCTGTTCACGCCAAGAACACATCATGTCGTCGTGTCCTGCATGTTGGCGTTGCCACAAGACCTGCAAGTAGTTGTTGATTAGTGGGCTGAGGAGGAGCAAAAATTATCAGCATAATCAGAGACGGTGTAATTAACTGCAGTACATAAAAATTAAATTAAATAACACCTCTCTAATGATCAAACACCATGCCGAATTGGCAGCTTGAAAAAAGTAGAGGAATAGACAACAAAAACGTATCAGGTAGCTTCCATAAAAAAAAAAAATGTGGGGGGTGTTCAGAGGTGGAGCTGCTGTGGGCTGTGGTGAGAAGGATGGGAAGATGCCGTCCAGAGCGTGAGGCCGCGAGGCTGGTGTGAACACGGGGCCAACAAACACCGTGGCCTCAGCGGCAGCAGCATTGCAGAGGATTTTGCCCCTTTGCCTCATCACTTGCTTGGCTTTGATCTTGTACCATGAACCTCAATAGAGCCCTGACCCTTGCAGGTTAAGAAAGTACCAGGGATTGGGGTTGAATTCTCAACTGGCTGAAAACTGAGTCACACTCTGATCGATACGGTCCATTCTTCATTGTCAGCAGCATTTAAGGAATGATAAGGGAGCTAGGAAGTTGGATAGTAGTGTAAGACAATATTAGATTGTTACTTTTAATTATGAATTAACAGAACATTTTTTTCCATTAAAACAGCTAGTAGCCAGTTTGCACTCAATATTATTTTTTTTCAGTTGTTGCAAAGTTTCTCCCAGCTTATTTGCTGATTTAGCATAACAGTTTAACTAAGTCAGAACCAGCTAAATGTATCTTGCCAAATAGCCCAGGCTCTTCCCATTGCAAATTATGAATAAGCCTCCTCCCTTTCCAAGCAGGGAAGCTGATAGTAATCACACCTAAAAACACAAACTCTATAGAAGGGGACTATACTTGGGGTTTATAGGGGAAAAAACCCCAACGAAACAGGCTTCAATGGAAATTTTTTTACATAAATGTTTTCCATTTTGATTTAATTACTCAATTTTAATGCAAAGTATTAGTGTTGGAAGCCAACAGCATCAAGTTACTGCTATGCACATTTCTAACAGGATTAACTTCCCTAAAATAAGTATATTATCCTAAAGAGTCTTCAAGCCTGTGGGTGCTGCCGAGAGTTGCCTGTGCCCTGCCTGCCCGTCCCTGCCCGGCTGCACTGGCGTTAGCAGCTCGTGCCAACAACCACTTTTGTCTCGGGGCTTTTGTTGGGTCAGGAAGTGCAGGAGATTTCGTCTGTCCGTCCTGTGCTCTAGTAGATGTTCCAGAAGAGGATCCCAATCATCTGAACTTGTCAGCTTTTGGGCTTCTTTGAAGGTAAATTTATGCACTACCAATTGATCTCTGATGTTATTGAACTTGACAGAGAGTCACAGAGATGTTGTGAAAGTTCAGCGTGGATGCTTCCTGTTTGTTAAAATACACCGACATACATAACACGGGAGGATTTGATCAGACCGTTCATGGTTGTCACTCACCCAAGGGCAATTCCTCAGCCACTGGACACGGCTCGACGCGGCGGTGTGGGAGCTCTGCTAACATCCAGCCTGCTTCAGCAAAGCAATGAGATGCATCATTAACTTCAAACATTTAAGCCCCATTCAGGTCCGTGTAGAGCCCCAAATTCAGCTCAGCTCTGTAGAAGGCTTCACAGAGCCTTGTGCAGCATCGTGCATCACACACATGCTGCTTGCTTTGCCTCTGGTGAAGCAGAACTGTGCTGACCTGCGGTTCCAGTTGGAAACTCTGGAGTTAGGAGTTCCTGATGGCTCATGAGATGTGGAAAATTATTGCAATTTTCTGAGTGAATTAGGAGCGGGACAGGAGCACGTGGTGCAGAGCTAAGGCAGCGCTGCCTTCGTCGCTGGGCAGAGGCGCCTTGGACGGGGTGGGCAGCGGCCACGCAAACCGCGATGCAGCGCTCCGGGGGTTGCTGCTGGAGGTGAGCAGGCAGAAACCAGGAGGTTGCCGCGGCGGGTGAGCTGACCATGAGAAGAGACAGTTGGCCAAGACTAACAAGCCCTGGGGACCCACGAGCACGGGGGAAATGGGCACCACCCGCTGCGCAAGGTGCTTCCCTGTGGGGGATGGATGGTGCATAGGAATCCAAATCATTCAGGAGGAAGCTCTCCCAAGGTTATGGAAATAGGCGCTTCATGCCAGCTCAAACCTCAGCTCTCCCCACTTAGAGAGCTGAAGGGGGATAAATGGTTTGAAGATGCTATCTGAGCTCATCTCTAACCACCCCTCTTCACTAGAGGAGCCTCCAGTGGTCCTTGTTATCTACATCAGATGCTGCTCTGCCTGGTGAATGAAAGGGAGGGAGGTCTCATCACGAATTACACCAGTAATTCTTTTCCAGAACTAATTAACTTGAAAGATACTGCACTGATTGCAGAAAAGGTGTTAACAGAAGCTTAAGAAGTTGAAAAACAAAATTAAGTTGCATTTGAAAAGGCTTTCTCTTTAATCTCAACTTTGTGATGTACAAAATACTCTAAATGGAGCATATGGAAGCAAACGATGAATTTCATTATTTGATATTTGAAAAGCCACTATATCTGAACTACTTGGTGCTGCAGCCCCTGGATCCCCGTCCTGCTGCACCCCTGACCCCACATGCCTGCAGGGTACAGGCAGGAGCAGCGGTGCGGGCAGGATGCAGGCAGGGAGCAGGCAGGGTGCAGGCAGGGTGCAGGTATGGTGTAGGCAGGGTGCAGGCAGGGTGCAGGCAGGGTGCAGGCAGGGTGCAGGTATGGTGCAGGCAGGGTGCAGGCAGGGTGCAGGCAGAGTGCAGGTATGGTGCCGGCAGGATGCGGGCAGGGTGCAGGCAGGGTGCAGGCAGGATGCGGGCAGGGTGCGGGAAGGGTGCCGACAAGGTGCAGGCAGGGTGCGGGCAGAATGCAGGCAGGATGCAGGCAGGATGCAGGCAGGGTGCAAGCAGGATGCAGGTGGGCTGCAGGCGGGCTGCAGGCAGGCTGCAGGCAGGATGCAGGCAGGGTGCAAGCAGGATGCAGGTGGGCTGCAGGCAGGCTGCAGGCAGGCTGCAGGCAGGATGCAGGCAGGGTGCAAGCAGGATGCAGGTGGGCTGCAGGCAGGCTGCAGGCAGGGCTCCCAGGGTGCCTGCAGGCAGCAGCTCTGTCCTCCTTCTGCCAGCCCCTGAGAGCAGGTTCACCCACCCCTGCCCGGGGGACCTGGGGTTTTCGTGAATCTCTCTGCACAGCTACCAGCTTGGTAATTAGAAAAACAACAAACAAACAAAACCACAACAAAAAATGAAGTCCCAGTCTTTGAATATTATTTTCACATACGTTCCTTACAAGTCATAACATGAAACTTTTAAACCAAATCCCTTTAAATTTGGTAGCACCCTACATTTCAAGGCATTTTGGATGTTGCCAGTAATATTTCTCTCTTCCCTCCTGTTTCCCCGCACTGTCCCTGTTCTCCTTTTCCATCCACCCTGCTTCACCCTCCAACTGCAGTCACATCTTCACAGCTTTGCTTTTTCCAGCATCGCTCTGATTTACAGCAGGACGGCAGAAACCCAAGGCCTTGGAGCCGAAGGCAGGAGCTTTGTGCCGGGGAGCGCTGCTGGTTTGCCATGGGCAGGAGCAACCACGCAGGGTATCCCAGCTCGGGGGGCCCATCCCAGCTTTGGTCCCCGCGTCCCCTCGCGCCAGCCACAGCTTCTAACGAGCTTTCTTACGGAGGAGGAAGATGGATTATATTTTAATATCCAGAGACTAAAATTAGTTTATATTTTAGCAAGTTAGCACTTCTTAGCAGCCGATTTACTCTTGAAGCTGCAGAATCCGTGACCTGGCGATAAATCACGCTCCGGCCGTGCTCTCTCACAGCCGCGCGGTCGGGGTGTCCGGAGCGTCATGGGGACAAACTGCGAGTCCTGCGGCCGGGAGTACAGCCCACATCCAGCTCTTCAGGACGTGGCTCCACTCGTTATTCCTGACATGGAAAAAGAGCATATTTTCTCATGTATTTACAGAAATACATTTATTATGGATTTTTTAGGAAAACCATGAAAGGGTTCTCCGCTCAGAAACAAGGTGCTTGCCAAACTGTGTGTGGGACACAGGGTGTTGGGGACGTGAGTGTCCCTCGCCTGGGGGTCTCTGGGATATCTGGGCAAAACCTGCTCATTCCTGTACAAACCAGGACAAGTTCCTAACGAGACATTAATAGGTGGCAAAGGCGGCTGCGCATAAACATGCGTTTGTTTAAACATTGTGGCCCGTATACTTAGAGGAACTGTTTATTAATAAATCAAAAGTAAATTGTTGTTTTCTGCTGACATTAAGTAACCTCTGCCAAAAAATTAACCTGTAAACTGTTTGACATCGTGGAGTAATATATCAAAATGCTGCCAGCATCCTGATCCCTCACTATGCTGTTGCAACAAATCAATTAGGCTACCAATTCTGTTCATTAGAATTCATTTAAATCTCAATTAAAAAGTTAATTAAAAGTAAGAGTGAGAAGGAAATCATGTCTAACATTCTTATTAAACTCAAATCACCAAATTAATTTTAAATCCAAATCAACAATCAGAAGTGGAGATATAAAGAAAAAGGAAAAAAACCAGCACAGCCCGGTCTCCTGTGGGTAGAGGGAAGGCGGTTGTGCTTTAGTACTCCCAAAGAGAACGATTTTCTGGACCGTAACGTTGATCACAGCCTTGTGCCCAGCAGTTCCATCCTATTTTATTTTAAAATATAGTATGTCTGATTTTGCAGATAAATTTGTCTTTGTCAGACTGAGCCTTCAACAACCCCACGAGTTCAGACAAACCCTGGTCCCACTCTTTTCTTATTAACTCGCTCCAGACGTTCCCGCGGTTTCACGTTCCGTTACAGAAGGCTTTCCTGAGAAGAGGAACGGGCCGTTTTGCTTGGGATGAAGCTGCCGGTGGCCCCGTGTCCCCGGCGCTGTGCGCGGGGTGCAACCCCAGCCCCCCCCAGCCACCCCGTCTCCTCTGGTGCCAGGACAGAGGGGTGCGGATCCAAAGTGCATCTCGCTCCAGCCCAGGTGCGGTGATGACCTGTGGCTTTTAGGAGATTGGTTTTAATCAGGACACAGAGCTTTCCTTCTCATCTGGAAGCAACCTAGTGATTTCTTTTGTTTTCTTAAGGTCCAAAACTCAAGCCCCTCAGAGGCGAGCATCCTCCTGACAAGCTGCAAAAGCCTCAGCCTAATTTCCTATGCGGTTCTTGGCACCGAGGTCTGGGTGGAGGTGGGCAGGGTCCACCCAGTCTTTCAGTCTCATTAATCATTTGGCTTTCCCTGGCTGCTCACAGCATCTTCTGGAGGAACCCTTCTCTTTATTCATTCAGACAACCCTTTGGATTAAACAGAGCCAGCTAAATGTCAAACCAAATCTGAGTCTTGATGCAGATAATCATTTCAATAATATTTCTCCATTTGTGCCCAAACACCAAGGGAATAAAGCTTTTCTGCTGTCAGGTAGTGTAAGACTGCAGTTGGTGTAAATGCTTGACATTGAGCCAGATGGCTTAGCCGTGCTGCAAACATATGTTCAACAAGCAGGCTTGCACACATTGGAATTTTATTATTTTGAACGGGTGAGGCATGCATATTTATTTACTTGACCCCCCTTTGGTGTCACTTTGGTATTAAAACAATCCGCTATGGAGCGGCTGGAGCAGCGGGCAGCCCTGGTTTATCAGTCCCTGTCG
Organism: Caloenas nicobarica; assembly: GCF_036013445.1. Classification (NCBI taxonomy): domain Eukaryota; kingdom Metazoa; phylum Chordata; class Aves; order Columbiformes; family Columbidae; genus Caloenas; species Caloenas nicobarica. Next base: position 41,838,793 of record NC_088250.1, on the reverse strand, counting down.
GGCTGCGGACCCGCGCTGCGGGGGCGCTGCCGGACCGCCCCGCGGCACGCAGGACTTCCCTGGCCCGGACAACTGTTTGCTCTGCAATTACACCCCTCATTTCCCCACTTTTTAAAAGCTGGGATCTCTCGACAGGTGATATATTATGCTCTGTCAAGTGCATCCCAAACATCTTGCTGAGATCGCCAAATTAGAAAAAAATCTCAGTGCAAAGGGGAAAAAAACGAACAAGATAAAAAATTAAAATCTTTGGGTGGGAGCAGCGGCAGTCAAACAGAGCTGAGCAAAAGCACGTCTTTTTTTTTTTTTTTTTTTTCCCAGGCTGATATTAAATAGCCAGACATAAATCTAAGTAATTTCACCAAACAGCACCAGAATGACCTGGGACCCAATCCAGAACTCATTAAAAGCTGGAAGAAGCTTTCTTCTGCCTTACATGTGCTCTGGCTTGGGCTTGGGTTTGATTTTTGGGTCCCGATCCCGGAGCTATGCAGAGCAGTATAGTGCTTTATGACCAAGACTGCTCTAATGCCACAGCGTGTTTATGCCTTTTGTAGAGAAGAACCAGCATGCAAATCGTGTAGCCTTAACCAGTTGTAAAGCCAGGACACAAACTCGGAATATTCCAGGACGTTGGCTCTGTGTGCCCAGCCGCGTTGGGGCTCACGTAGCTCTGGCTGCGAGGGGGGGACAGGGTTGGGTTTGCTGAGCCACCTGCAGCCCTTGACATTGTTAATGCCCGTTGTCACGGTCCTCGGGGATCCGGGACGCTTGGCAAAGGCCAAGCAAGCCCTTGGTGAAGGTTGCGGGCCCCTTGCCAGTGACCTGGGACTGCAGATCCCACCCTGGCAGTGACGAGTCAGCGGTGCCTGGTTTGCCTTCAATGGGCTGGATTTAAAAATGCAGCATGTCGTTAATATTCAAGGCCATTTTTGTACTGTAAGTACTGAACCACTGTCAAAATACTTCTAGTCCGTGTGAGAATGCAAACAATCCATCTATTACAAAGAGGCACACAGTCAGCAAAGCTTTTCTGTGCACACTTTTCCATGCACGCTTTTCCATGTACACTTTTCTGTGCATGCTATTCTGTGCATGCTTTTCCATGCGCCCTTTTCTATGCACGCTTTTCCATGCACGCTTTTCCATGCACACTTTATGTATATGCTTTTCCGTGCACACTTTTTCTATGCACACTTTTCTGTGTGTGCTCTTCTGTGCATGCTTTTCCATGCATGCTTTTCTGTGCACGCTTTTCTGTGCACGCTGTTGAGGCATCCAGCATGGCCGTGACTCCTCCCTGGGCACCATCTTCAGCTCCAGAGACAGACATGAAATAATTTACACCAGTATTCTGTCCTTGCCATCGGGCGTTCAGTGAAAATCAGAAAATAAAACTTGCTGCGACTGCAATCGGTGCACGTCAAGTGCCAGAGCAGATGCGATAATGGGTGCAGCCCCTGCTCTTTTGCTGCCGCTGCGCTCTGGCTTTCCGCAGCCCTGCTCATTGTTGTCTGGGGCTGGGTTTGTGCTATTTCAGCTTCAGGGGCAAGGACCATCAATTATTTTTGTCTGTAAAGTGCCATGCACATCTGGGATGCTCTTTAAATAGTAATAATAATAATGCTGTAGCTCCTGACAAAGCTCTTGCCTGTTCCCCAGTCCTCGGCGCCGCAGCAAATTGCTAAGCAACACCGGTTTCCCCACTTGTTTGCAATTGTGCGGTGCATTAGTGGGGCTCCCGGGGGCTGCCCGCTGCTCGCCCCACGCACACACAGATCCTGGTGCTCCGGGGTCCAGCGGCTGCTGCTCCAGTGCTGCAGAACCCCAGGCAATCGGGGGCCCGGACACCCTAAAACCCCAGAGCTGGGTGACAGCTCCATGGTGGGCATGCAAAAGCAGCGATGTTTTTAAAGCGACGATCTCTCTGGTTTTGCTCCATGCCTTCAGGATTCACGCTTTCCTCCTCTTCAGTGTCACTGTGCCACTGGTTCCTTGATTTATCTGCTTTCAGGAAGGATGGAGAAGGATGCCGTGGCTCTCGCGGTAAAACCACAGAGGCCAGCGATACCCCTGCAGCCCCGCGGCACTCGCCCTGGGCACCGCAATGATGCATCGCCTGCAGCCGCGGGAAAGAACGATGCGATCCCCAGTGACGCCAGCTGGACTACAAATGTGCTGCATATGAAATAGGATTATCCTTAATATGAGATAAAATTCTTTTTGTCCCAATTTCTAGATCTTTGAGGGACTAAAGGGCATATACAAGCGGGTGCAGTGGCTAAATGAGATATGCCATGCCGCGATAGTGGAGACAGATGTGTCATGTTTAGATGTGGTTGTGTTTCCAGAAGTACTCATCTCCAGCTAATCAGCGCTGCTAAACAGTCATTTTGATTTATATCTGCTGATAAATCATTCTTCCTTAGCAATGTCTGATGGGATGCAGGCGGGAGGAGCGCAGGGCAAGCCGGGGGGTGCTCCGGGGAAATTGGGCACGTGCCCTCGGAAATCGCGGGGCTTCTCTGCAAGCACCGTGCGCGTTCAGCAGCAGCAACAAAGCTGCACCAGCGTGTTGGCGTTGCTGCTGTTCTCAGAGGTTTGGGGTTTCCTTACCCCGCAGGCGGCGCTCTCGGGTGCAAACCTCGGGGCAGCCCGAAGCTGGGACATGACACCCACGGGCCATCCTGCGGGGACAACGTCCCTTCACCCGCCTCGGAGCAACTGCGTACAAAGCAGAGGGACATTTATGGAAGGAGGAACTGCTAGTGAATTTTCCTGGGCTTTTTTGCTGTGTTTCGAATTAGTTCCCTACACTGGACAAACCCACCCATCCTCGTTTGTGTAGTATGAGCCAATGACTGAAATATTTAAAATAAAAGGCCTGAGTAGCCCTGCTGCAATACCAGGGGTTCTGTTGAGTGTATGGGAACAAAGTTCTGCTCCTCGTCTCTGTATCGACAAGTGAATGGTTTCCAGATCCATTTAAACCCGACGGCTATTTGACCAAGAATTTGTGTTGCATTAAATCCTAAATATATTTATTTTCTGTCTCCCTGAATTCCCATCCTTTCTGTGGAAAGCTAGTGGGTGTTTGTCTTTGATATTTATACATTTATACACTGTTGATACACTGGCATTACAAAGTATCTGAGTACATCTTTGGAAAAATAGCTCTGCCACAGAAATCTCTTCTGCAATTACCAATGCAGCCCTTGCAGAGTGTCCTCAAAGTGCTCAGATGAGAAGTGCAAGATAAATCTGCAGCATTTCTTACCGTGTCTGGCGGGGGATGCTCAGGCGGCTGGTGCCTGGTGCTCCATGTGAGAGAGGTTACTGGTGGGGAACGGAGCAGCGCTCCCCTCCTCACCGAAATCCTGCTAGAAAATACAGAGGAAATGGCACCTGCCAGTGCCTTTCCTTTGCAAAAAATGAAATGGAACTGGAGTTGACTTAGGATATAGATCTCTATCCTCTCAGTCATTTTTGTGCTATTTTTTCATAAACTTGGCTGCTTCTCGTTTGCCCTCTAATAATTCTCTGAAGGCTCATTTCCCCTGTATAACTCTGTGTAAACACAAAGTTGAGGAAAGGGTATTTAGACTCATCCTTCAGGAATGCTGTTTTCGAGAAAATGCTTGTTTACCGATGTCAGTAATTTTCAAAAATATAATGTGCATTTGAAGATCAAAGATAATCACGTGTGAAAACTCCAGGATTTCGATCAGGTCGAAGCTCCTGCAGAATTGCGTTTCGCCCCCCACAAACTCACCTTATTTCGCAAAACCCGTGAAAAGGCAAATGATCCGCCGGCTCCAACAGCAGGAGGATTAATCCCGAACACCTCCGATGGCTGATGGCATGGGTTCTCTGTGACATTATTCTTCATGAGTGAGGAGGGACCTGATAATTCATGTTATTAGGTCTTCCCTCATGAGTAAAGATAAATGTCATCAAAGGTAGGAGCCATTATGTATTCTATACCATGCAAGTTACCTTGCTACAATTTTTTCTCAGTGTATTTTTCTCTTGTTTTTTTGTATGGCAAGGGGGAAGATGTTTGTAAAAGCTCATAAAAATTGGGTTTAATGTATTTTTGAAGATTACAGAACAGTACGCCATTGATTAAATGTTTGGCATACATCATGTTCTCCTATCTTTTTCCCTGATTTGCAGAAATGGACAATCTTGAAAAGAGAATCACAGCTCTGGTTCATGAGTGGCAAAAACGTGTTGTCTTATAAATGCAGAGCAGGCGGCAGAGCAGGAGGGGACAGCCCCGGGGGTCCCAGGGCTGTGCTGGGGTCCCACTGCCCCAGGCACCCTCACGGGTGTTCAGAGCTGCCCCCCACCCTCATCTGGAGTTTTCAATAAATCTGTCCCGATTGTACAGTCAATAACGACACTGCTGAATTACACCCATAATTGTACACAGCTCTAGTGGCTGCAGGTGCCTCACCAGGTGAGAACTGGACTTCCCATTAAAAAAAGTAGCAGCAGCAACAAAACCCCTTTAAAAAAATTAAGTAAAACGAAGAGATTGAAAGCCCGACTGATAAAGAGTCAAAAATCTGCAAAGCTCAAGACGATTTCTAAATGTGACCCTTTGAAAAATCTTGTGAAATTCTAGCATCGTGCATGGCTGATTCATAGGGACATAATCAGACAGCCTTGAGCTGGGCTCAGTGAGGCCACTTTAATTTTATATATGTAAATGTGTGTGTGTGGTCATATAAAATAACTTATTCCATGACATAACATGGCAGAAGGTGTGGAGGTGTCACGGACACCAGCGCTGTTGGGGATTCAGACAATTCATGGGTGTGGATGCTGGTTGCCTACATGGAGCATCTGCGAGCCCATGCACTTCTCTTGGCACCACCTCTAAAACAGGAGAGCAAAACGGCCAGGAGGCCATGCTATGTTACTCTAAATTAATAAACAGAAGGCAAAACGAGGGTCTGTGTTAACGTTTCCAAGGGCAGGGTCGAGGATGCCCGTGCCACGAGGGTGTCCTCGCCTGGATGTCATGGGGAGTTCAGGTTGCCTTGGCTCTTCACAGTATCATAGAATCATTCTGGCTGGAAAAGACCTTTAAGATAATCAAGTCCAACCATGAACCCAACACTGCCAAGTCCATCTCTAGCCCATGTCCCTAAGAACCTCCTCTCGGTGTCTGTTAAACCCCTCCAGGACGGTGACCCCACCACTGTCCTGGGCAGCCTGCTCCATCTTTTTGCAGCATTCCAGCCCGGGGGCCCGGGGCTGCCGCACGCCCCATCCCTGGCACGGCACCGCGGCTGCGCCCACGCCGGGACCCCGGACGTGTCGTTGATACGGGCTCAGGGCTGAGCTGCGGCATCGCGGTGCTGGGACGATCCCACATCCCGTGGCTGGACCTGCGCGATGCCTCAGGCGAGGCAGGAGCAGCTCCGTGCCCTCAGCAAACAGGGACATGCACGTACACACAAGGGCAATTACTTTGTGTGGATGTGACAAGGGAAAATGGAATGTAAAGTCTGCTGTAAACAGCCAATAAATCTTGCTTTCTGTGCTCAGACGAGGAGGAGCCCAGGTGTTTTTAGGTCCCCGTGTAGGTAATGGGAGCATGGCTATGCACGTGGTGACAGGGGACAGAGGGGACTGGAGCTGCCTGCGCCCCAAGCACGTCTGTCGCCCCAGCGTGGGGTTGATGACCTTGGAGCACCTGTCACTGTTGCATCCCTGTGTGCCCGGGCAGAGAGCGAAACCTCAGCAGATGCTCCCTGCACCAGCCCGCAGCTCCCCGCGGACACCAGCTCTGCAGAAACCCGGCTTGTCCCCGAAGCATTCCTGGGGTGACCAAAAGGGACACGGAGGACACCCCTGGCCCCCATAGGTACCTTTGGCCTCCCCTTCCCAGCGCCCTGCAACAGGCGTCAAGGGTGCAGGGAGCGGGGTGCCCCCGGGAGCCGGGCTCGGGGCACTCGGGGTCCCCGCAGGTGGAATGTCCCCCGCACCGCGTCCCCAGCGAGGGTGGGAGCAGGGATGGGGCTGGATGGAAAGTTTGTAAAGAAAGTACTGAACACAGACTTGCCGGGGTATCAGAAGGAAAATTTATGCATCGCCTTTGAGTTCAACTTCTCCATTAAAGCTTTTTCCCTATAATCTAGGGAGTTCTTATCTTGGTGACTTATGATGTTATGGAGGGGCTCATGCATGGAAAATGTCAATAGAAATAGTAACTCTAGAAGGGAAGGGCCTCCTAATTAGTCCCCATTTAGATTTTATGATGGCTTTGAGATCTGCTCATCCTGACAGTGCGCACTCTGGTTACATATTGTTCTAGCCTGAGGGAACCATAGGAAAATCCAGATTTATTGTACCTATCATACCAGCATATTTCATTTGCCATTATGAGCAGCCATCTCGCAATGATGCAGGAGTATTTATTACAGATTAAATTGTAGGACCTGGATGGTTTAGTGAGGTTCTTGAGGTATCATTTATGTCATTAACTGGCTCATTATCAGATCTGCAAATCTCAATTCCTTTTTTTGTGCCTTCTGTTGAGGAGCGGGGAGCCCCGGCAGGCCGGGGGTCCCGGGTGTGCAGAGGCGTGTGCGGGTGCCGGGGCGGGGGGAGCTCGTCCTCTGCCTCCCGCCTTGGCTGGCGTGCTCCGGCTGCCCGGGGACCCGCGGTGGCAACGTGCAGGAACCAGCTCCGCACGTGCCTCAAACCGGGGCAGAAAGCTGCCTTGTGCGAGGGCAGCGCTTCACCCCGTCCTCTCCTGCGCATTTCTGCACCGATTCCTCTCCATTAAACCACAACTTAGAAAGGAAAAGCTGAGAAAGGCGCTGGTAGGAGAGGAGGTAATTTAACTCTAATTATTTAACAAGTCTGTTCCAGGTGTAAGCTTATTACCAGTGGCGAAAGAATACGAGGGATTTTTTTTTCTCTCTCTCTTTTATGCTTTATCTCTACTTGGAGAATTATTTGAAGAGGTTTAATCCAGCCTTGATTGTTGTTGTTAATGGGAAAGGAGAATAGGTTATTCTTACATGTGCTCGGCTGCTCGGCTCTCCAGAAAAGTCATGGGGAGAAAGGGGCTTTCAGACACTGCCTCTGCTCTTCGATTTAGTGATATTATTTGAATTTATTGTTTGATTCGACTTGCGTGTCCTTCCTTGTTGGTATTTGCCCTATTTACTCTCCTATATTGCTTTTTCATAAAACCAGGGAATGGCATTTAAGTTGTTGTGTTCTCTGGTATTAAAAGGCACTCGGTACAAGCCCAGGAGCACATCCCGGATTGCAGGGTTCAGGGCACGGACCGCGGCAGAACCTGCCCCGCTCCTTGCCGGCTGTGATTAATTAATTCATGTCATGGCTCATATTTATGGGGAAAGTAAATCTAGGGAAGTGGGCAACAGTGCATACAGAATACAGTCTCTTCGCTCCCCTTGCTTTGCAAGCCAAAGGCAGTGAAAAGACTTCGGAAGGTGTTTACAGTGGCCGGTTGCACCCCAGAGTTATTTTTGCAAAAGCAAGAGTGTTGGGGCTCTAAACTCCTGGTGTTAAGAGGATCAATCCAGGTCAGCAACACCCTGAGGCTGCTTGGCTGCTTCCCTGGGGTGTTTCTGACGGCTTTGGGGCCCCTGGGTGCCCGTACGGCATCGTCACCGAGGGGTCAGCTCTGGGAGGATGCTGCAGGACAAGGAGGGGACACGCGGGAGGGAGACGAGGCGGAAACTCCAGCCCAGGAACAGCCAGGTGGCTCCAAATCAGCCGACTGGCACCCGAATATTTTGTGAGACTGAGAGCAAGGCGGTTCCCCAGGCAGCCCCTCGCGTTGCGCTTCTGCTCACAGCCCTGAGCCGCTGACGTGGGGCGGGAGGGGCTGTCACCGAGGGGCTGCGTCCTGCTCCGATCCCACAGACCTGCCCCAAGAGTGGCTTAGGCATTCCCCTATAGATATATATATACACATTTTAACCTCCAAAGTCCCTAATACATTCTGGAGATCCATAAAAACTAATGCTTTGGAGTTTTGGGTGCAGCGCTAATCATTTTATTTGACAGTTTGTGCTTATCTTTGAGCAGATACCTGCTCCAGAGTTAAATGCAAACCTGGTTGAAAATACAAGGCGTGAGGGTGTTTAGACTGTGCATTTTCCTTGGAAAGGATCAGAATCCTCTAAGCATTAAAAAAAAAGTTTAAATGAGATGCTTGTCTTCGTAACTTACAAAATGACCCTTTCCTCTTTATTTAATTTATTTTGCATTTTCCTTTATCAATCTAAAAAAAAGGCTATTTATAAACTAAAAGGAGAAGAATTGTTGGATTTTAATCTCAAATCAGTCTTCTAACATTTGCCTTCAGTGTTCACACTGGGTAAGGAAACCTTAAACGAGAATGTAAATAAAAGTGGTGATGTGTGTGTCTTCTTTTAAAGAATAGATTCTGTTCTGCAGCTGCAACGCCATTAGGTAACTTAGATATTTTGTGTGCTTTCAAACTACACTGCGTCAGTGAGGAAAGCATCTGTAAATAGAAATGGTTTGGATATTGTTTAGCTATTCCCTTGGTGGGTATTTTAAAATGAAAATGGATTGTAATTATTAAAAAAAAAAATCCCTTTACCTGAGTTGATAGCCAATTACCGAGAACTTAATGCTAAATGAGTCGTCTCTCCCAGCCTGTATACTATAGGTACCAAAAAAATACAAATCTGCAACGCTATAAATAGGCTCCTTGAAATAGGAGTCTTATCTGAGCCTGCTTTGTAATGCTGCTCTCGCCAAGCTCAGTCTTTGCGGTATAATCTTAATATTGAGCTTGCTCGTTAATCTCCATTCCTTTCTGAGGTTAGTCTAGACTGCTCCGGTGGCGGTGGTGCTGGCTGGGTTGCCGTAGGAACAAGGAATTCAAGTAAATATGCTCAGAGAGAAGAAATGTCTACTAATTAAATGTGAATAGCATTGATAAGGTGCCAGATCTGGTAAAAGGTAGACCATAATGTGCTTCGATGTAATTCATTGGAAAATAGGTATATATAAAATATATAACATACAGATGGGAGGTTTACAAGATTTATATATGGCACATATACTTCTTTGTGGGGAGGGTTACATATGTTGAAGATGGCAGCAACACTTTTATACAGAAGTGACACTTTATACGTTTAGATGGCAGGCGAAGAGGTGCTGACGCCCCCACTAACCCCACGCCAGCCCCTCATTCCCTTTGCACTGCTGGGATGTCATTTTTCTCATTGCTCGATGAAAAGAGACCCTGGGGTGTCCCCTGAGCAGCGATTGTTGTTCTTATTCTGTCCTGCAGCTCTGCCCCCTCCACAGGACTTGATGCCTCAGTTTACCCTGGGTACGAACAGGATAATAAAACTTCTGATCACCCCATTTCCTCTCTGTTTCCTACTTAGTTGATTTTTTTCCCAGGCAAGGGCTATTTAATACCGTGCACATAAATCAAACCTAGCTAGAGCCACAGCGTGTCCCAGGGCTGTCAGGCCAGCCTAGCAAAGGCGGCTCACCAGGGGTACTGCCCAAACCCCAAATTTTCCAACTATGCAATTCTGAACCCAAACTCTTAAAAGGTAAATTGAGCTGTTCTTAATTGAATGCAACTGAACATATGTCTAAATAAGCACATAAATGGACGGGTTACAAAAATAAGATTTTTTTTCTCTCTTGAGTGTATTACACATGATTATTGTATCCAGATGCTTTGCATGGCAATGTCACAACCTGAGAGCTGCCAACACTGATAAATGCACTAGTGTTACAGATGGGGAAACTGAGGCAGAAGATGCAGATTTCATCTCAGAACCTCTACGATCAGGAAGCTGGCTTCATTTCCTTACCCTACATAGAACTCCAGGGAAATCTCAGGGTTTGCTGAGCACAATGTGCAAGGAATCAAACAGGGTTTTCTTTTCAGGTGTGTCACCCACCAGCTCTTCTGCAGCCCCAGACCATCCCCTGGTGCTTGGGGTTGTCTGCGCAGAGCCAAGGGCTCGGGGCTGGGATGCTGAGAGCACACGTGAAATGACCTTAAAAACTGACAGCAGCACCCAGGAGCATCGCTGCTCCCCGAAAATGATGCATGCAAAGGTTTCTCCTGAAGAACAAAGTTTTTACCGAATTTGTGCAGATATTCTACCACCAGGCAGCAGCTTCTCAGGGGAGCAGAAGGAAAGTGCATTCCTCATCTGCACAGACATGCAGGCCCTGCGAGTGCACTGATCTCATTCTCATTTTTAATTGCAGTTCAAGGACCGAATTCGTCCCAGTCATGCTCATGCTTAGGTGGGATCAGTCCAGTGAGGGTCCCACAGATTCACAGCAGTGCCCTAAGAGCAGGATTTTGCCTAATGTCCTGATGCCCCTCACACTTGCTGGGGGGTTTTACACTTAGTCTTGGCTTTTTTTGTTTTCACACTTGGCTTTTACACACCCCACAGAGGACAAGGGTCAGGGCAGACAGCGGTGGACGTCGGGAAGCAGCAGCAGCTTCACCGCCGGTGTCCCCATCCCCGCTGCTGGCACATGGCGGGACGTGCCGGTGCCGGCCGGCAGATCGCTACCGCGATAGGAAAGCACCCAGAAGAAAGACAAGCTGCTCTTAGTGCCCTCGAGCATTTACAATTTATATGTCCTTGTCAGATGGGGAGTTTGATGACTCTAATGTCATGTTTGTCCTTCACCCTGAGAAAATCTCCTTTTAAAGATCACCAGCCCATCTCTATTGACAGTAATGGTGCAGGTCATGGTATTAACATGTCTTGGATTTTTCCAAAATGCTGATCTTTTTTAACCACACAAAAAGAGCAAAAAAGTAAAAAGCTGCAATTCCCAAACCAGCTGGGACTCAGACCATGCCAGGTGCTGGGGGGATTTGGGGTGTTTGATCTGCCAGCAAGGAACTCACCTGTTTCTGCCCATCGTGGGGATGCTGGGGTCCCCCAAGGGACCCCGTCCACCCTCCTGCCCCCTCTGCGGACACCAAAGGACAGGTCCAAGCACCCAAACCCTTGGGCATCCTCCTGGAGGCTTCAGGGGCTCTGGGTCAGGTCTGAGGACTCTCAAGCTGGGGATGGGGGGGTCACGTCGAACCCCTCTCCTCTGCTGCCCTTCACACTGGGGTGCACAGAACTGGGGCTCTGAGCTGCTGCACTGAGTCCTGTGTGGGCAAGAACTCCATAAAATATTGTATTTCTTTAGGGACACTCCCTAAGATGTAGTAAAATATGCTTTTGTGTCTTTGCAGGGTGCCTCGTATGACTGAAAGGTGTCAAATCCCGCATGGTGACAGCACGGGGCACATCAGCCCCGGCCTGACCCCGCTGTCCCGCAGGCGTTCCACCTTCCAGCAGAAACCTCCCAGTGCTGGGGTCCGGCCCCCTTGAGGGATACGTTGAATTTTAAAAAGGAAAAAGCTGAGGTATTACAAAGCCTAAGATTTTGTCACGTGTTACACACTCAGACATCCACGTTTTGTAGTCTCAGCTTTACTCTTTGGAGAGCTTTGGAAAAGGGGTACAGTATAAAACATTTTCTGAAATACTATCTCGAACATTTAAAGGAACCATATTCCTATCCCTTTTGCTTTACTTTCCAGCATTGCTCCAGTGACCATGAGTCCAGGACAATATTGTCGCTTGGCTCATTTTGAAGAAAGCTTTGAATCTGAGGTTCTAGTGCTCCTGCCCTCATCCCGCGCGAGAGCAGCGATGGCACCAGGTGATGGAACCGGCTGGAATTCAGCAGGTCCATGAAGCCGAGAAACTAAAAAAATAACATTACGATTCATAAGAAGTCAAAAGGCACTTTACAGAGAGAGAAGAGCGGTTCCAGCATCCCGAGCCCTGTCCTCTCGGGGTGTTCACATCCCCGGCTGCCGTCGCCTGCACAGGACCCTGTGCTTTGCTTTGCAGCAGAAGGGCGAGAGGAGGCTGGTCGCTTGGGAATTCACGGATCTAATGGTCAGCGGGTTTAACTGTGGCACTTACGTTACAAAACGCAACACTAACACGGTGCAGGAGCACACACAAGTCCTTGCAGTCCAACCCAGAGGGATTAAACCTTAAAAACAAAGGAAACCCAACCATCTGCAAGGGCCGGAGCCCGCGGGTCTCTGTTGGGGGGCAGGTTGTGCTCCGCCGTGTGCCCTGAGCGGGGGCTGCAGGCGGTGCCCAGCGCACACCGGTAACTCCCTGTGATTCACGGGGAATTACGTGAATTGTACGGCAAGAGTTGACTATACTCCTGAGTATTGCTGTTATTATGTTTACCATCAATATTCATGAAGCCTTCTTAAAAAAAAAAAAAAAGCAGCAGAGAACTGCAATATCTTCTGGGAGCGCTTACAGAAGCAGCATTTTTTTCCTGATGTATTTTCACTATGTATTTCTTGGAGTGTTGTCCTGAGTTACGAGGACAGTTATTGAAAACAGCAAATTATCTTGGTACTGCACATCATCATTGTTATGTTTGGCCTCTTCAGGAAATCAGTTGGTCTTGATTAATAATTTGGGGTTTTCCAGCCTAGATGACCCCTATATATAAGCAAACACATAACTTTAGAACAAAGAATCACATAGAAGCCTCCTTGCTTTATTTGGGTGGATGCACCAATACATCAAGTGCCAAAAGACAAAATTCTGCACGGTGTTTTTTTTCGCCTCTTACTGCTGTAAAAGTATCTTGTCTTTTATACCTATCACAGCATCAGTTGTTACCCCCCTCCTGGGCAGCGCTCTGATTTGTGCAAACGGCTGTGAGTGTTTTGTGGGTTAGCGGGGCGGCGAGGGGTGAGGAGGAGGAGGGTCTGCATCTCTGCACCGCCAGCCTCCCGGTGCCGCTGCCCGGCCAGGGCTGTGCCGGTGGCACCGTGGGGGCTGCTCTGCCTCTGACTGAAGCCAGCAGAGGGGAAAAAAAGGCAGAAGTGGGCCCGTGCCTTCTGTCGCTGCCTCCAGCCGCGGCCCCGCAGCAGCCTGCCAACAGGGCACCGCTCTGCCAGTTGTAAATTTTAATTGGCCATCTGGGGAAAGCACAAACCACTGACTAGAGATTAATCAGTAAATTAACCCAGGCATAATACACATTTCCCAGTGGGGCCCGGGCTGCCGGAGGCTGGGGCGGAGCAGGCGGGGATGCGGGAGGACCGGGGCAGGGATGCTGTTATTGCTTACCGCCGAACATCTTCCCCGCGTCCCGAAATTCCCTTCGGCGTGACCTTGGCAGTGCCCCTGATTTGTATGGCAGGTGCAGAGAGGTTTCCCTGTGAGCGCTTGACACAGATGGCACAGGTACGGCAGCCGCCGCAGGAAGGGTTGATGGATCAGTGGATGTGACAACTTCCCTCTGGTGAGCTGTTGGCTCGGCACCGCCGTGAGGAACAGTCGTACCTGCGGCTGTGCCCGCTGCCATCGCAGGGCTCAGCCTTTAAACGGGGCTGGGGAGAAAGGACCGTCAGCAACGCCATGGGGCGCAAGTGTTCCTGCCCAATTTTACCTTTCTACATTTCGAAGAATGACACCCACCCCCCAGCCTTCCCAAGCCTGGTCCCTAGTTAGCGTTCTAGTTAGCAATGAGATCAAGCTTGTCTTTATAGATACGTGATTGATTGAACAAAAGCAAGTGCTCCACTGGGTGAACGGCACCCACACACTCTGGTTCTTAATTTGCCCTGGCCAGAAACCTTTGCCCCATTAGTAAAGTGCTTCGGGATATTTGCAGAGAACAGCTCAGTGCCCACAGCTTGCTGCCAGCGGTACAAGTGCGGCTTCTCTACCACATGTGCTGCTTTGGGGTGAAGTTTTGCAGCGTGGTTCAGTTTATTAGCCCCTGGGATTGACTCTGTCGGTCTCTGTTGCCACAAAGAATGAACCCTGCTCTTCCGAATTTAAACATCTCTCCTAATAAGTGGTTCCTTAGCTGTGAAGATATGGATGCACAGTTGTATCATGTCTGTGATTTTGCATTTTCCCCACTGTCTCTTCTGCCTGACATGATAATAAGCTATGTGTTAAGCCAGAAAAAAGCAATTTTCTCCTGAGGTTAATTTCTTTGGATTGCCCACCTGAAGTGGGGAGTTGCATATAAATTCTAATTTGTACTGAAGTGGAGAAGATTGAGTTATTTTTTTGGCATAGATGATACAGTGCAAATCCTTATTGACATACTGGGTGTTTTGTTCTGTCTTCGTTGCAATTGCCTTTGGAAGAAAGTGATACTAAACTCAATTTTTGGCCTCCTGGATGCCAGAGCAGCATGTCCTGGAGCAGCACAAGCCGCACACCCTCAGCATCGCTCAGCGTTTCACAGGGAGAGAATTTTTTTTTCTATGTGTTGCGATATGTAAAACTCCTAATTAATGATGGGTCTCAAAGCAGAATGCACAAGTAGTTCTTTTGTATTTGATAACAGTGTGTATTTGATTACAGTTTATATTTGAGGGGCTCTACACCTCATTATTACGCACCAATTTCCTCAAACGGTGGGCAGCCCCACTTTCCTGACAGCACCCGAAAGAGGCACTTTTAGCTACATGGGGAAAAGAAACCTCTTAAGGGACAAGGGGAAATGATTTGGGTTGATGACAATTCTTTACCCTTACCAAGAAAATAGAAATGGTAGTGACCAAGAAACATATTGCACTCCAATGTTCACGTTTTTGTGGCTGGGCAAGAGCCCGTCCTTCCTCAGCAGCGACTCCAGACAGAGGGTTTTGGTGGAAAAACATCAACGCTTTAGTAATTGTAATTGCGAACGTCTGATCAGAGATGGAGACCTACGATGGCATTTCCAGGCTCCCTGAGCCTGAGAGCCGCGCTGTCTCATTATGTTGCAAAACCATTCAAATTCAGTGCCCGATTCAAGCAACGCAATAGATAAAAAGGGAGAAAAACAAGGCAGGTGGGCTCGGGAACCGGGTGGCGCGCAGCTCAGGGGCTGTGACCCTCCCGGACGAGGTCGTGGTGCGTGACGCTGGTCCCTGCAGCCGCCGCGGGAGAGGAGCGTTGATCGTCAGGAGGGGTTTTGGGGAGGAAAAGTTTGTGTCTCGGGGAGGGCCAGGCAGACCGGCGTGCTCCTGCCAGAAGTGACTGTGAAGAACATATGGTTTAATTTAATGCAAGAGACTTTGTAGATTATAATTGAGTAGATAATTGGGAAAGGATGATAATTGTTTATGAGAGGGAGGGATTTAGTAATTATTCAAAGCTGTTTTAAAAGACTTATAAATACTCCTTGACAAAGACCCAGGAGGGGCCAAAACGTTGGCTGGATCGTTTCCCTACCTCTCCAGAATTAATGTTTCAGCACGTATGATAAATCAGCAACAAGGTGCAGCACTTGTGGGTGATGGGGGGGATGTCGGGCGGATGCCGCGGGCCCTGGTCCCTGTCCCCACCTCTGTCCCCAGTCGCATCTCTGGCTGTGGAGAACATGGTAGAAACACCTTGGCATGGAAATTTGCGTGGCGATGTACAAAACCACACGGAAATCTGCTAAAAGGAGTTCAAAAGCCGGTTTAACTCCAAGGGCAGTGCTGGCACCCCCTGGAAGGCACGTGTGTGCGCTGGGGAATGCACGTCAGCACCCGTCCTGCGGCAGCTACAGCGGCTGCTTGTTCCCTGAAGAGTGAACACCCACAGCAACTATTGCAAACTCTGGACTGTCAAAATATACGTGAATAAACAGATCTGAGTGCGCAAACAACACTCACGGATACCAAATATTTCTTCTCTTCAGCATGCCTCTCCAGAAATCCTGAACGTGTACCTAAAATAATTAGATTTTGTTCAGTAATCAAACTCAATCAGATGGATTCTCTGTGAACTGCTTTTATACCCACAATGAGGAACGTGTGTCGTTCTCTGTGCATTTGCATATTTTTCCATAAACCTAAAACCAATCAATTTTGAAGAGTTATGATAATATAAAGAATCTGAGGCAATTACATGTCTTTTAAGCAGGGATTCAGAATGCATTCCGCTGACAGTATTCGTGTAGTCAGATAGTCAAAACTTCTTTAACCCTTGTGGTGACGGCGGATGCCGGGATGTCGCTGGCTGCAGGAGCCGATGGCCGGCGGTGCAGCCGGGGGCCGTTAATTGCCCCTGGTCATTAATTGCCCCACGTCGTTAATTCCCCAGGCACGGCCCGGGGCTGGTGCTGCGACCGCCCCGTCCCCGAGGCCGACAGGCAAATTAGCAGTGCCGTGTTTTCCTCAGCGGTTCCGCCAAATATCACATCAGCCACCATATGGGCTGGAGCACAGACTGATCGGGGATTTCATTCTCATAAACAGGGAGGAATTATGCAAAGTGCTATAGGTAGGGCTTGGAAATGTTTTTCTAAAGCATCCATTTGGTGGAAATGACTTTTTAATGATTTTTTTTTTTCTCTGTGGTTACGCCTGGCCACAGCAGCCTTTTCCATGTTTATTAAGTAGTTCAGACTTTTCCTCCCGCGCTCTCGACGCTTTGATGCGGAGATGACGGAGCATCCCTGGGCGCTGGGACGGGCACCCTGCGCTGCGCGTCCCCGTCCACCCAGCTTCCCTGCACAGGGGACATGGCCTAAAAACCCTGGCTGAGCATGCATGGAAAGGGAATTTTTGTCAGTGTATTCAGGAACCAGGAACATGTGCCATCCTGCAGAGCCTGTGCCCAAGGGACGGGGCAGCTCCTGAGCCCTTTGACATGGCTGAAATATTCAATTTTTCAAAATAACTCCTCTTTTAAAAAAGTCATAACAAACTGAAATATTTTACCAGTGAAACCCTTCTGAGAAAATGAAAAGTTTCATGAAGCCAAACCACCTGTGCTCTTGCAGAGACTTTTCACAAGTCTTCATTTCGGGGTTTTGTTTTCAATAAGAAGTTACTTCATCGCACTTGGGGAACTTTTCATCAAAAAAAAAAAAAAAAAAAAAAGTTCCATGTTCTAAAAACAAGCAAAGAGTTTAGTTTTAACATGATTTGCAGGATTCAGTGCTGATGTCAGGACAAGAGAAGCATTAGATCTGCCAGCACACTGGAAAAACCTGCTGTCAGTGACTGAGGTGAAGGATGGAAAAGGCGAGACCCATCCTGGCAAAGGCAGCAAGTCCTAAACCCAGCTCAAGCCTGGTCCAAAGGCACTCGGCCAAACCTCAGACGAGTACGTTTTGGACTATTTTAACTTCTCAATCCCATTTCCCCACCAGTTTGGAGGATAAAACTTACCTCTTTCTCTTGGCAGGAACTAATTCTCATTCTTGCATTTTGGGCTCATTTTAATGCATTTCAGCAGTTTCCACAGATGCTGCGGCAGAGCCTCTCGATGGGACTTGCTGTGGCTTTGGCTTAAACACTTTCAGGTTGCTCTGAGTCTTTTGTCGATTTTAAGAAAATGGTAAAAGTATTCCTGTGTATTTCTTGTATTGTGACAAACAGCATCTCAGCTCAATGCTGGCCCATACAGAATACCTCCTTTTCACCTGGAAAACACCCTTTGGCTGCAGAGCACTCTTTAATATTATTATTTTAAAATAAGGAACACAAAAGCATACTTTTTACTGGTTACAGACTGCAATGCAACTTTTACAAACAGTCTGTATTTTTAAAAGTGATTTCACTTAGTGACCCAACCGATGTTCTTTCAAAGTGATGGATTGGGTTGGTGTCCATTAATAACTTAGATGTTCTGTTCCTTTTTTACAGTTTTTGAGGGTTTTGATAGACAGCTGTGGTGGATGAATTTGTACTGCGTGACTCTTTGTAGTATTACTTTATACCATGGACAGCACTTCTGAGATTTTTGAAATATACTAGGAAATTATTTAGTGAAAACTAAAGGCTCTTGGGTAATTTTGAGGGGAAATAAAAATCACATTAAAGTGATTATTAAAGACCTGTTCAAATTGCATATTTTTCTGTGTTAGTGACAATGGTCAGCAATGGATGGAGCCGCTTTCTGGGCACACAGGAGATCCAAATCACTGGCTGCCGGGCCAGGGGAAGAGAGCACGATTCTGCCCAGGCTTTTCAACAGCAAACGCTTTATTTATTGCAAAGCATTAGAGAAGTAATTCAGTGTATAAATAGACAAGCTCCAAGGATGTTTGGTTTGTTTGTTTATGTAAAGAAGACACCGAGCTCATCCTTTTGTGCAGGCAGGACCTCCCACCTAGTGACAGCATCACTGGCTGCTCTGCACTGAGGAACGAGGAGGTAGACCGTGTTGTGTTAAATTACATCTAATCTGAGATTAACGCCAACATTTATAAAGAAACTACATCCATCTTAGTTGCAACAATTAAAACACAGCTGTCAGTCCCCATCTGCCCTGCGCGTAACACACCCCAGCTGAGAGACCCACAAATTTCCAAGGAATGGGCTCATTCGGGAAAAAACAGGTGGAGAAAGAAGATATCTGCAGTGTGCCTGACAGGGAGGAAAGCATGTTTGCTCAGAATATATTGGAGACCCAGATTTGGAGGAGGTCACGCTTGTGAAAATATTACCACTGTAATATTGCCAAGGTCGTATCTGGAGGCGGGTTTGGGCTGTGCGGGACCCGGTTTGTTAAACATGTGCCGGAGCAGCACACCTGGAGCAGCTCCCGCTCCTCTCCTTCCCTCCTTCCTCACCCCGCAGTTAAACCTTGTTGATGTTTCCCTCGATGCGTCTTTGCCTCCACCCTCCCACCTCCCCATGGCTTGTGGACCCCTGGTCCTCCCCAGACCTTGCGGACCTTCTTGGGGACCCCTGGTCCTCTCCAGACCCTTGTGGACCTCCTCGTGGACCCCTGGTCCTCTCCAGACCCTTGCGGACCTTCTTGTGGACCCGTGGTCCTCCCCAGACCCTTGCGGACCTTTCTGTGGACCCCTAATCCTCTCCAGACCCTTGTGGACCTCCTCGTGGACCCCTGGTCCTCTCCAGACCCTTGTGGACCTTCTTGTGGACCCGTGGTCCTCCCCAGACCCTTGCGGACCTTCTTGTGGACCCCTGGTCCTCTCCAGACCCTTGTGGACCTTCTTGTGGACCCCTGGTCCTCTCCAGACCCTTGCGGACCTTCTTGGGGACCCCTGGTCCTCTCCAGACCCTTGTGGACCTCCTCGTGGACCCCTGGTCCTCTCCAGACCCTTGCGGACCTTCTTGGGGACCCCTGGTCCTCTCCAGACCCTTGTGGACCTCCTCATGGACCCCTGGTCCTCTCCAGACCCACTCCTCACCCTACACAGCACACTTTCCCAGCTGCAAGCGGTGAATTGTTCTGCTTTCAGGAAACTTTCCAACAAATGCGATTTCAGAGCAAGGACTGTTTTCGTTTTGGTCCGTCCGCCAGTGGATCAGTTCCTGCAGATGAGAGGGACGGGGCTGCCCCACCTCTGTGACCCCAGCAGAGCAGAAAGCAGCCGTGGGTCATTTGCAAGTTCATTACCTGGAGAATGTAGGAAAACCCAGCGCTGGGGGCAGGAGGACGTGACAGACACCCATAAGTGTGGTTTTCAGGTCACGTCACTGGAGATAAAGATTGCACCGGCAAAAACTTCATAGAACAACCCAGAAAACAGCATTCTGGTGGTGCTGCCTTTGGCTGCAGGGATGGGCAGAGGAAGGGCAGGAATTCGCTGTATTTATTATATCAGCACAAATTTTCACCAGTGTCACCCGTGCTCCTGGGGGACAGGATGGGGGGGCAAAGAGCAGCAGCCATGGGTGTTTGTGAGATGCTCACCACAGTTCATGTAAATTCATATTTATTCACCTCGTCTTTCTTCTGAAAGGTGGAGAAATTCATTCTGCATTTCTGCCATTTGTTTCCCTTTCAGAATATCTTTCACAAGCGTTTCCAGTGTCCGCTCCCCTTGCAGATGAGTAATGGGGGAAAGTAACTTTGGAAATGACATTGCAATGTAATCATCCATATTGTGTATTGTGGTTAAAATTGATTAAAATAATATTGAAACTCCCCCAAGGGATTATGCAATTATAAGTCAAGTCCCAAATGGAAAAGGTTTTTGAGAACCTGGCAGATGTCTTAATGAAAATGAAGCATTATAGTAATATATTAGTGCTATTTGTATATTATTGACAGCAAGATCACTAAACTGTATAAATTACTGTCCAGAAGAATGGCTGAATTGTTTTCCTTTCAGGAAATTTTTAATCAAATATAATTTCAGAAAAATAATTGTTTAATTTTGGCCTTAGCTTTTGACCTGCAACACTGATGGATCAATTATTAAACTGAGTTTTAGCCACTCATTTGCTTTGAAAGTTGACAGTTTAAATATTTGATTTTGCACCCATTTTGTTTTATTACAAAATAAATTCCGGCTAATGCCACAGACTATTACTTGCAGCCTTGCAATAAGAGGTAGTGGAAGGCTCCCAGCGTTGGTTTGCTGTCAGGGGCTGCTCCCTGGCACAGGGAATCCTCTGCCACCCGGGGAACCTGGAACCCTTTGCAGCCTTATTGAGCAGTCACTTAAAAGGGCTTGGGATTTGGTTCTTGTTTTCCTTTTGCCCTGCACAAAGCAGCCCTGTATAAGTATCAGTAAATACAGTAAATTTACGTCAGTAGATTTATTCCCATACAGGAATTTCTGTTTCAGCGGTTAAGAAATAAACCACTTGCCTGCAACTACACAGTATTTTAGTCTCTAATTTAAAAAATATGCTGTATTTTAATATCTTTTTTTTTAAGCAGATACCAGTTTTTATGAAGCACTACATGAGCTGCTGATGGATAAATCACCCAAGCATGGTTAAAGAGACCCTAATCTCCAGATGGTACCAGATCCATTTAATTGTATCCTCTGACCTCATCTCACCTGAGCCTGCACTAAAATCATAATACAGTTCAAGTGTAAAAATGATATAGTGTTTATTCGTCCTGTTTATAGGGGGGCAAACACACAGTTAAATTCATTTGTCGAAAATTAGTGTAGTCATTTGAAAAGGTTGAGTTAGATCAAACTGACTCTCAGCATTTTATTTGCCCCTTTTTTATTTAAATGGCTCTATTGCTATGGTTCGACATCTCTAACGGATGGAGGGTGCCGAGCAGGGGCTGCAGCGGGTTTCTGGTGGGTCGCGCATCAGCCACGGGGCCGCATCCAGCCCGGGGCAGGGGATGGAGCACTTGGTCCCATTTTTAATTTGCACTATGTGTGATGAGCAAGGGCCACATGCACCGTACATCCACTGCAAATATTTTAGTGTTCCGCAGTGCCAAATCAGCTCTTCCTCGGGACCATCACCCGCTGGCAGCCCTGCCTTGGCCGCTCACCTCACACCCTTGCTGGTAGCCCCCAAATAGGTATGTTTGCGGCAGGTGGTCAAGCTTTGTAAGACTTGTGATTGTGGGGGTAATTAATTGCCCGTACTCACCCCATAGTTACCCACACAAACAAAATTTCCCATGAAATGTGTATTGACTTGTGCATTGATGTGGTGGCTTCTCTTTGTCACATAAGGACAAAATGCCCCTAGGTGGTACCTCTCTGCCGGGGGCTGAGCCCCGGCCCCAGGGGGATGGAGAGGGAGGAGAGGAACACAGACAAATAACCTAAATTATTATGAATGTATTGACAGAGCTGGGTTAGCAGTTTTACTGCAGATATACTAGATTACGGAGAGAATTGAATAATTTATCCAGCAATTTTCACATAAGCAATATTATTAAAAATGAAGACATGAAAAAAGAGGTTAGTTATAGTGGAGAATATATATAGGCCATGAATAAATGTATTAGGCAGTAAGAGTAGTGAATGTTTTAGTAGGTTTAGACTAGATTAAAAAAACCTGTATTTGATTTCAACTAAGTCTTAAAATATCCACTGAGAAAAAAAAAAAGCAGCACAGCTTTCGATTGGCAAAGCCAGAAGAGCTGGATGTATGTGAGCTCGAGGCTGTGCTTGGAGCGGGGTGCTCTGTGTCACCATGGTGTCGCTGCCATGGGCAGCGTGCTGGGATGGCACGTCCCGTCACCGGGACGGCACCCTGCTGGGATGGCACGTCCCGTCACCGGGACGGCAGCATGGTGGGATGGCATGTCCCATCACCGGGACGGCACCCTGCTGGGATGGCACGTCCCGTCACCGGGACGGCAGCGTGCTGGGATGGCACGTCCCGTCACCGGGACGGCACCCTGCTGGGATGGCACGTCCCGTCACCGGGACGGCAGCGTGCTGGGATGGCACGTCCCATCACTGGGACGGCACCCTGCTGGGATGGCACCCCTAGCCACCGCCCACGGCACAGGGATGGGGTCTCCGTGCAACCAGGAGCACCACACTGCCCTGCCGGGCTGGACACTGGTGTCCCAGGACCTGGTCCTGGTGGCCACCACGCACAAGGCTGGACCAGCACCAGCACCGGGACCAGGACACGGCAGCCCTGCCTGCTGATGTCAACCAGGTTCAAACCTGGGGAAGCGCAGGAGCTGCACAAGGGGATGCGCTCGTCCCAACGTCTCCACTTTGCGAAAAGACACACCCTGTTAGTCCGTACATCGAATCCCTTCTCTCCATCCATGCACTCCATAGAGCCATGAAGGAGCTGAGGGCAGCACGGACCAACACAGGGGTCCCGGCTGCCAGACCCTGGGCACAGCGGGGACCAGGGGACCGGGGACACGGCTGCGCTGCAGAGCCCTCGCTGCCGGCCTCGGGGGTGGTGGGGAGGAGATCTGGCCCAGCGCAGAGGTTATCTACACGGCAGGAGAGGTCCACAGCGCAGACACAGGAGTGCTTGTTTTTGTTTCCTATTGAGTTCCTCTTTATCTCTTGTCCTTATGGTTATCTGCTCTCCCCCTCTCGCGCTTTGGCAGGGAAGCCGAATACTGATGAAGCGTAAGCTGGTAAAGTCCCAAGCATTGCCAGGTGGTTGGTTGGGGAACGAGAGGTTAGTTTGACTAATTAGCCTGGAGGATTTTTGCCCCCTGGGCACGCAGGTCGGGGTATTATTAATACAATAACAGCCGGCAGCTTTTGTGCTGCGGACGTGGGCGGCTGCCGGCAGCATCTCTGGTTCGGCAGCATCTCTGGTTTTGGCAGCTGCATCTCGGGTTCAGCAGGAGCGCCTCTGGCTCAGCAGCCCACGGCCAGCCCCACGGGTCCGGGGTCAGGATGGGTCCCATGGGCTGGGCTCCCCGTTTCCTCCAGAAACCTTAAACAATGATCAAGGCGAGGCTTAGGAAACTCTGCTATGTACACACGTATGGTGAGAAAAACATCTCTGGGATTTTTATGATCCAAATTTTAGAATGATTTTTTTTTTTAAGAAAAAAAGTGTATGTGTGTGTGTATATATATATATAGGGGAGTGAGAATGTGGAGCTCTGGCTGTACGTGGTGGGGACTGTTTCTGGAAGCTGAGAGCCGTGGCAGAACACGCAGAGCTGCCACAATCTCCGGATCGGGGCGTTTAGAATCATATGTGCATTCACAGAATGGTTTTAGTTGGACAAGACCTTTAAGACCATGGAGTCCAACCGCTACCAGCCGTGTTTGCTGCACGCGGACCTCCCTGGGGCGCTGCCATGGGGAACAGCGTCCCAGGCTGGAGAAGGGCTCTGTCCCACTGGGGCTGGCTCCGGGGTCAGGCTTGGCCTAAACACAGCTGAAATAAATTTTAAATATATATATATATATGAACACTATATACAGATATATAAAACCCCCAACAATTCCTCCCTTTTTTTCTTTTTTGTTTGTAGAGGAACCAACCTCAAGCTCTTTCAGATACTCAGTTAGTTGTGATTCACTAACAGAATGGTCATGGGAAAGCTGGAAATATACACCTGATTTTGAAAGCTCGCTCTGCTTGGGGTCTCTTGCTTGCTGTGGTTTGTGGTTTCATTTTTTTCAGTAGTTTATGCTATAAACCCTTACATTCCTAAAATAAGGCCATTAGAAGAATGACGAAGGCCAGCATCTTTCAAGCAAAGCCTGCAGCCCTTCAGTTTGTGTTTCAGTGTGTTGTGGAGGAGCCGCTGGGTTCCGCAACGCGGTGGGAAGGATGGGTTTGGTTTGCTGAGCCGCGCAGCCCCAGCCCTGCCCCGGCACATCTGCTGGCTCCCCATCCTCAGGGCGATGGGGACAATGCGGACAATGAGCCCTGCGAGGGACACCGGGTCGTTCCCAGCAGCCGGGAGCATCCCCGTCACATTGCACAGAGGAGCTGGGCTGTCCCGCTGCTCCCGGACAGGCCCGGGTCCAACACAGAAAATCCCAGGGGCATTGAACAAGGAAATACCATTTGCACACATTACAGGGTTTTTTTCCTTTTGCCATTCACATCGTGTTTGGAGATGTCGCATTATTGTGATTACCTTATTCTCAATTTTAGGCAAAAGAGGGAAGCATTTGGTGAGATGGGGGAGCACCCTGTGCTGATTTTGAAACAAATTGAGAGCATGAAAGACCCAAATCTGCTTCCCATTGTGACCAACGGTTTACTGACAGCTCCAGCGCTGGCAGTACTCGGGGTGCTGGATTCCTGACAGCCGGGCTGGTGGGTGCCACATGTTATACAGGGGTCCTATCCTATCCCCATCCCATACCATCCCATCCTCATCCCCATCCCATCCCATCTCATCCCATCTCATCCCATCCCATCCTCATCCCCATCCCATCCCATCCCATCCTCATCCCCATCCCATCTCCATCCCATGCCACACCATCCCATCGCATCCCATCCCAGTGCCCCGCTGGGTGCAGGGGAAGAGGACACAGAAGAGGACACCCCAGTTTCCCTCTGGAGCGTTGGTGCATCACCCCGACACAGGGCTGAGGTTTCACCTTTCCATTACAGGCAAGGAACAGGCTTATTTTTTAAATATTGAAATTAAGGATAGAGAAATAAAGCTAGCGAGTGGTTACCAGTGACAAAAGCATACACAACAGCAGCGTGTGCCCCTTGCCATTCACAAAACTTATGCTAATTGGAGGTAAATATCACCTATACTTGACGAGCCTTGCAAAGCCAGGTCTGGCTTATAAACAGGAAAAAGTGCGCCGGCTGCTATGAGTGGTTTGCAGAGTGCGTAAGAATCACTCCAGACATTGGGAATGTCTAAACGGAGGGTGCCGGGGTGGTATGGCAAACACCGGGGCTCTCCCTGCCCTGGGGTGCGGGGCACCCCCAGGCTCCAGCAGCACCGCGGGGTGCCGGGGGTCCCACCGCAGGGCGGGCTCACACGGCCACCACCCTGCTCACCCCAAGAGCCCTCGCTGTATGGAGCTGCCTTGGCTGGAAGGTGCCAAATTAGCTGAGAAGTGCTCTGAGTTGCTGGTACCTCGCTCCACATGGCGCCCGCTGCTCCGGCACCACGGCCGGGACGGCTCCTTGGCCTAATGGTGCTCTTGTTCGGTGCCGCTTCTTCACATCTGGCCGCCAAAGAGTCACTCTGTCACCCTGCAGCCTGCTAATGAGATCCCCCATTTAATTAATACCATAAGAATTTTAATTCTGACTGAATCAATTTAACGTGATGTGATTTTGTCAGCTCTATTCCCCAAGTAAAAAGTGAGCCTGATGCTTATTACATACATCATTTCACGGGCTCTGCATTCCCTGCTGACTTAAACAAATTCTAATTAAGACTAATTAAAGCATCATTTATGAAAGCGCTTGTGATAGCTATGCAAACATTCTGGGTGGGTATGCTTTGCATAATAATTATCCTAGTTAATATTAAGGCTAGGTCCTTGGCAATTAGGTCTTTGAAACAGAGAGTTATTCTGAATTTAGCCCTTTTCGCTGTTAGCAATTAATAACAAAAAAATAATGTGCTAAATTTATGTAGTGACTTCATTAACCGGATAAATTTAGAAGTAGTAGTATTGTTTGCATTTGTAAGTTTAAGCATCATTTTTAAGCCAGGCGACAGTTATTAGAAGAGAAGCACAGGGTCTGAATGGTGGGTCCTGAGACCCTGTGCTACACACAGGCACGTCGGTCGGGAACGCTCCATCCCCGCCCACCCCTCCTCGCCTCCACAGGCTGCTTACAAAGCAGGAACCAGCAGTTTAAAAACATTTTAAGGCAAACTAAGAACTAGTTCAGTTTGGTTCGGTCTATTTGTCTGAGTCAGATTTGAGAGATTTTCGAATTCCTGCCACTGATGTTGGAGTTTGGGAGCAGCGCAGCAAAGGATGCTCACGCCGTCGCTGTTGGGTCCGTATTGACCAAATTAACATTTCCCTGGCTGCTGCGGGGTTCTGTAAAACCAAACCTCTTCCCAGCCCTGTACAGCGACCTGGCTGCGCTCCCATGGGCACAACGCTGCCA